>NC_074667.1:27189775-27520170 GCF_029448725.1 Salvelinus fontinalis | reverse complement strand
TCTCTCCCTTTCTCTCTCCCTTTCTCTCTCCTCCCTTTCTCTCTCCCTTTCTCTCTCCCTTTCTCTCTCCCTCTCTCTTCCCTTTTTCTCTCTCTCTTTTTTCTCTTTTTTTTTTTTTTTTTTTTTCTCTCTCTCTCTCTCTCTCTCTCTCCTCTCTCTCTCTCTCTCTCCCTCTCTCGCTCTCTCTCTCTCTTCTCTCTCTCTCTCTCTCTCTCTCTCTCTCTCTCCTCTCTATCTCTCTCTCTCTCTCTCTCTCTCTCTCTCTCTCCCACACTTCTCTCTCTCTCTCTCTCTCTCTCTCTCTCTCTCTCTCTCTCTCTCTCTCTCTCTCTCTCTCTCTCTCTCTCTCTCTCTCTCTCTCTCTCTTCTTTCTTTCTTTCTTTCTTTCTTTCTCTCTCTCAGAGGACCTGAGCCCTAGGACCATGCCTCAGGACTACCTGGCCTGATGACTCCTTGCTGTCCCCAGTCCACCTGGCCGTGCTGCTGCTCCAGTTTCAACTGTTCTGCCTGCGGCTATGGAACCCTGACCTGTTCCCTGGATGTGCTACCAGTCCCAGACCTGTTGTTTTCAACTCTCTAGAGACCGCAGGAGCGGTAGAGATACTCTGAATGATCGGCTATGAAAAGCCAACTGACATTTACTCTACTGAGGTGCTTACCTGTTGCACCCTCGACAACCACTGTGATTACTATTATTTGACCCTGCTGGTCATCTATGAACATTTGAACATCTTGGCCCATGTTCTGTTATAATCTCCACCCGGCACAGCCAGAAGAGGACTGGCCACCCCTCATAGCCTGTTTCCTCTCTAGGTTTCTTCCTAGGATCTGGCCTTTCTAGGGAGTTTTTCCTAGCCACCGTGCTTCTACACCTGCATTGCTTGCTGTTTGGGGTTTTAGGCTGGGTTTCTGTACAGCACTTTATGACATCAGCTGATGTAAGAAGGGCTTTTTAAATACATTTGATTGATTGATATTTATTCCATGTGTCACTATTTATATGTTTATTTTCTCTTTCTCTTTATTCTGCATTGTTGGAAAAGGACTCGTAAGTAAGCATTTCACTGTTAGTCTACACCGGTTGTTTACGAAGCATGTGATGAAAGCATTGATCCGGGGTGAAGTTTCCCCTAGGTACAGATCTATGATCAGCTTCCCCTCCTCCAATCCTTAACTTAACCATTAGCGGGTGAGCAAAGCTGACCCAAGATCAGCGCCTAGGGACAACTTCACCCTACTCCACATGGCAGTGGCCTCACCGTGTGACCTTGAAGATCCTGAGCAAGCGGACACAGCGGAACACGGAGATGCCCAGAGGAGACATGATGGCCAGCTCCACCAGGATGGTCTCGGTGATGCCTCCACACACCACGAAGCAGTCGAATCGGTTGAACAGGGACACAAAGTAGGCCTGCAGGCCCAGACTGTACATCTTGGTCATCATCTCACACGTAAACATGCCCAGCAGAACCTTGTTTGCCACGTCTGGAAACACGCAGGGCAGAGGGAGGTGTCAGTCAATATAACACATAAACAGTATTGCAAATATCATAGATACTATAGTTAGGGACAGGAGTTACACCTTATCACCTGACCTGACAGTGGTAGCCAGTGTGCAGTGTAGTGTACTAACCCTGTACTTCTGTAACCCAGTCAGGCTGGTTGTAGTGTACTAACCCTGTACTTCTGTAACCCAGTCAGGCTGGTTGTAGTATACTAACCCTGTACTTGTGTAGCCCAGTCAGGCTGGTTGTAGTGTACTAATCCTGTACTTGTGTAGCCCAGTCAGGCTGGTTGTAGTGTACTAACCCTGTACTTGTGTGAGCCAGTCAGGCTGGTTGTAGTGTACTAACCCTGTACTTGTGTGAGCCAGACAGGCTGGTTGTAGTGTACTAACCCTGTACTTGTGTAGCTCAGTCAGGCTGGTTGTAGTGTACTAACCCTGTACTTGTGTAACCCAGTCAGGCTGGTTGTAGTGTACTAACCCTGTACTTGTGTGAGCCAGACAGGCTGGTTGTAGTGTACTAACCCTGTACTTGTGTAACCCAGTCAGGCTGGTTGTAGTGTACTAACCCTGTACTTGTGTGAGCCAGTCAGGCTGGTTGTAGTGTACTAACCCTGTACTTGTGTGAGCCAGACAGGCTGGTTGTAGTGTACTAACCCTGTACTTGTGTGAGCCAGTCAGGCTGGTTGTAGTGTACTAACCCTGTACTTGTGTGAGCCAGTCAGGCTGGTTGTAGTGCTCGGAGGAGATTGTGAGCGTGTTGAGAAACACCAGGATGATCACCAGCCAATAGAAAGGCACCGATTTCACCGCCACCCGGCACTTTCTGCGGCAGAACCTGTTCCAGCGACGCCAGCGCCGACTGTGAGACAGGAAGGGATGTCAGGAAAAGGAGACGAGTAGGGGCAGCCCGGTGAGGTTGAAATTGAAGAAAGGGGGGGGGGGGGGGGGGGGGTTGATTGTTAGAGGGAGGTTAGGACATAGTGTATAAAAATTTGGGGTTTAGGCAGGAACTGTATTAAAATAATATCTGAAGAAAACTTAGGAAAGAGAAGTCAATGAACTTTGGGAGAGGGAGAGAACCGCATAGCATGCAGTATACATCACAAAGTGTAAAAATGCTGCATAAGGCTCCAGCTCCTCCACTTCCTCCCGATGCCCAAGATTACATGCTGACTTGTTTAAAGGGGAGGTGGAGTTGATTTATTACCTGCTGACTCATTAAAGCAGACTCCAGAGATCAGAACAGCACATACAGCAGAGAAACCAAAGCGAGCTTCCACGTATATACGGAAATAACAGACGTCACTACTTCATGCAGAAAAATGTACGTTTCACTGTACAGACCGCTGCTGCATGCATCGAGCAAGGACACATGCGAGGCAAGGTGATTTCCACTGACCTGAACTTTGATTTTGAAATTTTTTGACTGTGAAAAATCAAGACGTTTATATTAACATCAGTTCAGCTTGCTGACGGCAGGATATTCATGAACTTAGTACGAAGCTTTAGATGGCTTTAAAGATGGCTTTATGTACCCTCTTTATGACTGAACAGGAGTGGTCTTAGAATGAATCAAACAAATGTGTATTATTGAAGCTCGTTTTACATCAGCAGTTGTCCAGACAGGATGGAGGATAGACACAGATAAACAGACCACACGCTGGTTCACACGATAGCGTTTCTATGATATGATATATGATATCCAAGGTTTCGTTCTAAAGGTACAGTACTGCAGAAGTGGTTCTAGTCTGTGAGGGAGGGGGGGGGGAAGGGGGGGGGGGTTCTCACCAAAAAGGTCCGCAGCACGGTGTCTTCGCCTCATCCTCGGCCACGTTCTCTGTGTTCACCGACTCTGTCTCACTGGCTGGTATACTCACTGTGGCAGCAAACAGAGTACCAGAGTAAATCATACGCACGCACACGCACACACACACACACACACACACACACAACCTCACATGACACACCGTACATTTACATTTACATTTAAGTCATTTAGCAGACGCTCTTATCCAGAGTGACTTACAAATTGGACATGTCACACACACACACACACACACACACACACACACACACACACACACACACACACACACACACACACACACACACACACACACACACACACACACACACACACACACACATCAAAGAGTACGCAGTCGCACCCTAGTTACCACAGCTGTGGTGTGTCAAACACATCCCGAGAAAATAAACCTCCTTCGTCAACAAATTCCTCAACAGAAGAAAGAACGGTCAGATTACTCCGGGCCTTTCTAAGAAATCCCTGTTTGTTTTTTAACACAATGACACAAATTCAGTTTCAAAGGACGATACCTCCCAAAACCAAATCCATGTGCATCAGAATGACAACCGACCGTCTCTAAAGTGGGTACAGTAGATAGAAAAACAAGAAAGAAAGAAAAATCCGAATATCTTTTAATTAACTAACTAACTTACCTAAAATAGTTACTGGTATGGTCATTGTAATCATCACTATGACTTAACGTGCGGCGTTAGACAGAAGGAATTTAGCAGTATTGACTTTGTTATCATGTTTGTCAATTAGCCGTGGCAAAATGCATAGATTTGTAGGAAATTAGCTTTAAAACTGTAAACATTTCTCTCAGTTACATGGAGAAATGTGTAGAATTGCAGGAAATACTCCAAAAAAAGACAAATATTTCTCTTCACCGCCTCAAATATATTCTCTAAAATTCAGCTGCGCTGAAGGGGCGGACCATGCCTGTTGCCACGCCCCCTTGCCACGCCCACCGCCTAAGCCCATTTCTGATGCAGCGCTACAAATGTCCTGTGAGAGCACAGCCTGTTTATGCGAGGGTATGCACGCACTGCTGCTTAGTTTGTGTGAAAGCGGTCTCTTTGAGTTTTGAGTGCTCTGGCAGCTCTCTCTGTCTCTCTCTCTCTCTCATAATCTGAATGCTGTTGGATGTAGTGATCTGGGTTTAATCCCATTTGCCAAATTCACACTGAGCCCTTAGCCTAGCTGCTTTAAACTGGGCCGTGCATAGAGAGAGGGCGAGAGGGAAAGAAGTTGAGTGCCTGGCGTCAACTGGGGAAGTATGTATTACTTTTCTGATCCCTGGCGCTCCTCATCTGAGTCTGGGCTCATTCAATCAGAAGCAGCAGGAGAGGCTTTATCAAACACTCCGAATGAATGAATACGGTGCAAATAAGGTATTTCTGTTTTTTTTTATTTGTAATAAATTAGCACACATTTCTAAAAACCTGTTTTCGCTTTGTCGTTATGGGGTATTGTGTGTAGATTGATGAGGGATTCAAAAAAAAAAAAATGTGAATCCATTTTAGAATAAGGCTGTAACGGAACGAAATGTGGGAAAAGGGGAAGGGGTCTGAATACTTTCCGAAGGCACTGTATACGAAAGGAAAAGCCAGATCAAAACAGACAGGGATTCTCAAACAGAAGGGTCAATCACAATGGCAAAGCACAAGCAGGGGGATGAGGCTGCACACATTACTACATACACAAACACACCAGCTTTCACACACAATGGCAGGCTCACCCCCACACACACACAAGCTTGCTCACTCTCACACACAAACATGGCGGCACCTGAATTGGAGAAGACAGGCTCGTGGTAATGACTGGAGCGGAATCAGTGGAACGGTATCAAATACAATCCAAGCATATGATTCCAATGTGTTTGATGCCATTCCCATTCGCACCCTTTCAACTATTATTATGAGCCGTCCTCCCCTCAGAAACCTCAACTGATACACACACGCACGCACGCACACACACACACACACACACACACACACACACACACACACACACACACACACACACACACACACACACACACACACACACACACACACACACACACAGACACACACACGCACACTTTTTCAACGTGGAAGGGAAAACCAGGGGATTTACCATGAGTGTCGGAGGACTGGCTGAACCACCCAAACCTGCTTCCTTTCTTCTTCTCTGTGAGGTCAGCCAGAGTCACCCCTTCATGTGTAAAGCATGCAAGCCCATGCATTCAGACGGCAACACGGCACAGCAGAGAAACATGGGGGCGAGAATAGGCCTCTATCAAGACGAGTTAGAGCAGCACAGTGACACTTCACCACAACAACAACAACAACAACAACAACATCAACAGTAACAACACCAACAACAGCAACGGTACAGCTGGCAACAGCGACACTGACTGACAACACCAGCACGACTGACACTGACACCAGTAGGGTGGACTGTAGTAGACACTGAAGAGGAGCAGAAGAGGAAGACGGGCAGCTGTTAGTCACATGGCAGGAAGGTAGTGTCTGCAGGCCAGGGGGGGGGGGGGGGGGGGGGTAAAGTACAGCACAGTACAATACAGAACAGTAGCACTACAGTCTATAGTATACGAACATGCTGAAATGCAAATGAACAGCATTTCACATGTACATGTTAGCATACAGTCTCTCATGCCTTGGCCCCGGACCCGGTGACAGCCACAGAGAAGGCAGCATGATACATTTCACTGGTTGGCATCGCCAAGGGGATCCATGTTATTATAACCCCTGACCTTCAGCCCAGTGCCAAGCATTCCCAGCACGAGAAGACACGCGTTCTAAGACTCACATACTGAAGTTCCTACTACTACCATATCTCCTATCACAGGTAGTGTTTCTGTTGAGGTAGTGTTTCTGTTGACTGTGTGTGGATGGAGGCAGTGGTGCTAATTCTGAGGATAAACGCTAGAATGATCAGACTTTACTACGCTTTATTTTCCTACACTTAAATATACTTGACTGTATTTTTTGGACTATAATTTACAATCCACGCCTCCCGGGTGGCGCAGTGGTCTAGGGCACTGCATCGCAGTGCTAGCTGCGCCACCAGAGTCTCTGGGTTCACGCCCAGGCTCTGTCGCAGCCGGCCGCAACCGGGAGGTCCGTGGGGCGACGCACAATTGGCATAGCGTCGTCCGGGTTAGGGAGGGTTTGGCCGGTAGGGATATCCTTGTCTCAGTATGTAAGTGTAATAAAATGTATGCACTCTACTGTAAGTCGCTCTGGATAAGAGCGTCTGCTAAAAGACTAAAATGTAAATGTAAAATGTACAATAGCTTACTTTACTTGGTTTAAAGGTTCAAAGACTAAATCCAGTTATTGACTGCAGACTAACATGGGACGAAAGGAGAAACAGCCAAGTAAAACAGTGTATTTGGCATCTGGGCAAAGACGCTCGACTAGATCTCCCTGATTGGTAACCAGGAGCGGAACTGGGACCGTACTGCAGCTCTGCGGTGTGGAGAGAGTACAGGAGAGCTGCAGCTCTAAAGATACACAGCTCTGCGGTGTGGAGAGAGTACAGGAGAGCTGCAGCTCTAAAGATACACAGCTCTGCGGTGTGGAGAGAGTACAGGAGAGCTGCAGCTCTAAAGATACACAGCGAAAGAGGTGTGGTTCAACTCTAAAGCTCGGTACGTTTTAGGGAAAGGGGGGGGCGGGGGGGGTGAGCGATGTAGTAGTGTAGTGCTGCTCACTCGTTGATAAGGAGGGGTGGAGAGAGATACTGAACCGTTAGCTGTTTGAATGGGTACTAGCAGTTTCACTGTGTCTGCCCTGCATCATGTGCTGCTTATATAAAGAGGATTTTGGATTACGGTCTTTTAGCTGCTCGAGTAATATGATGTATCTCTGTTCCCCCTCCTCAGCCTAACTCAACTGGTACCCAGAGAGCTCCGCACACATCGCTAAGGTGTGAACTGAGGAAGGCTATGATAATAGAGAGTGCGAGTGTGCGCGAATGTGCGAGCGAGTGTGAGTGTGCAATATTTTAGTGTGTGTGGGTGTGTGTGTGTGTGTGTGCGTGTGCGTGTGTGTGGATTTTACAGTAACCCTGAACACAGAATTACAGTATGTGGTCAATTAGGGCTACTGGACTGGGAAATACCAGATATTCACACTGGAAACCTTCAGTAGCTCCTCAACATGACGCTGCTCATACTGTGGACTCTCTCAGTCTTCTGTTGTACACAGGTACACTCACTGGCAGCTCTCGCACCGTGTGTGTTTTAGGGTAGTGTGCGTGTGTCAAATCAAATACATTTTTAGTTGTCTCGTGCTCATATTCGTGTGCGCATTCGCGAGTGCACACGCCCGTGCGCGTTTTAGGGAAGCGCACGTGCGTGGTAGAGTGCTTACGCTTGCGTTTGCCCTCCTCATAGCCCTCCTCGTCCTCGTTCTCCGGATCGATGTCCTCGGCCTGAGTGATCCAGTCCAGGTAGCCCTTGAGGTCCTCCTCCAGCTGTTGCTTCTCTCTCAGTTTCTGAAAGTCTCCACGAGCCTTGGCCTTCTCTCTCTCCTTGGAGAACTCTCTGCGGGCACACGCGCGCACACACAGAGAACACACGCGCAGAACACAGTCGCAGAACACACACGCAGTTACACACACGGTAGAGTACGCATGCGCACAAAATCACACACAAAACACACACTCGGACTCAATAACGGTTCACTTGACACAATGCCTCGCCTAACACAATTTGTATACAGACTGTTGCACAGTTAGTGCTAGGGGTGAACATTGAAATGTTTAAAAAAATGACCGTTTAAAACACTCCGAATTTTTACCAGCCCAAATATTTTTTACTCGATTATTATACCGAAAATCTGGAAAAAAAGAGAAATGTATTACTAGTAATAAGTAATGGGTTATACTGCTTAATTTCATTTTTGTGACCTGCGTTCCCACCCCCAACCTATTCCCGCTTCTCCCGAAGTTCAGCCCCACTATCCTTGGTAGCTATGGTGATGTGTGTTTATATGGGATTATCCAATTATCCAAAATGTATCTGCCAATTCAATGATTGCGTTGTTTTTTAATGTTTGTGTGTGACGAAGACGATCAGTGATTAAGGCAGTAGTCTAACCTAGCCTGTCAATGTTAGCTAGCTACTACTAGTGGATATCATTTTAGCTAAAAGTAATCTATAGAGATTTGAAACAATTTGCTACCGTGTCTAAGAGACAAACTATCAGGAAGCGAATATTTTTTTAAAAACGAATGAGAAAAGAGGCACAATCTCTAAACCAAAGAAATCCGCTGCTGAAATGTCACTTCAGTGCAGCGATGTCCATCAGCCATGGGGAGAATGACAAGCCTCCGACAAGTCCATCAGCCATGGGGAGAATGACAAGCCTCCGACAAGTCCATCAGCCATGGGGAGAATGACGAGCCTCCGACAAGTCCATCAGCCATGGGGAGAATGACGAGCCTCCGACAAGTCCATCAGCCATGGGGAGAATGACAAGCCTCCGAGGATAGGCCATTCATTCGCCGAGAACGATGAGTCCCCCGTTCGCTGATTCGAGCAGTGGCAAACCGGAGGAGTCCGAGCCATGCACTTCCACCGATGATGACAGCTCTCTGGCTGGACAAGAACAGGTGGTCGCACCAGGCCTAGCCACACCTCCAAACAATGCCGGAAAATACCCTACTATCTTGGACCCAGACTCAGAATCGTCGCTCCCCGTCCCTGATGACAGTGGTGGTGCTGCTGCTAAATCCGACTCACCGACAAAAAACAGAAAAGACCCAGGTGAGTGGCCAAAATATACGAATGGATCTTTACGGGATATGTTAGTGCAGGCTGGGCCACAACAGGATAAGGAGGTGTATTTCCCAAGAGATGAGGAGCAACGAAAGTTTTCGGTGGCCCACTACAATAGGAGGATGGAGAACGGGGAGAGAGTGGAGAGACCATGGCTTGTCTATTCCAAGCAAAACCATACAACCTTGTTTTTTCTCCAAACTTCTTTTCACACGAGTGCAAATCTGCGCTGGTCAGGGATGGAACCAGGGACTCGAAGAATCTGTGCCACCCTCCTCAGCTCGCATGAGAAGTCGCATGACCACCTAGATAGTTTGCAGAGGTGGGAGGTGCGGGAGATCAGGTTGGTGGCCAAGCAAACTATTGATGCCCAAGCCCCAAATGGCCTATTGGCGGAGAGACTCTCCACTGGCAGCAGGTGCTGCAGAGGCTCATAGCCCTGATACGCGTCACGGCCACCAAAGAACATTGCGTTACGTGGGACCACCGACAGGCTGAACGAGCCAAATAATGGGAACCTTCTGAAGTTTGTGGAAATGCTGGGTATCTTTGATGGAATCATGAAGGAGCGTGAAAGGAGAATACAGTCCAAAGAAACACATGTGCACTACCTCGGGTAAAATAATCCAGAATGAAATCATTGACATGCCGGCACAATAGATCCAGCCGACAGTGTGTAACGCGCACCAGACAAGAGCAAAACAGAGCAGATGACCATGGTGGTGCATGGGGTACTGCGCACGAGTGAGCACTTCCTGGAGTTTAGTGGACTGCTTTACGCAAGAGGGGGTGGGGAGCGTTCATGACCGAGTTGCTCATCTCAAATCGACAGAAACATGAAGTCGCCATCACGGACGTGAGAGGTTCAGGGATATGACAACGGGGCGAATATGCGGGGGAGGCACAGCAGCATTCAAAAGAGAGTGCAGGATGTCAATCCGAGGGCCTTGTTTTGTGCCAAGCAGCGCGCACTCGCTGAACCTGGTTCTCTCTGATGCAGCATCGTGTGGTTTGGAGGCGGCTGAGATTTTTAACACCATCCAAGAGATTTATACATTTTTATCAAGATCTACACAACGCTGGGACGTGCTGAAAGAGCACTCACAGTGAAACCTCTCAGCACCACGAGATGGGAGAGCCGGGTGGAGGCTGTGAAACCTGTGCGTTACCAACTCGGGGAGATTTATGATGGCCTGTTGTCGATCGCCACCGACACCAAGCTCACAGACAGATGTGGTGCTAAAACAAGGTTGGAGGCAAACAGCATTGCCGCCAAGATGAACAATTTTGGCCTCATGTGCCAGTCATTTGGTATGACATCTTGTTCGAAGTGAACATCACCAGTAAGAGTTTGCAGGCAGTGAGTTTTAACCTTTCACTAGTAGTGGCTCAACTGAACTCAACCAGGGCTGGTGCATTAGCAAGCACAAAATAGTTGGGTATTGAGCCCTGTTTCACAGTGCAGCCCACGATCCGTCCCAGGAAGAAAAGGTATCTGTTTAGCTACGAGGGTGAGGACGAGCCTGTGACTGAACCTCAGAAATTCAAAGTACATTTCTTTAATCAGATTCTTGATTCTGCTATCCAGTCCATCAACGAGCGATTTACGCAGCTTGAAGAGCACAGCAGTGTTTTCAGCATCCGGTACAACATTCCCACCATCTAGGACATGAACACTGCAGCGCTTACCAGGGACTGCGCGACACTGGAGAGGGCCCTTACGTACAGGGATTCCAGAGACATCGAAGCAAAAGATCTGTGTAATGAGCTCAAAGTCCTGAGCAGGAGACTGCACAGTGAGGCAAAATCACTCGACGTACATATCCAGACACCGAATGGCCTTTTTGTATCCCAATGCCTCTGTTGCCCTAAGAGTTCCTCTCACAGTCCCCGTGACAGTGGCAAGTGGACAGTGCACATTCTCCAAGCTCAAACTCATCAAAAACGACCTGTGCTCTACTATGAATCAAGAGAGACACTCAGTGGACGCGCCACCATATCAATTGAGCCCGAGTTGTGTTACGAAATCAACCTCCAACAGGCAGCGCATGCTTTCGCTGCCAGGAAGGCCAGGCGAGTCAACTTGTCTTTGAATAAAAGGTAAGCGTTGAACATACACTCGCATTAACTTGTAAGATTACTCAATTATCTATCACCTGTTATCTTTGTATTTTTTATTCTTTTAAATAGACTACATCCTAATCTCGCTCTCTCACTCTCTTTCTCTCTCACTCTCTCTATCTCCCCCCTCTTTCTATCTCTCTCTGTCTCTCTCAGACAATTTGATTTCAGGACCATGGACAGCTACTCAGAGAACACATCACTGACTGCATTGCAGCACCACAGCAGAGGAAAGAGGCCACTCTAAGCGGAGACTAAATAAATACATTCTGAAACTGATGTTGGACAATCAAATTCGACATGTAAATAAACTACATTCGTCAAGGCTGGGTCATTGACATGAAGCTTATTTAACACTGCTCCTGCGGAAGGAGGACCGCCATGCATTTATGAAAGCACTTGTTTTCTAAAGCTCAAATTATCTATTTTTTTTACATTTCTACAGGAATATAAAAATATGTCAAATATGTTATATAAAAGTTTATTTTATTTTATTGTAATTGTAACAATTATGGGGTCGTGCCATGCGTGATAACAGGTGGCATACTACTAATAAGAAATTCAGTTTCCTACTATAGGTAGTTGGCTGCATAATGATAGCAACATCGTAACTCTCCGATGCAGGGGTTAAAGTAAAATTCCCTTCTAGCTGGTAAGGGACCTCCTTTATGTACACCAACGATTTTTTATGGGCATAAATAATCTTAGAATTACATATATAATTGGAGCCTATTTCTTCCTGTTCTAATAAATGAATGACAAGCCTACCTGTTTGACAGACAACTATTCTATCCATAGATACTGTCGCATGCACTGATTAAATACCTCCGTGTCTGGGAAGGGCTTGGTGTGTTTGGTTAAAACCAGGGCTCGAATTGAGTGATGGTATCACATACCCTTTGTTAAAGAAAAGAGCAAAAAGGATATATATTGTTAGATTTATATTTTGAAATAAATACATAAAACAAATCCAGATTATATTAATTGTTCTGTAATAATGCTCAACTCGGTGATGCCTTGTGGTAGAAACAAGCTCGGAAATGCCCGCGAAAGACGTGACTCCAATGCATATGGGGACATATTGATTCCTCTCTATGACCATCTGAAGCTGAGCTGCAGCCTATAATATTCGAGGAGATGAAACAAATGGACTTTGCTCTTCTGTCCCTATTCATTTGAGCTTTTCTCATTCTGAAAAGAGAAGATGTTTGTTTAATCGCAGGCAGCTTTTCGGGAAGCACTTCTGTTGTTGGGTTATACAACGGACGAGTAGCCAGCAGTTGAAGCTTACATTTTTCTGTGCCGTCACAGCCTCTGTCTGTGTGGAAAGGTAACTTTAGAAAGTGCCATGCTTAGATTCATAAGGATGTCTAAAATGGTATTATTTGCAAACAGCTTTGCAAACAAGACACTCTGGTTTGACATTGAGAAATATGGTAAGAAGGCCTATTTCTCTGTCCATTGTCTTCGCCTAGGGAGGCAGAACGTCCAGGGCCGGCCCTGGTCAATGCTCAATCAAGCACAATCATTAGGTGAGACAAAAATATGTGTGGGCCGTTACCGTGGTTACTTGGGCACTTGCTTGTCTGTGATGAAAGAAATCTTAGACTGCGATGTCTTCCTAGCAGCAGACAGTTCCAGCAAACTCAAATATTTGAAAAACAACCGAGCAAATGAAATCATATTGCATGTGAACAAAACTATGTAACTGGCCAAGAAACACGAGCACAAAGTCACACTTTCGGAGCTTTTCTTGTCAATTCCACCAACTTCTACATGTGGGTTTTGGATTCAAAAAAGTCTCCCAAATGCTGTGTGACCATCCGCCAACGTGGCTGTTGAAATATCCACTGTTACCTGCCAATGACCAAATCTACCCGCATTTGGCGGGTGTTCATTTCCAACCCTGTCGTTAACATTTGGAACATAACCGAAAACCAATGTCATCACAAAGAGGATTTTTTTCTTTTAACTAGGGTTGGCCAATAAATGAATAAATCGAATATTGTGTCATTTGACTTTGTCGATATATAGTGAAGTGTAATGCGATATATCATGATGTGCAAGACAATACTCTACTTGAACTTTACAAATAAAAATGCAGCAGTTTGATCAGTATCAATATTAACGTTTTAAAAGCTTAGCAGACTCTCTTATCCAGAGGAATTAGGATTTAAGTGCCTTGCTCAAGGGCACATCGTCAGATGTTTCCTACTAGTCGCCTCAGGGATTCAAACTAGTGACCTTTCACTGGCCCAATGCTCTTAACCACTAGGCTACCTGCCGCTCTCAATCAATATTGTAACGACCCGGTATTGTGTTCTGTGTTTGTGGGTGTGTTATGGTTCTCATGGCTACTAGCAGGGGTTGAATATGTCAGGACAGATGGAAAGGTTGGGGGGGTATGATGGGTAATACCGCGGGATTTGGAAATGCATAAATAGGGATTACTGTCTCATTGTTCTCTCTCTTCTGTTCGTGCCTTGATCTGTTCCTATGAGAGTGACTCTTGACCCGACAGGGTAACATTGTGTACGTTCGGCATTTAGCGGCGTGGGTTGTGGCCGGAACAATAGCCCAGTTTATGAATAAACCTGTGTTCTGACCTGCACACCTAGAGTCCGTCTCTTTTCCCTTTATGACCCAGCCGGGTCATTACAATATGTTGAATATGTTGAAGCCATACTACGATTATTTAATGAGAATGCGACTATAGTATAGTAAATATGCAAAAAACTATGCAGAGTTTTGAAAAATCCTCGCACGCACGCACACGCACACACACTGCTACTTCTGTCTATTATCTATCCTGTTGCCTTGTCACTTTACCCATACCTATAAGTGCATAGCTACCTCAATCACACTATACGTGCTTGTTTTGTCACATAAACTGAAATTAGGCGAAATGCATAGCGATTTCTGCACAGAGCAGATTTAACTCTGCATTGTTGGAGAAGGACCTGTACGTAAGCATTAATTTCACTGTTAGTCTACACCTGTTGTTTACGACGCATTCGACAAATAAAACATAGAATATCGCGATAGCTAGAGTAGCATGTCGTAGAAGAAGGTCACCAACAAATATCGCCCAACCCTAAATTCAACAAATACCTAATGCAACAATGCTGTCACGTTAGTAGAAGGAGATACGCATCTTTCAAATCATTTCCCAAAGGATATAAAGCGCTCCGCAAGTCATCGTCGTTAACAGTTGGGAAAACGGCAGAGAGCGAGACAGGGAAAGCGTCAGCAGCGAAGTCCAGCATGGCAATACTTTGAGAAGTTAAATAAGTAGTTGAAATGCAAACTTGGCGAAGTGAAAGCGTCAGCAGCGAAGTCCAGCATGGCAATACTTTGAGAAGTTAAATAAGTAGGTGAAATGCAAACTTGGCGAAGTGGAAATGAGCTATAGTGGCAGTATAGGTGCAATGCTTAACCATCTGAAAGGGAGGCACCTTGAGACCCAAACTGTTGCTAGCAGCAGCGCAGACCCCCGAACAAGAGACATTAGACTGGGTCTTCACAGGAAAGAAGTACGATAAAGGACGGCGTGAGGAATTCACAGCGCTGATTACAGAAATGATTGTTGTTGATATGCAACCATTGTCAATGGTAGTGGATGTCGGCTTCAATGCCCTGATGGCATATCTTGAACCAGACTACAAGATGCCATGTCGAAAAAAAGTGACGGCCCGGACGGAGAAAATGTACAAGGATTGCTCTGCAAGTACAAAGCACGAGCTCTCAAACTCCCCATGCAGTGGTGTTAACAACAGATGGATGGACCTCTATGAATATGCAGTCATGCATCATTGCAACGAGCCATCACATTGATGAGGAGTGGGGCATGAAGTCCCATGTACTGACCACTGAGAGCATGGAGGAGAGACACACAGCAGAGAACCTAAAAACGGCATTAACTACCATCGTTGCTGGGGGGGGGGGGGGCATTGCTCCCTAGCAGTCATACGCAGGGCCATATCTGTGTAAAATTATTATTATTAAAAAAAATAAAATTTTATGGTCACATGTAATTATATTATTTTTTCTCGTTTTTTATGGTCACTAAAATAAGCACCCGGGGTAGGCCGTCATTGTAAAAATAAGAATTTATTCTTAACTGACTTGCCTAGTTAAATAAGGTTTCAATAAGAAAATGGTGGTTCTCAGAATGTTCCCAGAGGCATGTGTTTGCAACGGCCTGCTAAATACTCACGATAGAACTTTCTGTAAGCCAAAAGGTTTTAGCGGGAGACGATATAACATGCTATGAATGTGAATATAACACGTACACGTCACAATTATTGTAATTATTGTACCTTGGAAATTGATACGTCAATTTGTAAAAACAAACGTTCATTTAGCTGTTCTGTGTTGCCCAGCGGGTCTTGATCCAACGTAAATTGCTACTTGAATAACCAGTCCCATTCATAACATATTACAGTATGACATACGAATAGCTATAATCATCTACATTTACCATACGTCACACTCAACTGTAATTTTCTCTTAACTTGCTCCGCAACTAGTCTATACCTCAAGCAAAACTTCGCAGTTCCCCAAAAATTATTCACGGCGTTTATGGCTTAACAGAGAGAAGGGGTCATAACCCAGGAACACTGCCAACCACCAACGGAACCCTCTAAGAAAGAACACACATCCTCTGAGTGCTGCTGGCCATAGACTAGCGAGTATTATGAACTAACACCTCACCCCCACTAACACGCTTCCTCCCCCACTGCAGGGGAATGGAAGCGGCAGTAGATACTGGAGCGAGAGAGCTTAGGGAGCCAGGCTGAGGAGGGAGTGAAGGGCGAGGAATGAGATTAATTTCCTCTCTCGGGAGTTTGGGTGGTAGTGGTGATGACGGGGGTTGGGGTGGGTGTAAACGGCTCCCATTCGCTGTCGGTTGCCGTGGCGAGGAAACGCAATGCAAAACGAATGAGAGGTCAACAAAAGTTATGCTTGTGGTGGCCAGGGCAGTGAAACAGCATCAGTCTGATTTAAATGGTATTGTATTTACCAGTGACTGAGTATCGCCATACCTGTTATCTGTCTCCCGGAGACTTTCTCACCATTCCCCAACACCATACAAAGCAAGCCACTCCATGGTCTTTCCCTTGTCTCACCCCGCATAGCACAAGCACTGTACACAACGCACACAAACACATAGCACCCACACACTGCAGAGCACACAGCACACCCAGCACAAGGTTAAGCATGAAAATGGAGCCCAGAATGATTCGACTAACAAAGAAGAATGTGGGCCCAAAGCAGCAGGTTACCAGACAGACAGACGTAGATAGAAAAAACAGACAGACAGACATGTACAGAAAGACACAGACAGAGACAGACATAGAATGACAGACAGTTAGACCTGTATGCGGCCAGAGCAGCAGGTTAACAGACAGAGAGACGTAGAGAGAAAGACAGACAGACATAGAGAGAAAGACAGGTAGACCTGTATGAGGCCAGAGCAGCAGGTTAACAGACAGAGAGACGTAGAGAGAAAGACAGACAGACATAGAGAGAAAGACAGACAGACAGGTAGACCTGTATGAGGCCAGAGCAGCAGGTTAACAGACAGACAGGCGTAGAGAGAAAGACAGAGGTGTCTTACCCGCTCAACACTCCCAGAACCAGGTTCAGAACAAAGAAGGAGCCGAAGATGACCAGAGATACAAAGTAGACCCATGGAAGCTCTAGACCCATAGCATCGTTCATCTGGAGGAGCACCCGTCACCAGAGAGAGATGGTGAAAGAAGAAGAAAGAGGGGAGGAAGAGAAAGAGAATAACGTGAATAGTCAGAGGTAGAGACAGGTGAGGAAAACAGTTTGCTAAGACTGCAAGACGAAGGGGAAAAACCCTCTTTACAGTTGAGAGTGAGAAAAAAAGGTGAGGGAAGGTTCTGGGACTCCGATACATAGAGAAAGGCTTGACTGAACCTTTAATCATTTGAATGTCAGTCACATCCAGGCCCAGTGACTAATCTTCTGACACATCAGCTCTCAGAGGGAGTGAGCGGGTCAAAGTTCACACGGAGACCACATCGGGGAGTGCAGAGGGCACATAAGATTTGAAAAGAATTCAACTGCATCGTTGGGAAAGAGCTTGTAAGTCAGCATTTCACCTTAAGGTCCCACCGCACCTGTTTTATTCGCCGCACGTGACAAACGCAATTTGATTTAATATGATCTCTATGACGGAGGGCCTCACCCAGTAGAGCACGTCCGTCCAGCCTTCCATGGTGATACACTGGAACACGGTCAGCATGGCAAACAGGAAGTTGTCAAAGTTGGTGATGCCGTCGTTGGGGCCGTGCCAGCCCTCCCTGCACTCGGTGCCATTGATGGGACACTGGCGCCCGTGCCCTGAGATCGCACATGGAGCCGGCTCGTCCTCCGCTATCATGCCTACAAAGAGAGGGGGGGGGGGGGGACAGCCAGAAAGTGAGAGACTGAAACCACAAATGCAATAGTCATGTACACACACAGAGATGGTAAGATGCACGCACGCACGCACGCACACACGCTCTTACCTGTGCTGGGGAAGAAGCAGGTAGCGTGCATTTTGCCAATGAAGAGCTCAAGGCCGATGATGGCGTAGATGATGATGACAAACAGGACCAGCAGGGCGATGTGGAGGAGAGGGACCATGGCTTTAATAATGGAGTTCAACACCACCTGTAAACCTACAAAGAGTCAAACATACGTGTTAGAGAAGGACAACATAGCTAGGTGTTTGTGTGTGCATGTGTTACAGTAATACTGTGTGTGGTTGAATTTGAGTCAAGGTCGATTAGTAAACGCTCTTGACTCCGGGCCACATATCTCCCTGGCGACGGGGGTACGAGTCTCACCTCGCGTCTCCTGTCTGTACCATTCCATTAATTATTATTATAAATGTTTAACTTCTTGGATGTAAAAATAATTTCCCAAGTATTGCCACGCATAAATAGAGGCATATGTGATCGTATCCCAATGTAATCAGGGTTTGGAATGATTCTATTTTTACAATAATATGTAATATGAGATCTGTACGTAAAACATTTACCTTTGATATTTTGGTCATTTAGCAGATGTTCTTATCCAGAGCAGCTTACAGTAAGTGCATTCATCTTAAGATAGCTAGGTAAGACAACCATATCACAGTCAAATATACAGGATATGAACATTCCATTCCAGCTAAACATTGGATATATAGTGTAATTTAAAAATATATATACTCATACACATCTAAAATCTATGAATGAAAAATCTGAAAACATTAATATATTACACACACATGAATAATCAAGAATGTTATCTTATGAAAGAACAGAAATGTGAATAATTGGTGGATATTGCGTTTCGGAAATAACTCTTGGATTTTCCTGCCATTGTAATCCTTGCGCGGGCCGGCTAAGTGTTTTTTGGGGGTCACGTAAGTCCAAACAGTGTAAAAAAATATATGAAGATAATACTGTGACCCCAAGTATAGATCTGTAAAAAATTGCTTGGATGTTAACGTTAACTAGTGCTAGTTGGATGTACCTGTGCCAAAACTATTTTTTTACACTGTTTGGACTTACGTGACCCCCAAAAAACACTTAGCCGGCCCACTTAGCCAGCCCGGCTACATACTGAATTTTGATAGATATAGGATTACAATACATATCGTATCGGCACATAAGTACGGTGATAATATCCTATTGTGAAGTACCTGGTAATTCCCAGCCTATTTAAGATGTTCGTGATGTGTATGCAGGAATAGAACCCACCGGGACCCACATTGATCAAACCTATCACCTTTATCTCAAGGCAACGTGAAGGTGCAGAGAGGGAAGGTTGAGAAAACGACATTGAGCTGGACTGAATTGGGTGTATCATTGTAGAGATATTGGCAGTCCCCCCCCAAAAAGTATTTTGTGAACTAACACTCGCACTTTTCCTTTTCCCCCCCATACTGTAGTTATTCAAACGTGTTAACCCTCGCAAAGACCATATCACCTCCCTCCCCGACATACTCTCCAATTCGCCTACTGCCCTGACAGATCCACGGGCAACGCAATCGCCATTTCACGGCACACTGCCCTTACACACTTGGACAAAAGGTATGCATATGTTTGAATGCTGTTCATCGACTACAGCTCGACCTTCAATGCCAGAGTGCCCTAGCAGCTCATTACAAAGCGCACGGCCCTGGGTCTGAACTCCTCCATGTGCAACTGGGTCCTGGATTTACTGACGGGCCGCCAAACCCAGGTGGTGAAGGTAGGCAACAATTCCTCCTCGAAACTGATTCTCAACACGGGTGCGTCCACAAGGGTGCGTCCTCAGTCCCCTCCTGTAGTTCGCTGACGACACAACAATAGCAGGCCTGATCAACAATCAGGCAGTACAGGAGCATCATGGCAAAAACTGTAAGACAGGCCAATCATTTCTACCCTCAGACCATCAGGCTGCTGAACGGACACAACTAGTCAGTTACCTGCTCCTAGCTGCTACTCCCCCTATGGACATTTTCCCCCACACCCCCTCAACGGTCACTTACCGTCCCCCCCAACTTACTTTTACTCTGCCCTCATCTCAACAACATTCATAACTTGCAGTTGTTAATATGTATATACGTATATATAAACTCAGCAAAAAAAGAAGCGTCCCTTTTTCAGGACCCTGTCTTTCAAAGATAATTCGTAAAAATCCAAATAACTTCACAGATCTTCATTGTAAAAGGTTTAAACACTGTTTCCCATGCTTGTTCAATGAACCATAAACAATTAATGAACATGCACCTGTGGAACAGTCATTAAGACACTAACAACTTACAGACAGTAGGCAATTATGGTCACAGTTATGAAAACTTAGAACACTAAAGAGGCCTTTCTACTGACTCTGAAAAACACCAGAAGAAAGATGGCAAGGGTCCCTGCTCATCTGCGTGAATGTGCCTTAGGCATGCTGCAAGGAGGCATGAGGACTTCAGATGTGGCCAGGACAATAAATTACAATGTCCGTACTGTGAGACTAAGACAGCGCTACAGGGAGACAGGACAGACAGCTGATTGTCCTAGCAGTGGCAGACCACGTGTAACAACCCCTGCACAGATATGGTACATCCGAACATCACACCTGCGGAACAGGTACAGGATGTCAACAACAACTGTCCGAGTTACACCAGGAACGCACAATCCTTCCATCAGTGCTCAGACTGTCTGCAATAGGCTGAGAGAGGCTGGACTGAGGGCTTGAAGGCCTGTTGTAAGGCAGGTCCTCACCAGACGTCACCGGCAACAGCGTCGCCTATGGGCCAATCCCACCGTCGCTGGACCAGACAGGACTGGCAAAAAGTGCTCTTCACTGACGAGTCGCGGTTTTGTCTCACCAGGAGTGATGGTCAGATTCACCTTTATCGTTGAAGGAATGAGCGTTACACCGAGGCCTGTACTCTGGAGCAGGATCGATTTGGAGGTGGAGGGTCCGTCATGGTCTGGGGCGGTGTGTCACAGCATCCTCGGACTGAGCTTGTTGTCATTGCAGGTAATCTCAACGGTGTGCGTTACAGGGAAGACATCCTCCTCCCTCATGTGGTACCCTTCCTGCAGGCTCATCCTGACATGACCCTCCAGCATCATAATGCCACCAGCCATACTAATGATTCTGTGCGTGATTTCCTGCAAGACAGGAATGTCATTGTTCTGCCATGGCCAGCGGAGAGCCCGGATCTCAGTCTCATTGAGCACGTCTGGGACCTGTTGGATCGGAAGGTGAGGGCTAGGGCCATCCCCCCCAGAAAAGTCCGGGAACTTGCAGGTGCCTTGGTGGAAGAGTGGGGTAACATCTCACAGCATGAACTGGCAAATCTGGTGCAGTCCATGAGGAGGAGATGCACTGCAGTACTTAATGCAGCTGGTGGCCACATCAGATACAGACTGTTACTTTTGATTTTGACCCCCCCTTTGTTCAGGGACACATTATTCTATTTCTGTTAGTCACATGTCTGTGCAATTTGTTCAGTTTATGTCTCAGTTGTTGAATCTTGTTATGTTCATACAATATTTACACATGTTAAGTTTGCTGAAGATAAACGCAGTTGACAGTGAGAGGACGTTTCTTTTTTTCCTGAGTTTATATATATAATTTTTATGGTTTTTATTTCACTTGGTCCCCACACCACCTCAATGGTCATGCTGCTCCCCCTATGGTCATTCCCCCTCACCACTTCAACAGTCTTTACTCAGCCACCACCCCAATGGAAATGTAATTATTCATCACTGCTACAGTTGTTATGATGTATATAGTGCTATTTCTATTTGTATTGTTTAATTACCGTTTCATTATTTTATTTCACTTTGTCCTGCATGTAAGATTTCAACTGTACCATGCAATCACACCTGCAACCCTGTTCATGTGACTGTTAAACACTCTGAATCTGACTTTGCTGATAGGTGGTTGTCCCACCTAGTTATCTTATGATGAATGCACTTACTGTAAGTCGCTCTGCTAAATGACAAAAATGAAAATCAGGTCACAGTTTGCCGCAGTGTTATTTATTGGTGTGGAGTTATGTAGTGCCTTTCAGAGGTTAGCCTATATACTCTAGGTCAATGGAGGTTGCTGTGCATGTTTCATCATGGGGGTCAAAGGTGAGGGATCAGGCAGCACTCTCAACAATACTGTGTTCGTGTTAGACCTAGGTTAATATACTATTTGAAATATTTAAAATGTACGTTAGCCTGCCTGGAGTGCCAGATGGATGGGGTTCGCACTCCTTGTAATTCTTCTATTCCATGGTGTCGGGCAAGCTCAATCAAGTCCAGATAAAGTATTTGAAATGATCTCAAACAGCATTTGAACCTAGGTCTGGTTGGTGTTGTTGTGGGGTCAAAGGTGAAGGGTCAGATAACAGTAACTCACTGGGCACTCCTGAGACCAGGCGTAGGGGTCGCAGCACACGGAAGGCCCGGAGGGCTTTGACGTCGAAGCCGCCCGACTTTCCCCCGTGGCCGTGGGCGGAGGGGTGGAGCGCTGCCGCTGCCGCCGCCGCCGCCGCGCCCGCCTCCGCTTCCTCCTTCGTCTCAACAGAGTCTTTGGTCAAAAGCTCCAGGACAACACTGAACAGCCTGTGGAGAAAAACCAGGGAAAACATGTTACAGGAAACACATCAGAAAGAGAATGTTACAGATCAAACATTCCAGGACAGCACTGAATTACGACAGAAAGAGAGAGAACATGTTAAAAGGACTGGAGCATTGGATTCAGGGCCCATATTCCTCTCGCAGAGTAGGAGTAGGAGTGCAGATCTAGGATCAGGTTCCCCATGTTCATGCAATCTTATTCATTGTGATATAAAAGGCAAAACACAGTAGATCAGCAGTCCCAATCCGAAAGTTTATAAATACGGGCCCAGACCAATACAATAGACTCTAAAGAAACGTACAGTTGGGCTGGTTAAAAAGTTTCCCTGCACTAATTCAAATTTTTTGCCCGTGCTACAGATGGCAATATCGATCCGCTAATAATTTGTTTGCAAATGATTTTTCAGGGGGTGCTGCACCCCTTCTTCCCGCGGGCTGTGGAGCTGAGAGAACATTTCGCAGTTTTAAAGCAAATTTCCTGCAATTCTATACATTTTGTCATGGCTAATGAAATGTTCTTTTGCTCAAACATAATAACAAAATCAATATTGCTAAATTCATTGTTTTGGACTGTTCAATTCTCCCTGACTGTCTAGCTTTTGTTTCGGTTATTGTTAGATCTCAAAGATTATATAAATATATATTTAGGTCCATTATCTTTTCTTTTCACCCACAAACACACACACGCACGCACGCACGCACACACACACACACACACACGCACACGCACACGCACACGCACACGCACACGCACACACACACACACACACACACATACAGCAGGGAAAAACACAGTAGTGTTTATGGATGGAGTGAACAATGAACATCCTATTGTAAAAAAAAAAAAGCAGACGTTTAGTTCCAGTCAGTTAGCCAGTCCTCACCTACTGGGCAGCAGTAGGCACTAAATGGGCTGAATGGAGTTGCCAGTAGAGGCCTGGAGGGCCGTACAGGGCTTTACTTTAGGGCTACAAACACAGGCTGCTGCAGCAGCTGTAGCAAACTGATGTTGGACTGAATCAGAGTAGAAAAACCGACGGCCTCTCACTGAGGTGGTTGATGGCTCACTCATCAGTTCATATGAAAATAATACCATCAGAATAGAATACCATCAGAATAGAATACCATCAGAATCGAATACCATCAGAATAGAATACCATCAGAATAGAATACCATCAGAATAGAATACCAAATGTACATGCTGAGCCCCTTTTATTATACTGTAACTGTACTTTCTTGTAGAGTACTTTTAAAAAAGTCTGATAATGATGATAATGATGACAGATCCCAATGAAGCCATCATTTAATCTGACATCACATACACTATATATACAAAGGTAAGTGTACTCCCCTTCAAATATGTGTGGCTATTTCAGCCACACCTGTTGCTGACGGGTGTATGAAATCGAGTACACTGCCAGGCAATCTCCATAGACAAACATTGGCAGTAGAATGGCCTTACTGAAGAGCTCAGCGACTTTCAACGTGGCACCGTCATAGGATGCCACCTCTCCAATAAATCTCCAACAAATTTCTGCCCTGCTAGAGCTGCCCCTCGTTCAACTGTAAGTGCTGTCTAGGAGCAACAACGGCTCAGCCGCGAAGTGGTAGGCCACACAAGCTCACAGAACAGGACAGCCGAGTACTGAAGCGTGTCTGTCCTCGGTTGCAACACTCACTACCGAGTTCCAAACTGCCTCTGGAAGCAACGTCAGCACAAGATCTGTTGGTCGGGAGCTTCATGAAATGAGTTTCCATGGCCGAGTAGCCGCACACAAGCCTAAGATGACGTTGGCTAGAGTGGTGTAAAGCTCGCCGCCATTGGACTCTGGAGCAGTGGAAACGCGTTCTCTGGAGTGATGAATCACGCTTCCCCATCTGGCATTCTGATGGACAAATCTGGGTTTGGCAGTTGCCAGGCGAATGCTACCTGCCCAAAAGCATAGCGCAAACTGTAAAGTTTGGTGGAGGAGGAAGAATGGGCTGGGGCTGTTTTTCATGGTTCGGGCTAGGACCCTTATTTCCAGTGAAGGGAAATCTTAGCGCTACAGAATACGATGACATTCTAGACAATTCTGCGCTTCCAACTTTGTGGCAACAGTTTCAGGAAGGCCATTTCCTGTTTCATCATGACAATTCCCCCATGCACAAAGCGAGGTCCATACAGAAATGGTTTGTCGAGACCGGTGTGGAAGAACTAGACTGGGCTGCACAGAGCCCTGACCTCAACCCCATCGAATACCTTCGGGATGAATTCAAATGCCGACTGCGAGCCAGGCCCAATCGCCCAACATCAGTGCCCGATGCTCTTGTAGCTAACTGGATGCAAGTCCCGGCAGCAATGTTCCAACATCTAGTGGAAAGCCTTCCCAGAAGAGTGGAGGCTGCTATAGCAGCAAAGAGGAGGACCAACTCCATATTAATGCCCATGATTTTGGAAAGAGATGTTCGTCGAGCAGATGTCCACATACTTTTGGTCATGTAGTGTAGTATGTGCAGTCATTTGGCCTGCGTGCAGTACTTTAGTGTGTCCAGTTCAGTTGTGAGGATATTGACACGTCTATATTTGGATATCGACAGGGGTTATCTTAGTGTGCCATTTCTATGATGATTTCGATGCGTGTGCTGTAGTCAGTCAGTCAGTCAGTCATCCTAGCAGGATGCATCTCTCTGCATCTGACTGCATGACAGATCAACCCACATGCCGCATACAGACACAGATCTGACCTAGCTACCCACTGGACTGTGTGTGTATTAGAGGAGAGAGGGAGGGAGGGAGGGAGAGAGTGGGAGGCAGGGAGGGAGGGAGAGAGATAGGGAGATAGGGAGGGATAGAGGGAGAGAGATAGGGAGATAGGGAGGGATAAAGGGAGAGAGATAGGGATAGAGGGAGAGCGATAGGGAGATAGGAAGGGGGGGAGAGATAGGGAGATAGGGAGTGAGATAGGGAGATAGGGAGGGAGATAGCGGAGAGGAAGAGAGGAGGGTGGGAGAGGAAGAGAAAGCTAAAGAGGAGGAAAGGAGAAAGAGAGAGAGAGAGAGAGGAAAGGAAGAGAAAGATAGAGAGAGAAAGAGGAGAAGGAGAGGGAAAATATGGAATGAGAGAGAAAGGGAAGTGAGGGTGGGAGAGAAGCGATGGCGAGATGGTGAGTCATTCCAGCGGTGGTAAAGTTGTGATTTATCCTCCATGTCTTTTCTGGGTCATATACTGTAAGTGGATGAGGGTCCGTCCATATTAGTACTGGGCCACCGACAGTGGACACGTCCGGAATGGCACCCTTTTCCCTATATAAGAGTGTACTACTTTTAACCAGGGCCCGGGTCAAAGGTAGTGCACAATATAGGGAATAGGGTGCTATTTGGGAATGAACCAACTCAGTTCAACTCAACCACTGTCACAAACAAGTACACAGTCAGGTTCAAATGAGGAGCTGCAGTTCAAATTCAAAACCTAAACTGAAACACAAGAAAAGCCCTGGGCCTGTATTCATAAAGCTTCTCAGTGTCTGAGCATAAGTACTGTTCTCGGGTCAGATTTGACTTGTAAATTATAATGAATGGACAGGCGGGACCTGATCCTAGATCAGCACTCCTACTCCGATATTGTTTAATGAAGTACTTCACCACACAATCAGAACTGAGGAAGTCCATACTATCGAAAATGGCTTCAGCCCTTCAGATGAATTCCAGTTGAACGAGCGGCTGGAGAGTAAGGAAGACTGGAGATACCTACCCGACGACGACGATGACAAAATCCAGCATGTTCCATCCGTTTCTGACATACGCGTTCTGGTGTGCCACTAAACCGTAGGCGATAATCTTCAGAAAGGTTTCGATAGTGAAAATGACGAGGAAGACATGTTCTACCGTTTCCTGCAGAGAGAGAGAGAGAGAGAGAGAGAGAGAGAGAGAGAGAGAGGGAGGCAGAGAGAGGAAAATAAAACAATAGATCGTTATGGGCGTTGGGCCGTACTAATGATTTATTATACAGTAGTGACCATTCATATTATTCATATTAGAATTTTTACACACACACACACACACACACACACACACACACACACACACACACACACACACACACACACACACACACACACACACACACACACACACACACACACACACACACACACACACACACACACACACACACAGAGGGATACAGGATGTTTTTGGATTAGCCAGACAAGGGTTGCTAGCCTCCTGTAAAGCAGGATGAGTCTAGTTCATCCAGTTGGTCAACGTCGTACAAAGTGTTTCCCTCGGCCCGCTGCAGCGCTGTCCAGACAGCCGACCACCACAACCCCACCATCAGGCCTGGCTGCTACCTGGCGTAATGAAGCAACTCAAATGTTCCAAGCGGAGCATGTCTACGTTCTAGAATCCCCCTGGGTCTGCATCCCAAATGGCATTCTGTTCCCTAACCTTTGACCCGGGGCCCACAGGGGCACGTTTGAGGTACGGTATGGGACAAAGCCCTGGCCACCACCTCACAGCGGCTGCATTCAGTCGGGAACAACAGGCAGAGCTCTGACTTCATCCGATTCGAACCAATCAACTCATCCCATCTCAACGCTGACCCGACATGACACAGGTCGAAAACAGACAGACATAGAAAGCAGACACTCGGGCGCGGGCCCATCCAACGTGACCCAGGAAGTGCAAAACACAGTTTCCGAGGTCCGCATAGACGGGATAACTTGGAGGCTCCGCGGTGAGTGTCTTGCTGTGGTAGGTACTGTAGACAGGGAGGACAGGTGCTGGCTGAGACAGGTGTGTCAGCATCAGAGTAGTGACTGAGGGAGTGTGTGTGTACACAGCCCAGGAGGTTGGTGGCACCTTAATTGGGGAGGACAGGCTGGTTGTAATGGCTGGAGAGGAATCAGCGGAATGGTATCAAATACATCAAACACATGGTTTCCAGGTGTTTGACGCCACTCCACACACACACACACACACACGCACGCACACGTTCCCCACGCAACCGGTGTTGCCCTGTCTCTAGCCTGCCACAGGGGGAATGCTCAGAGGGGTAGGGTTAAATGCGGAAGACACATTTCAGTTGAATGCATCCAGTTTCTCCACTCAGCAGCCTCCTGTTGTATACAGTAAGCATGAGTGGGGTCAAAGTGTGACTCAGCTGTTCAGGACACTCCCAGGACGTCCCCAGAGACATGTGACAGGTGTGAGGGCTGGGACCCCTTTCACCCCCCCCCCCCTCCCTGCCTCCCTCCCTCCCGGCATCCATTCATTATAGACGAGGCACAGCAGCCACCTTAACACCCAGCATGCAGTGTATACAGTATGGACACAGCATAGAGTCTGCCTGCCTGTCTGTCTGTCTTTCGCTGTTTTCAAAGCCATAACCAAATTGTGTGCTAGCTAGCTTGGTTTCATCCGCTGCTTTCTACCGACCCATATCATATCTATTGTTACCTATTCTAAAGTCAGGGGTCCTGCTAGGTTCTGCTGGCCAGAGGCAGTGTTCAGAGAGGGAACGTTAAACACAGCCATTTAACTCTTCACATGCTGGACCCCTGACTCCATTCACACACACACACATTCTCTCTCTCTCTCTCTTTCTCTCCTCCCGACTCCCGAGGGAGTCCTTAATCCCAGTGCTTTGTAGACACCATGCAGAGTATTCTGGGCTGCAGGGCTCGTTTTGCCAACAGTTTATTGCCAATTGAGTGAAGCACTTAGCCCAGTGAAAGAGACACGGGCCCCTTTGTTACCACTGTAAAAGGTTGAGCGAGGCTTTTGGCCTACCACTGCCATTCTATTGAGAGACAGAGAGAGCTAGGCAGAGATAGAGAGATAGTGGCGGAGCGGGACAGAGAGAGAGAGGCAGAGATAGAGAGATAGTGGCGGAGCGGGACAGAGAGAGAGAGGCAGAGATAGAGAGATAGGGGCAGAGCGGGATAGAGAGAGAGAAGCAGAGATAGAGAGATAGGGGCAGAGTGGGACAGAGAGAGCGAGGCAGAGATAAAGAGATAGGGGCAGAGCGGGACAGAGATAGAGAGAGGCAGAGATAGAGAGATAGGGGAAAAGCGGAACAGAGAGAGAGAGGCAGAGGTAGAGAGATAGGGGCAGAGCGGGACAGAGAGAGAGAGAGAGGCAGAGGTAGAGAGATAGGGGCAGAGCGGGACAGAAAGAGAGTGTGGTTCAGAGGGAGACAGAGAGACAGAGAGAGAAAGAGAGAGTGGGATAGAGAGAGTGGTATGGGGAGAGAGAGCGAGAGAGAGAGAGAGAGAGGGGCTTCTCAGTCATGTTGAGACTGGTCTACCACTATTGCTTTAATGTATTGTTATAAATATTGTTGTTGTAGTTACTGTTAATGGTAATCCCATTTCCACTACTACTATTAGTATTGATTCCTTATTGCTGTTGGTCCCACCATTTTGTGTTATGTGTATACTTTGACAATGTAAGTAATTTAACTTGCCATGTCAATAAAGTGTACTGAATTTCACTGAGCGAGAGAGAGGTGGGGGCGAGATAGTGAGAGAACTAGAGAGAGAGAGAGAGAGAGGTGGGGGGCGAGATAGAGAGAGAACTAGAGAGAGAGGTGGGGGGCAGTCAGGGACTGAGGTAGAGACAAAGAAAATAAAAGTTTAGAAACTTTTAGATAGAGATGACGCAGAGTACCTGAGAAAACAGTAAAATAAATGAATGAATCAGGCCAGAACAATCAAATGAATTGCCATATGCCACATATCTGCCCGTCACAGAATTCAAGGAAATGATATATCCTGTTGATGAGATTCTTTTAACAGGACTTTTTCAAACTCTCCCCAAATATGTGTAGAACATTTTTCTTCGATTAAAGGGCTATTCTGGAATTGCTACAGTACATCAATTTTAGGAAGACTTTGCTGTTTTTTGAATCACAGATTGTTCCCTTTAAATACACTGCTCAAAAAATAAAGGGAAGACTTAAACAACACAATGTAACTCCAAGTCAATCACACTTCTGTGAAATCAAACTGTCCACTTAGGAAGCAACACTGATTGACAATACATTTCACATGCTGTTGTGCAAATGGAATAGACAAAAGGTAAATGCACATTTGTGGCCTGCTGGAGGTCACCTTGCAGGGCTCTGGCAGTGCACCTCCTTGCACAAAGGCGGAGGTAGCGGTCCTGCTGCTGGGTTGTTGCCCTCCTACGGCCTCCTCCACGTCTCCTGATGTACTGGCCTGTCTCCTGGTAGCGCCTCCATGCTCTGGACACTACGCTGACAGACACAGCAAACCTTCTTGCCACAGCTCGCATTGATGTGCCATCCTGGATGAACTGCACTACCTGAGCCACTTGTGTGGGTTGTAGACTCCGTCTCATGCTACCACTAGAGTGAAAGCACCGCCAGCATTCAAAAGTGACCAAAACATCAGCCAGGAAGCATAGGAACTGAGAAGTGGTCTGTGGTCACCACCTGCAGAACCATTCCTTTATTGGGGGTGTCTTGCTAATTGCCTATAATTTCCACCTTTTGTCTATTCCATTTGCACAACAGCATGTGAAATTTATTGTCAATCAGTGTTGCTTCCTAAGTGGACAGTTTGATTTCACAGAAGTGTGATTGACTTGGAGTTACACTGTGTTGTTTAAGTGTTCCCTTTATTTTTTTGAGCAGTGTATATTGGTTGAAGGCTGGCCTGCCATTAAAAATATGCCATTCCAGCCTGAGAGAGAGAGGGGGGGAGAGAGAGAGAGGGAGAGAGAGAGAGAGAGAGAGAGGGCGAGAGGGGGAGAGAGAGAGAGGGAGAGAGAGAGTGTGTAAGGGAGAGAATGTAAGGGAGAGAAAGAGATGGATAAAAAGAGAGAGTGAGTGTATGGATGAAAGAGGGACAGAGAGGAAGTGAGAGAGAGAGGGGGGGAGAGAGAGAGAAAGAGAGAGAGAGAGAGAGAGAGAGGGGATAGCGAGGCCTGTGGGGCAGGCCATAAATATCTCTGACTAATGGCAGAGCTTATTTGTGCTGTAAAGAGCCGTACAGTATGCACTCCCCTCATACATACAAAACCCAGATACTAACAGAACATTCTTATCACCACTAAGAACCCCCCTCACCCCCCACCCCACACATGCACACACGCACAGCAAGCATGCACGCACACAAACACACACATACACACACACAGATGGACACACGGTCCTGTCAATACAGTTAAACACTTCCGCACACGTGCACACCGGCAACACGCAGGCACACACACATTCCTCATGCAACCTGTGTTGCCCTGTCTCAAGCCTGCCACAAGGGGAATGCTCAGAGGGGTTGGGTTAAATGCAGAAGACACATTTCAGTTGAACCCATCCAGTTGTGCAGCTGACTAGGTATCCCCCTTTCCTCTCTCTCTCGTGTCTGAAGGCAATAACACAGTCCATGCGACTCAGAGAGAAAGAGCTCTCCTCATATAATCAAGGGGGACGCTAACCCAACCCACTGAACCATGTACAGACAGTTTTACATAACATCACCGGCCATGTCAAATCAAATCAAATTGTATTTGTCACATGCGCCGAATACAACAGGTGTAGACCTCACAGTGAAGTGCTTACTTACAAACCCTTGACCAATAATGCAGTTTTAAGGGGGAAAAAGAAAGAAAAAAAGACACAAATAATTAAAGAGCAGTGGTAAAATAACAATAGCGAGGCCTTATACAGGGGGTACCGGTACAGAGTCAATGTGCGGGGGCACCGGTTAGTCCAGGTAATTGAGGTAACTATGAACTATAGAGAAGATACAAAATGGTTGAAGTAACCAGTCTATGAACACTGCAGACAGCTAGTAGAACGACACACTAGGCGGCTAAAATGACTCATCTCATCGTGCAGAAGTCATGGGTCCTATTCATTAGGGCAAATCGTAGCGAAGCGTTTGGCAACGGAAAATGAAAATGAGCATTTCTTATTGGACAAGTTCAGATAGGTCCCTCCCCGGTTATGGCCCGTTTGCTTAGGTTTGGTTCTTAGTGAAAATGTCCATTACCTAAATGAAGCAGTGTTTTTTTTTTATTGGAGCGCGCTGATAGGGGATTGACAGATGGATGTAGCCAATACAGTGTGACATTGCAATGTTGAGAAAGCATTAGGTCCCAGTCGATCGACTAGCATGTTAAGCCTTTACTACATTGTGTACTTATTGTCTTTATCCTTTCTTTAATATAGGTGGTTTCATGGCGAGTGTAGAGAGTATAGGGATATTGTTATCCACGTCGGCACCAATGATGTTAGGATGAAACAGTCAGAGATCACCAAGCGCAACATAGCCTCAGCCTGTAAATCAGCTAGAAAGATGTGTCGGCATCGAGTAATTGTCTCTGGCCCCCTCCCAGTTAGGGGGAGTGATGAGCTCTACAGCAGAGTCTCACAACTCAATCGCTGGTTGAAAACTGTTTTCTGCACCTCCCAAAAGATAGAATTTGTAGATAATTGGCCCTCTTTCAGGACCAAGCCTGGCCTGTTGAGGAGTGACGGACTCTATCGTAGCTGGAGGGGTGCTCTCATCTTATCTACCAACATAGACAGGGCTCTAACTCCTCTAGCTCCACAATGAGATAGGGTGCAGGCCAGGCAGCAGCCTGCCAGCTTAGTGGAGTCTGCCACTAGCACAGTCAGTGTAGTCAGCTCAGCAATCCCCATTGAGACCGTGTCTGTGCCTCGACCTAGGTTGGGCAAAACTAAACATGGCGGAGTGTTCGCTTTAGCAATCTCACTGGAATAAAGACCTCCTCCATTCCTGCCATTACTGAAAGAGATTGTGATACCTCACATCTCGAAATAGGGCTCCTTAATGTTAGATCCCTCACTTTCAAGGCAGTTATAGTCAATGAACTAATCACTGATCATAATCTTGATGTGATTGGCCTGACTGAAACACGGCTTCAGCCTGATGAAATTACTGTGTTAAATGAGGTCTCACCTCCTGGTTACACTAGTGACCGTCCCACGTATCCATAAGAAGTTAACCACCTAACTGAGGAACTCAATTTAACCTTGCGTAATACCCTAGATGCAGTCGCACCCCAAAAAACAAAAAACATTTGTCATAAGAAACTAGCCCCCTGGTATACAGAAAATACCCGAGTTCTGAAGAAAACTTCCAGAAAATTGGACCGAAAATGGCGCTACACCAAACTGGAAGTCTTCCGACTAGCTTGGAAAGACAGTACCGTGCGGTATCGAAGAGCCCTCACTGCTGCTCGATCATCAGAAGATCAAACAAAGAGATCTTCTGTTGAATCTGACAATTCATCTTGATGGTTGTACAGCCGTCTCAAATAAAACTGTGAAGGACCTCGGCGTTACTCTGGACCCTGATCTCTCTTTTGACGAACATATCAAGACTGTTTCAAGAAAAGCTTTTTTCCATCTACGTAACATTGCAAAAATCAGAAACTTTCTGTCCAAAAATGATGCAGAAAAACTTATCCATGCTTATGTCACTTCTAGGATAGACTACTGCAATGCTCTACTTTCCGGCTACCCGGATTAAGCACTAAATAAACTTCAGATAGTGCTAAACACGGCTGCTATAATCTTGACTAAAACCCCAAAATGTGATCATATTACTCCAGTGCTAGCCTCTCTACACTGGCTTCCTGTTAAGGCAAGGTTTACCTGCTAATCTACAAAGCATTACATGGACTTGCTCCTACCTTTCTTTACGATTTGGTCCTGCCGTACATACCTACACGTACGCTACGGTCACAAGATGTAGGCCTCCTTACTGTCCCTAGAATTTCTAAGCAAACAGCAGGAGGCAAGGCTTTCTCCTATAGAGCTCCATTTTTATGTAAAGGTCTGCCAACCCATGTGAGAGATGCAGACTCGGTCTCAACCTTTAAGTCTTTATTGAAGACTCATCTCTTCAGTTGGTCCTATGCTCAAGTGTAGTCTGGCCCAAAAGTATGAAGGTGAACGGAAAGACACTGGAGCAACGACCCACCCTTGCTGTCTCTGCCTGGTCGGTTCCCCTCTCTCCACTTGGATTCTCTGCCTCTAACCCTATTACAGGGGCTGAGTCACTGGCTTACTGGTGCTCTTCCATGCCGTCCCTAGGAGGGGTGCGTCACTTGAGTGGGTTGAGTCACTGACGTGATCTTCCTGTCCGGGTTGGCGCCCCCCCTTGGGTTGTGCCGTGGTGGAGATCTTTGTGGGCTATACTCTGCCTTGTCTCAGGATGGTAAGTTGGTGGTTGAAGATAATTTAGTCAACTGCTCCTTATGGTAAGCACGGGGAACTGGCTCAAGTCTCCCACTTGACCCAGCCACACTCCCCGTGTGCCCCCGCCCAAGACATTTTTGGGGGAGCCTCTCGGGCTTCCAGCCACTCTGCCTTGCTAGCTCCTGCTGCTGCTGCTGCTGCCGCTGCTTCCCGTAGCCACGCTGCTTGGTCCGAGTTTGGTGGGTGGTTCTGTAACGGTTTTCTTCCTGGGATGAAGGAGAGGACCAAAATGCAGCGCGGCTAGTGTTCAACATGTTTAATGAACAAAGAGACGATAACGTGAACACTATACAAAATACAAAAACAACAAACGTGAAAACCGAGACAGTCCTATCTGGTGCAGAACACAAAGACAGAAGCCACCACCCACAAACCAACACAAAACAAGCCACCTAAATATGATTCCCAATCAGAGACAACACAAAACACCTGCCTCTGATTGAGAACCATATTAGGCCAAACATAGAAACAGACAAACTAGACACACAACATAGAATGCCCACCCAGCTCACGTCCTGACCAACACTAAAACAAGTAAAACACACAAGAACTATGGTCAGAACGTGACACATCAGCTGATGTAAGAAGGGCTTTATAAATACATTTGATTGATTGATTGATTTGGATTAAATCGCTAGACTGTAAAACTATTTCACTCGCAATCACATTACATGACTATCATCAATAAGTGCCACTGGCTTCAATATTGTACATTTATATTGTATCACAAAATGATTGCGCAATAATCCATGGCCCCAGTACAGTTGATCACATGACCACCTGAGAGCGGTAAGTAAGTACACCAGAGACGGAAGAGGAAGCGAGACACCCTACTCGCTGTTTTTCTCTGGTTCAAAGAAAGACAATCGAACTAAGGAGACCAGACCCAGCTGCTATTGCATTGGTGTCTATGGCAGAGCCACCTTGTTAAGCAGACCGGAACTGACCATTCTTTCCAATGGCAAACGGCCCGAGTGAACTCTTCATTTATCCACCATCTTCGAGAACAAGAAGAGGATGTATCACACGATCACCTGAGAGTGGTGAGTGGGGGACGCGAGGAGCGTGCGTGGTACAGCACATCTGTGCGTGTGGCGGAGGGCCAGGCTCACACGCAGAGACAACGAAACAACAAACAACCCGGCTCCATACTGTCACGCCCTGGCCTTATTATTCTTTGTTTTCTTTATTATTTTAGTTAGGTCAGGGTGTGACATGGGTAATGTTTATGTTTTGTTGGTTTTGGGTGTTTATTTGGTAAAGGGGTTATGGGGTGTAGTAGATGGTTTTGTGTTGAGTGTATATGTCTAGCGTTGTCTATGTTGGTTAGTTATCTAGGAGAGTCTATGGTTACCTGAATGAGTTCCCAATTAGAGACAGCTGATTTCGGTTGTCTCTGATTGGGAGCCTTATTTAGGGTAGCCATGGGCTCTCATTGGTTGTGGGTAATTGTCTATGTAGAACGTTTGTAGCCTTTATGTATGTGCACAACGTTTGTAGCTTCACGGTCGTTTTGTTGTTTTGTTAAAGTGTTTTGTGTCGTGTTCATCTTCGTGTTGTTTAATAAAAGAAGATGGCTTATTTTCCAACTGCTGCATTTTGGTCCGTAAATCCTCCACACGATCGTGACAGAATTACCCACCTTAGGACCAAGCGGCATGACCAGCGGCAACAGGAGCAATACAAGGATTTATGGACATGGGAGGAAATTTTAGACCGGGAGGTACCAGGAGAATATAACCGCCCCAAAGCTGAGCTGGAGGCAGCGAAAGCAGAGAGGCGGCGATATGAGGAGCTAGCTCGGAGGCAGGAAAAGGAACCTACAAAGGATCTGGGTTACACTACGTGGGAGGAGATCGACAGGTGGGCGATCAACCCAGGGAGAGTGCCGGAGCCCGCCTGGGATTCTCTGGCGCAGTGCGAGGAGGGATACCGGCGAATGGAGGCAGCACGACGAAGCGGTAGGAAGCCTGTGGGAAAACCCAAAAAATTTCTTTGGGGGGGGCTTAAAGGGAGAGTGGCGAAGTCAGGTAGGAAACCTGCGCCTACTCCCTGTAATTACCGTGGAGAGCGAGAGTACGGGCAGACACCGTGTTACGCAGTAGAGCGCACGGTGTCTCCTGTACGTGTGCATAGCCCGGTGCGGGTTATTCCACCTCCCCGCACTGGCAGGGCTAGATTGAGTATTGAGCCGGATGTCATGAAGCCGGCCCTACATATCTGGCCACCAGTGCGTCTCCTCGGGCCGGTTTACATGGCACCAGCCTTACGCATGGTGTCCCCGGTTCGCCTACATAGCCCGGTGCGGGTTATTCCACCTCCCCGCACTGGTCGGGCAACGGGGAGCATTCAACCAGGTAAGGTTGGTCAGGCTCAATGCTCAAGGGAGCCAATACGCCTGCACGGTCCGGTATTTCCGGCGCCACCTCCCCGCCCCAGTTCAGTGCCACCAGTGCCTACACCACGTAACAGGCTTCCAGTGTGTCTCCAGAGCCCTGTTCCTCCTCCACGCACTCGTCCTATGGTGCGTGTCTCCAGCCCGGTATCACCAATTCCGGCACCACGCACTAAGCCTTTTGTGCGTCTCCAGAGTCCTGTGCATCCTGTTGCTGCTCCCCGCATTAGCCCTGAGATGCGTGTCCCCAGTCCGGTACCACCAGTTCCGGCCCCACGCACTAGGCCTAATGTGCGTCCCCAGGGTCCAGTATGCCCTGTTCCTGCTCCCCGCACTAGCCCTGAGATGCGTGTCCCCAGCCCGGTGCCACCAGTCCCGGCACCACGCACCAGGCCTACAGTGCGCCTCAGCCGGCAGGAGTCTGCCGTCTGCACAGCGATGACTGAACTGCTCGTCTCCCCAGCGCCATCTGAGCCATCCGTCTCCCCAGCGCCATCTGAGCCATCCGTCTCCCCAGCGCCATCTGAGCCATCCGTCTGCAATGAGCCTGCAAAGCCGCCCGTCTGCCATGAGCCTGCAAAGCCGCCCGTCTGCCATGAGCCCACTGAGCCGTCCGCCAGACAGGAGCCGCTAGAGCCGCCAGCCAGACAGGAGCCGCTAGAGCCGTCCGTCAGACAGGATCTGCCAGAGCCGCCAACCAGACAGGATCTGCCAGAGCCGCCAACCAGACAGGATCTGCCAGAGCCGCCAACCAGACAGGATCTGCCAGATCCGTCAGCCAGCCATGAGCAGCCAGATCCGTCAGCTAGCCATGAGCAGCCAGATCCGTCAGCTAGCCATGAGCAGCCAGATCCGTCAGCTAGCCATGAGCAGCCAGATCCGTCAGCTAGCCATGAGCAGCCAGATCCGTCAGCTAGCCATGAGCAGCCAGATCCGTCAGCTAGCCATGAGCAGCCAGATCCGTCAGCCAGCCATGGGCCATCCCTCAGTCCGGAGCTGCAGTCCCTCAGTCCGGAGCTGCAGTCCCTCAGTCCGGAGCTGCCATTCTTCAGTCCGGAGCTGCCCCTTACCCTGGTGCTGCCCCTTACCCTGGTGCTGCCCCTGACCCTGGTACTGCCCCTGACCCTGGTACTGTCCCTGACCCTAGTACTGCCCCTGACCCTGGTACTGCCTCTTACCCTGGTACTGCCCCTTAGTCCGGAACTGCCCCTGAATGCAATGGGGTTAAGGTGGAGGGGGGTCGTTTGGAGGAAGCCTAGGAGGTGTTTAGGTACTGTGGTGACGTGGGGACCGCGACCAGAGCCGGAGCCGCCACCGTGGATGGAAGCCCACCCAGACCCTCCCCTAGACTGTGTATGGTGCGCCCGGAGTTCGCGCCTCAAGGGGGGGGTTATGTCACGCCCTGGCCTTATTATTCTTTGTTTTCTTTATTATTTTAGTTAGGTCAGGGTGTGACATGGGTAATGTTTATGTTTTGTTGGTTTTGGGTGTTTATTTGGTAAAGGGGTTATGGGGTGTAGTAGATGGTTTTGTGTTGAGTGTATATGTCTAGCGTTGTCTATGTTGGTTAGTTATCTAGGAGAGTCTATGGTTACCTGAATGAGTTCCCAATTAGAGACAGCTGATTTCGGTTGTCTCTGATTGGGAGCCTTATTTAGGGTAGCCATGGGCTCTCATTGGTTGTGGGTAATTGTCTATGTAGAACGTTTGTAGCCTTTATGTATGTGCACAACGTTTGTAGCTTCACGGTCGTTTTGTTGTTTTGTTAAAGTGTTTTGTGTCGTGTTCATCTTCGTGTTGTTTAATAAAAGAAGATGGCTTATTTTCCAACTGCTGCATTTTGGTCCGTAAATCCTCCACACGATCGTGACACATACTCTATGCACCGCTACTGCGTTCAACTTTACACACAACCCTTATAGCCGCGAGTCGTGTCATTAGCAGAGGAGGGACAGAACGAGCTGTGGTCCAAGGTGTTACGTTCACCTTGCAGATCTTCAACACTATACCGCAAAGATGTAAAAAATGCTGCATGTGACGCCCTGGACCAGAGCTAGGGTGGAACATAAAACGGAATATTCACCTCCCTTGGTTTAGTGCAGTTGCTGGATGTCAAACGAAATGTTCACCAGCAACAGCAAAAGGAAGCCTCATGCTATATGTTTCAGAGTGGGTTGTATTATGGTAATGTACCTTTTTACCCTTCCCAGACCCTTACAAACGTCTATAGCTGGGCCCAAGGCTTCAAGCCACAATGACTACCGCCCTGTAGCACTCACATCTGTAATCACGAAGTGCTTTGAGAGGCTGGTCATGGCACACATCAACTCCGTCATCCCAGAAACCCTTGACCCACTCCGATTTGCGTACCGCCCCAACAGATCCATAGACGAACGCAATCTCTATTGCACTCCACACTGCCCTCTACCCACCTGGACAAGAGGAACACTTACGTGAGAATGCTGTTCATTGACTACAGCTCAGCGTTCAACACCTTTGTCCCCTCCAAGCTCGTCACCAAGCTCAGGAGCCTGGGACTGAACACCTCCCTCTGCAACCGGATCCGGGACTTCCTGACGGGCCAAGCCCAAGGTGGTGGAGGTCGGCAACAACACAGCCGCCACGCTGACCGGCGTCTGACACCAACAGCTTCCTGGACAGCTTCTATCCCTAAGCCACAAGGCTGCTAAATGGCTAACTAATAGCTAACAAGATGTCTACACAGACTTGTACTTTATTTGTCTCGACGCACACTCACAGGGCCCTACACACTCACGCACACTGACACTCCAACACACGCACAGAAACACTCACTTCGTCATTTGCTCACACACACATAATATGCACACACATTTGAACTGACTCTACACACACGCACACCCACTCACATACAAACGTCCTATACGCCGCTGCTACTCCCGTTTGTCATATATCCTGATGCCTAGACACCTTACCCCTATACATTTTTACCTCTATCGCTCCAGTATCCCTGCACATTGTACATGTGGTATTGGAACTGACCCTGTATGTACAAGTGCATTCGGGAAAGTATTCAGACCCCTTTTGACTTTTTCCACATTTTGTTACGTTACAGCCTAATTCTAAAATGATTAATTTAAAAAAAAGAATCCTCATCAATCTACACACAATACCCCATAATGACAAATCGAAAACAGGACTACAGACACTTTTGCAAATGTATTACAAATAAAAAACAGAAATACCTTATTTACATAAGTATTCAGACCCTTTGCTATGAGACTCAAAATTGAGCTCAGGTGCATCCTATCCCCATTGATCATCCTTGAGATGTTTCTACAACTTGATTGGAGTCCACCTGTGGAAAATTCAATTGATTGGATATGATTTGGAAAGGTACACACCTGTCTCAATAAGGTCTCACAGTTGACCGTGCATGTCAGAGCAAATAACCATGCCATGAGGTTGAAGGAAGTGTCCGTAGAGCTCCAAGACAGGATTGTGTCGAGGCACAGATCTGGGGAAGGGTACCAAACCATTTCTGCAGCATTGAAGGTGCCCAAGAACACACTGGCCTTCATCATTCATAATACTCTTCCTAGAGCTGGCCGCCTGGCCAAACTGAGTAATCGGGGGAGAAGGGCCTTGGTCAGGGAGGTGACCAAGAACTCGATGGTCACACTGACAGAGCTCCAGAGTTCCTCTGTGCAGATGGGAGAACCTTCCAGAAGGACAACCATCTCTGCAGCACTCCTCAGTAAAAGGCACATGAAAGCCCGCTTGGAGTTTGCCAAAAAGCACCTAAAGGACTCTCAGACCATGAGAAACAAGATTTTCTGGTCTGATGAAATCAAGATTGAACTCTTTGGCCTGAATGCCAAGCGTCACGTCTGGAGGAAACCTGGCATCATCCCTACGGTGAAGCATGATGGTGGCAGCATCATGCTGTGTGGATGTTTTTCAGTGGAAGGGACTGAGAGGCTAGTCAGGATCGAGGGAAAGATGAACAGAGCAAAGTACAGAGAGATTCTTGATGAAAACCTCAGGACCTCAGACTGGGGGACAAGTCTCTGAATGTCCTTGAGTGGCCCAGACAGAGCCCCGAAATGAACCCGATGGAACATCTCTGGAGAGACCTGTAAATAACTGTGCAGCGCCACTCCCCATCCAACCTGACAGAGCTTGAGAGGATCTGCAGAGAAGAAAGGTGTGCTAAGCTTGTAGCAACATACCCAAGAGGACTCAAGGCTGTAATCGCTGCCAAAGGTGCTTCAACAAAGTACTGAGTAAAGGGTATTTTTTATAAATTAGCAAACATTTCTAAAAATCTGTTTTTCCTTTGCCATTATGGGGTATTGTGTGCAGATTGATGAGGGAAAAAACGATTTAATCAATTTTAGAATAAGGCTGGAACGTAACAAAATGTGGAAAAAGTCAAGGGGTCTGAATACTTTCCGAATTCACTGTAGCTTACTTACTTTCTCGTGTTATCTTATTTCTTATTTTTATTTCTCGTATGTTTTTGTTCTACCTTATGTTATTTTTAGTATTACATTGTTATTGGTTACTGCATTGTTGGGTTTAGAGCTTGCAGGAAAGGCTTTTCACTGTACTTGTGCACGTGACATTGAAACTTGAAACATGAGTGCATGATTTGCACAATTAACCAGTCAATATATTTATGGTAAACAAATCCCACAAAATAACAACCCTTTTCTTCATTTACAAATATAATCTGAAGTGTGTCGCCATTTTAACCAATGAGTGTGATTTCACAGGTCTACAAGATGTATTGCAGCTCTGGTTTTGTAACAATGATGAAGCAGTCATCATGACTCTCTTTCTCTCTCCCTCCCCTCGACTCTTCTTCTCTCACTCCACCGTTCTCTCTCCTCTACCTCCCTCTCTCTCCTGTCTGTCTGTATGTATCAGTCATAGCAGTCTAGGCCAGCCAGGGGGTTAAGGGAAGCCAGCACACAGTGCTTCCTCACAGCATCTTCCTGTGTGTGTGTGTGTGTGTGTGTGTGTGTGTGTGTGTGTGTGTGTGTGTGTGTGTGTGTGTGTGTGTGTGTGTGTGTGTGTGTGCGTGCGTGCGTGCGTGCGCGTGCGTGCGTGCGTGTGTGTGTGCGCACGGGTGCTTGTGTGTGCACGGGTGTGTATGTTGTATAATTGTGCTATTTTGGACACAACACCAACATATTTTACATACTTCTTTGCTAACAAAATAGCTAGGCCAATATATCGAACTAAAGACAAGCTACGGAACTTTGGCGACTACTAAGTATTTTTAACGTCTTAGATGTAAAGTTTTCGCTTCTAAACCGATTTTGAGACTATGTAAAGTAGGATATTATATCTGAAACTACTTGAAGCTGGGATGTCCCTCCTACCCATTGAATTCGCTCTTCCGACTGTCCATCAACTCCTTGCTGAACCCCCTACGACCCAGCCACTGACAAAGCACAAGCCTGCAATCCTTACATCGTAGCGCAGCAGGAGAGAGTGGCTTCATCACTGTAGCATATTCAGAGATCGATTTATAGCCTTAAATAATTCAGCGATTTTAATGACGGACGAGATTAATATGAGACGAAGGGCAATTTTGTAACGAATTCAGGAAGCCACGACAGAGCTCTGTGAGACGTTCACAGCGATGGTGGCAGACGTTTTGATCAAGAGAGACCTTTTCTCCAACACTAAACATACAAATATGTATTTTACAGTTATAAGGAAGGTGAAGTCTCATAGTTAGCTGTTTTATCATTTGATTGTACTATAATTTAGAAAGCATATAAATCGTTTCAAGCCTTATTTGTACAGTTTTGTTGAATGGGAAATAAATCATATAAAATATTTCATATTTTCATATTTCTATCATATTTGTACTGTGTACTCGAGCTTGTGTCCTCAAAAGGTGACTACACCTCAGCAATTTATTTAAAAAAAATACCAGAATGGTAAGATATTAACCTTTCTTGGAGTATACAGCATTTCTGTTTATGGCCCTCTCCTGATAAATAATTACTTTTGGGGATTACGTAGATTACATTTTCGATTCCATTAATAAGTTACATTTAACTGTTTTTTTAAACCTCCCGCTTTGGGCTCGATGTGTCAATGTGTAGTTCATACATGCATAATCTGTGAGCAGAGTTACTGGCTTACCTCAATTAGCCACGAAATCCCTCGTTTGAAAGCGAGTGTATCCTGGAAGCTGTGCTATTTTCCCTACACTACATTTTCCCCCACGTGGGACAGCCCCCTAGCAATTCGAGTTCAACCAATGAGCTTCAGCCCCTCGCCATTAGAGTGACCGCTAGCAAGATGCACACACAGTAGAGTGAATGGGACAGCAATGACGCGGTGCACAAATTTGCACATATGTGACGTGGTACTCACTTTTCGGGGCCCTACTGGCGCCGAACTCCTGGCTAAAAAGTATACAAAAGTAGCACAAAATCTCTTCCATTGAGGAGTAACATTTTATGCTAAGCTTGAGGGCAACATCCACCGGAGAAGCAGCAACTGCATTTGTACAAGGGTGTACAGTACGTGTAGTGTGCATGCACATGTTTGCGTGAGTGAAAGTGTGTGCGTGCCTGTGTGTGTGTATGTGTGTGCAGATTATTTTGTGTGCATATGACCTTCGATCTCTGATCAAACCGTTATGACTACTGACAACGAGAGAGACACACTGCCTTTGCATCTTCCCCTTCCCCCACTCAGAAAGAGAACTGTTTCTCTGTTTCTCCCTGAATACAATGTTTATTAATGCACTGTAACCCAGCAACAGCGTCATATCATTTTATAGTCTACACACCAGCAGCTATACACACACTGACCACAGAGGGCAGTGAGTGTGTGTGTGTGTGTGTGTGTGTGTGTGTGTGTGTGTGTGTGTGTGTGTGTGCGTGTGTGTGTGTGCGTGCGTGCGTGCGTGCGTGCGTGCGTATGTGAGACTGTGTATGCACTGGTTAATGCATGCATTGGGGCGTGTGCGCGGTTGCATACGTGTGTGTGTGCAGCAGTGAGGGGGTAGGCGAAGCTATGAAGTGGCTGTCAGTGTCATTCTCTGAAGGAAAACAACAACAGTATTACAAGCAGAGGTAATCTTTAACATGGACCACCACTGCCATGATGTCTATCTCAACCAGCAGAAACATTACACTGTGAATGTAGCAACCATTAGTTCTATAATGTATACTGTTAGCCACATGTTAGCCACATTTTTTGCTATTAGCCACATTGTTAGCTATTTAGCCACATTGTTTTTTATAAGCCACATTAGCCACATGATAGTTATTAGCCACATTAGCCACATGATAGTTATTAGCCACATTAACCACATTATAGTTATTAGCCACATCAGCCACATGATAGTTATTAGCCACATTAGCAAAATGAGTTATTAGCCACATTAGCCAAATTATAGTTATTAGCCACATGATAGTTATTAGCCACATTAGCCACATGATAGTTTTTAGCCACATGCTTGCTACTCTGTTAGTTGTTAGCCACATGTTAGTTATTAGCCATATTAGTCACATGCTAGCCACATTGTTAATTATAAGCCACATTAGCCATATGTTAACTAGGGCTGGGAATTGCCAGGGACCTTACAATATGATATTATTAAGATACTTAGGAGCCAATATGATGTGTATTGCAATTCTCACTATTCTCACGAATCTATATGTATTTTTTTATATATTTTTTCATCCTTTATTTAACTAGGCAAGTCAGTTAAGAACAAATTCTTATTTACAATGACGGCCTACCCCGGCCAAACCCTCCCCTAACACTGACGACACTGGGCCAATTGTGCGCCGCCCTATAGGACTCCTGATCACGGCTGGTTGTGATACAGCCTGGGATAGAACCCTTGGTCTGTAGTGACGCCCCTTGCACTGCGATGCTGTGCCTTAGACCGCTGCGTCACTCAGGATAAATGTATTGCGATTCGATACAGGGATTTTATTGCGATTTGATGTTCCAAACATATTGCTCACCATATGCCTGCTGCAGAGGGACAAGAGAGAGCCATGAGAAAACTTGTTTTGATGAGTCATGGAAATAAAAGTGCTAAAAACAAATTGCCTCCCTATTTAAAGAGAAACAAACTATGAAGGACAAATACTGGAGTTTTGGTGCAGGTAGCTAGTGCAAAAATGATATTGCGATATTCTCAAAACGATATGATGTACACTACCGTTCAAAAGTTTGGGGTCACTTAGAAATGTCCTTGTTTTTGAAAGAAAAGTATATTTTTTTATCCATTAAAATACCCTCAAATTGATCAGAAATACAGTGTAGACATTGTTAATGTAAGGGGCAGGCAATAGGAGGGGGCTGAACCTTGTCCTGATCCACCTGAGACTGCAGCTGGGGCAGGCAATAGGAGGAGATGCCAATTCTGCCCCGCAAAGAAGGACTGTAAAACAAATACTGTGTGCTGCACAGGTGACAAATACATTGATTTATGTTCTTCACGTTTTTGTTTTGTATCTATTCTTATTTATTGTTGTTGTTTATACACCTTGTGGGTGGGGGCAATGGTTAAGAAAATGGGAGAAGACTAGTATTTTGTATTTCTAATGCCTCTTAAGGGGAAAGTAATCCTATTCCTCATTGTACAGTATATAAGAATGTATCACTATGTTCCCAAAAATGTTCAAGACTGTTATTGTTCCCTTCAATAAAATGCATTCAAAACTACTTTCTGCACATTTCTGCTACTTTCTTAGGCGATACAAGTGCTATCTCTTGCTAAAATATTTATGTTTGCACCTATGCAGTACCTAGCAATACAGCTAGCAATACTAATAATAAACCTCTACTTTAGTAAAGAAAACCGGTATGACAGGTGTGTTGTAATAACAACGAGTGGTGTCCACTGATTAAATGCAGTCTTTCGGCATTGCGAAGATGGAAAACCCAGATATCCACAAAGTTTGTGATGAATGACAGGTTGTTTCTTCATGCAAAATAGATTTGATTTTTGATTTTCTTTCAAAAACAAGGGCATTTCTAAGTGACCCAAAAACTTTTGAACGGTAGTGTGTAATGTCAAAAATAAAAGTCACTTTTTCCCCCCCATCACTAATGCTAACCCAATCAGTTACACAGTACCTTACAAGGGAGGAAATATCTACCAATAGACATAATGCTTCTTGCTACATTGATGTGTTATTACTGTTATGTGAGGCATGGCATCATCTGAGGCATCCTCTCACTGGGTTCATACAATGATAGAAAGAACCAAGGGTATATTGAGGTTTTACTATTAGTTCATTGTTTCTCACTATTTTGTGGAGATGAGCCATCTTCCAGCCAGTCAGCCAGTCAGTCAGTCACTCAGCAAGGCCTGTGTAGCCGAGGTGATTCAGGCCAGAGTAGCCAAAGTCCTTTTAATGAGAGTTCCAGAGCTCATTAGCTTGATCATCAAAGCTCTGAATGATCTGTTTAATTGTGTGATCGTGATGTGCAGCCCCCCTAACCATGGAATGGGCCCATGCATAACTGGCTTACCGACTGTCTGCGTCCTAAACGGCACCCTATTCCCTATGGGCCCTGGTGAAAAGTAGTACACTATGTAGGGAAAAGCGTGCCATTTGGGATGCAGACCACTGACTGCAAAATGCGAGAAAAAATGTTTTAATCTTCCCGGATGAATCCATTATCCAAATACTGCAGCGTGTGAATAGATACTTGGCAAACGTGCTGCTGACGTGGTTCAAGGACACACAGTATAATTTAGACATACGTGTTCAGAGCACTGTGCTTACATTCTCTCTCTCTCTCTCTCTCTCTCTCTCTCTCTCTCTCTCTCTCTCTCTCTCTCTCTCTCTCTCACACTCACACACACACACACACACACACACACACACACACACACACACACACACACACACACACACACACACACACACACACACACACACACACACACACACACAAACAGGCTCACCACAACAACAAAAAAACACACACACTCACACAAAGACACTTTGCACTTCCACACACAGATGTAGTTAAGCCATAGAGATATATAGAGGACTCTAGTGCCCAAAATCCTGTTTTAACATGGGCCACGCCGTTAAGGACTTTCACAATTTTGAAGATGTCAACTGGGACTTCATATGGGTTACGTATGGATCACATAATTCCATCCAGGTCAACAGGAGGAATTAGCAAATGGATTATACTTGTGAGCAAACATTCCATAACTGCTGGTGGCAGTAAATCGCCAACCTTGGCTTTATACCTGTTCAAACAACACACTCCAGGTGGCAGTATGGATCTTTTCAGCTTGTTTACCAACTCATAGAAGTAGTAGAAGAAGAAAATGGACTACTTCAAAATGGAGATGGCCTTGCCCGTGCGCTCACAGAAGCCATAATTGTCACGTTCCTGACCTTATTTCCTTTATTTTGTCTTTGTTTAGTATGGTCAGGACGTGAGCTGGGTGGGCATTCTATGTTATGTGTTTCTATGTTGGGTTCTTTTCAATTAGCCTGATATGGTTCTCAATCAGGGGCAGGTGTTTTACGTTTCCTCTGATTGAGAACCATATTAAGGTAGGCTGTTCACACTGTTTGTTTGTGGGTGATTGTTGCTGTGTCTGTGTTTGTTGCACCACACGGTACTGTTTCGTTTCGTTTCGTTCGTTCTTTCCTGTTCGTGCGTTCATTGTTACATGTTCTCAAGTTCAGGTCTGTTCACGTCATTTTGTTGTTTTGTCATTTATCAAGTGTGCTTCGTGTTCGTCTTTCTTTAAATAAATCATTATGTCTTCATACCTCGCTGCATATTGGTCCGATCCTTGCTCCTCCTCAGACGAGGAGGAGAACGAACGTTACAGAATCACCCACCAACCAAGGACCAGCCAGAGCCGTCAGCCAACCATGACCAGCCAGAGCCGTCAGCCAGCCATGACCAGCCAGAGCCGTCAGCTAGCCATGACCAGCCAGAGTCGTCAGCCAGCCATGACCAGCCAGAGCCGTCAGCCAGCCATGACCAGCCAGAGCCGTCAGCCAGCCATGACCAGCCAGAGCCGTCAGCCAACTATGACCAGCCAGAGCCGTCAGCCAGCCATGACCAGCCAGAGCCGTCAGCCAGCCATGACCAGCCAGAGCCGTCAGCCAGCCATTACCAGCCAGAGCCGTCAGCCAGCCATGACCAGCCAGAGCCGTCAGCCAGTCATGACCTGCCAGAGCCGTCCCTCAGTCCGGTGCGGCCCCTCAGTCCGGTGTTGCCCCTTAGTCCGGTGCTGCCCCTTAATCCAGTGGGGTTAATATGGAGGGTGGCCGTTAGGAGGAGGCCACGGAAGCGGGGATTGACTATGGTGGGGTGGGGACAACGTCCAGAGCCAGAGCCGCCACCGTGGACAGATGCCCACCCAGACCCTCCCCTATAGGTTCAGGTTTTGCGGCCGGAGTCCGCACCTTGGGGGGGGGGGGGGGGGTTGTACTGTCACGTTCCTGACCTTATTTCCTTTATTTTGTCTTTGTTTAGTATGGTCAGGACATGAGCTGGGTGGGCATTCTATGTTATGTGTTTCTATGTTGGGTTCTTTTCAATCAGCCTGATATGGTTCTCAATCAGGGGCAGGTGTTTTACGTTTCCTCTGATTGAGAACCAATAATGGGACAGATAAAACATTGCGATCTCTATAAATCGCTGTGGCTTTTTTACACTAATTTGTCTTTTCACCAATCACATTAGATTATTTTCACAGCTCTTTTTCAGAGCTGATCTGATTGGTCAAAACACCAATTAGTGAAACAAATATCAGAATTTGGCTCCCTGTGTAAACGCAGCCTTTGAGTTAAGCGCATAAACCGACACACACGTCGGCACAAAGTGAGTCATCTGTGGGGAGGCCTACTGGTTGAAAGACAGAAGGGGAAGATGAAAATGGGGGATGGGCACACTGCTCTAAAACGGAGAGGCACGAGGGAGAGATGTTTCGAACGAGGGATGTGCATGCATTTGTGTGTGTGTGTGTGCATGCATGCGTGCGTGCATGTATGTATTAACGCTTGAGCACCAGATCACCTGAGGAAAAGTCACGGCAGTGTGACGATGGCAGAAACCTTATACATTGTCACTCCCATGGCCCAGTGCACTTTGAGATGCTATCTTTGCAAAGAAGATGAATCAGACACCATCCTAATCATCAAATCTGACACTCAACATATTCTCACTATCAGTCTTGTACTAGTCTACAGATCAGGTCTTCATTGCCCATGTAACCGTTTGTTATTGGGATCCAAAAGACAAAACTGATCCTAAGTAAGAACATATACTCTGAGACACTTGATACATCATAATTATAAAACACACTTTCTCATAGTAGTTACATTACCTGTTTCGTTCATTAATTTGTTCAGTAATTCATCATTTGATTCCTTCAACTAGTCATTAGGGTTATTGCAGGAGCCTACCTATATGATAGATGATACAGATCCCTGAATTGCCATTCGAATCCTAGGGATAAAGGGGGATAAATAGGCACAGTGTGTCCTTCTTGACAAGACAGGCTGGATGGGCATGTATTGTCTATCAATGCCCTGCTATACCACCTACACATAAAAACACGCGAACGCACGTGCACGCACGTTAGGGATAACGAGCAGGGGGTGTCCTAGCGTGAGTCACAAATGAGCAGCTTGTTAAGTGACTAAACACACCCTTCTGCCATCCTCTCCACTGGAGTCCAGAGACACTGCTGCCGGGCCAGCCACAGTTACAGCCACAGTTACAGCCACAGTTACAGCCACAGTCGCCCGCATGCACGCATGCAAGCATGCACACGTACATACAAGTACACACGCAAGCATACAAACACACACACGCACGCGCGCAAACCAGGGTTTCCGTTAGGAACATGTGGCCCTGGACATATGGTCGGCAGCATTTTCATTTACCGGAGATCTAAGGCATTTACCAGACCCACATGCATTGGGTGCGTACCCTGATTAGGGCGTCCACCCACGGCGCTCAGAATGACAGAAATCACATTTAGATGATGGTTATTCATCTCAACAGATCACGCAACTCGAGGACGCAACGGCGTGCGTCCTTCTTACCGAATCCCGATCGCACAAGTTGAAGATGTTAGAGTAACAGTCCACGTTTACATTTCCTCCGCCAACAAGACGAGTAACAGACAGCACAATCACCAGCCTATGTCAATCTACTATCCTCCATAGTAGAAATGTTGACATATTCTATTGATCAGCTTTTCGTTCTGGGAAAGAAAGAAAGCTACCAAACACATACAATCAGTAGGCATAGGCAACCCCCCCCCCCCCAAAAAAAAAAAAAATGTTTTAAAAGCAAGAGGCTCAAGCAAACCAATCAAAACGTTTAGCTTAAAATGTTGCTAAACTATTATTTCTCCACATTATAAGCGTAGCAACGCGCACAAGGCAGTAGGCTATGTGCAAATGTTTGTTCCATAATACAATTAGCGGGAAAACACTGTTGTCAAAAGTTCACCGCACATGCGACAGAGATGGAAATGTCTGTAAGGAATTTTGAAAGAGGGGAGACAGAGATGCAACAACTAGCATGGGTTGCTAATATCTGACTCGTTTCAGGAAACTAGGCGTATGTCGCACGTCACTCCTTCACAGAAGAGGCATTTGAACTTAAACATATATTTTTCATTAAAAAACGTTTTTTTTTGTTGTCAGAAATGCCTTCCGGGAACATGTGAACTTTCATGTGCCTTAACTTCTCTAGGGTAGGGGGCAGCATTCGGAATTTTGGATGAAATGCATGCCCAAATTAAACTGCCTGCTTCTCGGGCCCAGAAGATATGATATGCATATAACTTGTAGATTTGGATAGAAAACACTCTAAAGTTGCCAAAACTGTTAAAATAGTGTATGTGAGTATCACAGAACTGATTTGGCAGGCGAAAACCTGAGAAAAATCCATTCAGAAAGTAATATCTTTTGTTTTTTTTGTAGTTTTCTATTCAATGCTATTTCAGTATCCATTGACTTAGGACTCAAATTGCAGTTTCTATGCCTTCCACTAGATGTCAACAGTCTTTAGAAATTGTTTCAGGCTTGTAACCTGAAAAATGAGGAATGAAGAGCAGTCTGAATTGAGTGGACCCTAAAGTGTCACAGAGCTTTTTCATGAGCACAACAGAGAGAGTGCCTTTCTTGTTTACATTTTATGTTGACGGCGTTATTGTCCGGTTGAAATATTATCGATTATTTAGGCTAAAAACAACCTGAGGGTTGAATATAAACATCGTTTTGACTGCGTTTGAGCCTGTATATTACTGAAGAAAACGCGTGAACAAAACAGAGTTTTTTTTGGGGGGTATAAAGAGACTTTAACTCCCTTGGTTTGTGCTGTGGTGGAGATCTTTGTGGGCTATACTCGGCCTTGTCTCAGGATTGTAAGTTGGTGGTTGAAGAAATCCCTCTAGTGGTACGGGGGCTGTGCTTTGGCAAAGTGGGTGGGGTTATATCCTTCCTGTTTGGCCCTGTCCGGAGGTATCATCGGATGGGGCCACAGTGTCTCCTGACCCCTCCTGTCTCAGCCTCCAGTATTTATGCTGTAGTGGTTTATGTGTCGGGGGGCTAGGGTCAGTTGATTAAATCTGGAGTACTTCTCCTGTCTTATCCGGTGTCCTGTGTGAATTTAAGTATGCTCTCTCTAATTCTCTCCTTCTCTCTTTCTTTCTCTCTCTCTCTCGGAGGACCTGAGCCCTAGGACCATGCGTCAGGACTACCGGGCATGACGACTCCTTGCTGTCCCCAGTCCACCTGGCCTTGCTGCTGTTCCAGTTTCAACTGTTCTGCCTGCGGCTATGGAACCCTGACCTGTCCACCGGACGTGCTACCTGTCCCAGACCTGCTGTTTTCAACTCTATAGAGACCGCAGGAGCGGTAGAGGTACTCTTAATGATCGGCTATGAAAAGCCAACTGACATTTACTCCTGAGGTGCTGACTTGCTACACCCTCGATAACTACTGTGATTATTATTATTTGACCATGCTGGTCATTTATGAACATTTGAACATCTTGGCCATGTTTTGTTATAATCTCCACCCGGCACAGCCAGAAGAGGACTGGCCACCCCTCATAGCCTGGTTCCTCTCTAGGTTGCTTCCTAGGTTTTGGCCTTTCTAGGGAGTTTTTCCTAGCCACCGTGCTTCTACACCTGCATTGCTTGCTGTTTGGGGTTTTAGGCTGGGTTTCTGTACAGCAGTTCGAGATATTAGCTGATGTACGAAGGGCTATATAAAATAAACTTGATTTGATTTGATTTATCGAACAAAAGGAACATTTATTGAGTAAATTAATGTCTGCTGAGTGCAACCATATGAAGATCATCAAAGGTAAGGGATTAATTTGATCTCTATTTCTAAATTGTGTAACTGTTCTACCTGGCTGGTTACTGTTTGTAATGATTTGTCTTGTGGGCTATGTTCTCAAATAATCGTATGGTATGCTTTCGCCGTAAAGCATTTTTTAAATCTGACACCGTGGTTGGATTCACAAGAAGATAATCTTTAAACCTATGTAAAATATGTTTTGTTTTCTGCATTTTTATAATGAGTATTTCTGTATTTGAATTTGGCGTCCAGCAGTTTCACTGGCTGTTGAAGAGGTGGGACGCTAACGTCTCACGTGCCCAAGAGAGGTTAATAAGAAACTTGTATGACATCTGTAAATACGAATACAATTGTTAAATTACGAGCCTAGTTGGTTTAGCCACGGAAAAAGTGCGGAACCTTCCCGCTAGCCATGTTTGGCTGAGATAATGGATGGGCTGGACATGCCGAGAGATGAGTTCAGATTGGTCTGCCATGTAGCGTGCTTCTGTCTATAACATGAGCTGCCCAGTATGTGTAGGTAATGCGTTCTACCGAAACTTTTTTGAAAGACATCATGAACAACTGAAAAAGTGTCGCTAGTGTACTGCTCTCCACTTTCTGGAGGATGATCATGCCATGCTGACTTTCTCTGACTCTGAAAATGAATCAAACGATGAGGAAATCGCTGATTTAGGTAAAAATATTTTCATTGAACCAGGCATTGTAACGTCGTCTCAAACGGCAAACAACAGTGTTGTTGTCATGGAAGAAGTTGACCGAATTTTGAAATCAGCTTTGACCGGTCGAAGCAGAGTATGATAACTAAGGAGATGGACAAAATTCTGGCGTTTGATTGCAAATATGCAGAGGGAGTCGAAAAGAGAACATGCAGAAGATTGTTGTATAAAACACCCTTCTCAGGATTACATCTTCAAACTAAGGGCAACCATGACAGAGAAGGAGAAGCGTTCATCCATGTATACGGGTAAGAGAGTCTAGCTATCTACATTTTTAGATATTATAAGTTTCATATTTTGTCAGAAAGTCATTTTCATTGCAAGTCAAAGCGTACTTTTAGCTACCGTTAGGTAGCATACAAAACAGAAACACAGACACGCATATTCCTTTGACAGCTATGTGACACACAGCCATGTGAAAAAAAGCACATGTGTTTCTGCTCTGGCATTTCGCCTCATTATTACTACTGATACTGCTTTTGATTTGATTTGATTTGTGCCATCTGTGGTCCCCCTAATTCGCATTACAACTATGGTCAATTCAGTCTCATTTAGTACAACTGCTGTCATTTCAGACTTTTTGTACACCGACTATACCGTCATTTGAGGTCATTTCAGACTGTGTCTCTTTATCCCCGGTGGGCGAGGTGAATTAAAATGAGTAGTATTGGCCAACAACAGCGATACGGACACAGACACACACACACTAACATGATAGCAGCCAGGATTCTTCCGCGTGCATGTTGCCCTGTGAAGGTTGAAACATGAATCATATGTACAGTGAAAAGGTCATTGTTCCGGGGTACTTTCCGCTCAGCTACCTTCAGCAGGAGGAGCTGTTGCCGGGAGCGCCAAGTCATACAGAGATCAGTCACAAATGACCTTAAAACCGGAAGGAGGGGACAGACGGACGGACCCGGTGTCTGCCTGTTTCTTCGACAGGGGGGGGGGGGGGTGGAGAGGACAGACAGACAGTGGCGTGCGGAGAGGACACTCTCACAGACAGTGCGTGACTGTTCTTCACTAAGGTGTGTAATATAGCCTTTCAGGGGGATCATTTCAGAGCAATCATTCCAAACTGTTTGTCAAGGACGTCATCAGGAAGGAGCTATAGAGGAGCGGGATGACAGGAGAGATGAGGAGTGCCGAGGATCCAGAGGAGAGGAGGAAGAGGAAGAAGAGAATTTAGGGTTGGGCCGATAAATTAATAAATCAGTTATCGTGACATTTGACATTGACGATATATCGTGAAATATGATATATCATCATGCGCAACACGATACTCTATTCGAACATTTCAAATCAAAACTCTGCAGTATTAGGCTGTATCAATATGTTGAAAATGAAGAGAAGGGCTTACAAAGAAACAGGGAATAAGTTGAGGCCGAAAGGAGTTGAAGCACTCAACAAAAAAGGCAGAGATTTCTTTTAGCTCACTTTAATCCATTATACAGCACGAGAACAGGCGACGTTTTCCTCAGAGTGACCTGACTACTGCACTGTTGGATTCTAACTTCTAACTTGAAATATCCTTATTCATGCTACCATATTAGAACTGAGTGTACGGAAATCTACTGAGCGAGAAAGGGGAGTGCAGAAAGTTTCCATTCTGTCAGAACATGTTATTGTTAAATCTCATGTATCCTACAGAGAGGAGAAGGTCTACAGTCTGGTTTCAGTCACAGGTAAGGTAGGACAGCCGTGGGTTAGTGAGGGGTGAGGAATGTGGGCCGAGGTCAGGTAAGATGAAGTGGGAAGGAACAGCCGTCACTTGAGTTCCTGCCCAGCAACAGGAGGAGAATGTCCAGATGTTCAAGGAGGAGACTTCGCATAGAAGGAGTATAAGTATATGTGATTGTGTTAATATATTGTGTTAATATTTGTTAATATTATTTGTTAATATTATTTGTTAATATATATTTGTTAATATTAGTGTTAATATTTTTGTATTTTCAGCTGTTTGACCCAGTGGGTGAATAAACTTAGTCATCCGTTGGAGTTTTTATTCTGTTTGTCAGAACCTAACAGCACTTAGCTCCTATGTGTTGCCTAGCGGCCCTTTGAGACACGATAATGTAAGATAATAATAATAATGGTATAGTACAAAATAATAGTAAATCATCCTTGAGCTGTTTCGACAACTTGATTGGAGTCCACTTGTGGCACACACCTGTCTATATAAGGTACCAAAGTTGACAGTGCATGTCAGAGCAAAACCAAGCCATGAGGTCGAAAGAATTGTCTGTAGAGCTCCCAGATAGGATTGTGTCGAGGCACAGATCTGGGGAAGGGTACCAAAACATTTCTGTAGCATTGAAGGTCCCCAAGAACACAGTGGCCTCCATCATTCTTAAATGGAAGAAGTTTAGAACCACCAAGACTATTTCTACTGTAGAGCTGGCTGCCTGGCCAAACTGGGCAATCGGGGGAGAAGGGCCTTGGTCAGGGAGGTGACCAAGAACCCGATGGTCACTCTGAAAGAGCTCCAGAGTTCCTCTGTGGAGATGGGAGAGCCTTCCAGAAGGACAACCATCTCTGCAGCACTCCAACAATCAGGCCTTTATGGTAGAGTGTCCAGACAGAAGCCACACCTCAGTAAAAGGCACATGACAGCCCGCTTGGAGTTTGCCAAAAGGCACCTAAAGGACTCTCAGACCATGAGAATCAAGATCTTCTGGTCTGATGAAACCAAGATTGAACTCTTTGGCCTGAATGCCAAGCGTCACGTCTGGAGGAAACCTGTCACCATCCCTACGGTGAAGCATAGAGGTGGCAGCATCATTCTGTGGGGATGTTTTTCAGCGGCAGGGACTGGGAGACTAGTCAGGATCTGGGGAAAGATGAATGGCGCAAAGTACGTAGAGATCCTTGATGAAAACCTGCTCCAGAGGGCTCAGGACCTCAGACTGAGGTGAAGGTTCACCATCCAACAGGATAACGACCCTAAGCACACAGCCAAGACAATGCAGGAGCGGCTTCCGAGCCAGAGCCCGGACTTGAACCCAATCGAACATCTCTGGAAAGACCTGGAAATAGCTGTGCAGCGACACTCCCCATCCTACCTGACAGAGCTTAAGGGGATCTGCAGAGAAGAATGGGAAAAACTCCCCAAATACAGGTGTTCCAAGCTTGCTGCGTCATACCCAAGAAGACTTGAGGCTGTAATCGCTGCCAAATGTGCTTCAACAAATTACTGAGTAAAGGGTCTGAATACTTATGTCATATTTATTTTTATTTTTTTTCACAGCGGTTTAGATGGTACAATGATTATCTATACTTGCTTGTTTTGTCACAAACTGAAATTAGACAAACTATTAGAATTTTAGCAACCAAATGGTGGAGCGTTTTCTGTATAATGCATCTTTAGCGATTACCCATAACATGATGCAGCCACCACTATGCTTGAAAATATGGAGAGCGGTACTCAGTAATGTGTTGTGTTGGATTTGCCCCAAACATAACACTTTGTATTCAAGACAAAAAGTGAATTGCTTTGCCATATTTTTTGCACTTTTACTTTAGTGCCTTGTTGCATGGTTTGGAATATCTTTTTTCTGTACAGGCTTCCTTCTTTTCACTCTGTCATTTAGGTTAGTATTGTGGAGTAACTACAATGTTGTTGATCCATCCTCAGTTTTCTCCTATCACATCCATTCAACTCTGTAACTGTTTTAAAGTCCCCATTGGCCTCATGGTTTAATCCCAGAGCAGATTCCTTCCTCTCTGGCAACTGAGTTAGGAAGGATGCCTGTATCTTTGTAGTGACTGGGTCTATTGATAAACTATTAAAAATGTAATTAATAACTTCACCATGCTCAAAGGGATATTCAACGTTGTCACGCCCTGGCTATAGAGAGGTTTCTATTCTCTATTTTGGTTAGGCCAGGGTGTGACTAGGGTGGGCATTCTAGTTTCTTTATTTCTATGTTGGTGTGGTTCCCAATCAGAGACAGCTGAGGCAGCTGTCCTTTTTCGTTTGGGTTTTGTGGGTAGTTATTTTCTGTTTAGTGTCTGCACCTGACAGAACTGTTTTTTGTTTTTTTCTCTTTGTTATTTTGTTCGAGTGTTTTTTGATTAATAAAACATAATGAACACTTACCACGCTGCGTTTTGGTCCATGCATTCCGACAAGAGCCTTGACAAACGTCTGCTTTTTTATTTTTACTAATCTACCAATAGGTGCCCTTCTTTGCAAGGCATTGCAAAACCTCCCTGATCTTTTTGGTTGAATCTGGGTTTGAAATTCACTGCTCAACAGAGGGGCTTTACAGATAATTGTATGTGTGGGGTACAGAGGTGAGGTAGTCATTTAAAAATCATATTAAACACAATCTTTGCACACAGAGTGAGTCCATGCAACTTATTACGTGACTTGTTAAGCAAATTAAATTAATACTCCTGAACATTTCAATAAACATAATTCCACTTCGACATCATGGTGTGTAGGCCAGTGACAACAAATCAAAATTTACTCGATTTTAAATGCGGGCTTTAACACAACAAAATGTGGAAAAAGTCAAGGGGTGTGAATATTTTCTGAAGGCGCTGTATGTAGCAGATCTCTGTATGTGTAAGGAACGACAGATACAGGGAAGGCAATCAAAACGTTTAAGAAGTCCAGGTGAGTCCAATGAGCGCTTATGCGCGTAAAGATGGTGACAGATGTGCGTAATGAAGGGCATCCTGGCGTCCTTGAGCGCCAGAGAGGGGCAGCGGGAGCAGGCATGACAGTACCTCCCCTCTAGGGGCGCCACCCGGTGTCCCACCTGGGCGAGCCTGACGGGCCGGCCGAGGCATGGGCGCCGGACTGACCGGCTGAGACGTAAAAGCCCGACGTGCAAGTCTGAGGCGTGGGAGCCCGACGAGCCAGCTGAGGCATGGGAGCTTGATGTGCCAGCTTAGGCATGACGTGGGATGGGAGCCCGATGAGCTGGCTGAGGCGTAGGAGCCCGACGAGCAAGTCTGAGGCGTGGGAGCCCGACGTGCAAGTCTGAGGCGTGGGAGCCCGACGAGCCAGCTGAGGCATGGGAGCTTGATGTGCCAGCTTAGGCATGACGTGGGATGGGAGCCCGATGAGCTGGCTGAGGCGTAGGAGCCCGACGAGCCAGCTGAGGGAAGGAAACTCCTGTATTACTCCACATTGAACCACAGCCAGAGGACGGGTACATTACTGGCATAATTGTTGTTTTGCTGTTTTCATTTGTTGCTCATACGGCACGTATGTGTTGCATGAGAAATATAAGGAAAGCTATTACTGCCCCCAATACAGGCGTTGTGAAAAACACAAGGCTCGTTGTCAATGGATTGCGTGGTTTCTGTTGTCGGCTGCTGATGATGTGCGCGAGTCACGAGTGATGTCCCATTCCTTAGACGTATATATCCCACTAGTTGCTCTGTCTTGGAGGGCCAGCGTTGGGAAACAGCCTTAGCCTCCCCTCAGCTTGCTGAGCTCAAAGTAAGATACTGAGTTTGAACGGTACCGCTCTCTCTCTTTCCCTCCCCCAGGTTACACTGAGTCTGTCACTGAATCTAATCTGCATGGCATTAGCGCCTCGTGATAGGATGATATGAGCCACGGGTCTCGCCTGGTTGTCCCTCCCTGACAGCCAGGCCTTCCACCCCGACCCTGTGCCGTTCCCCTGCCATCATGGCTCTCCCATCATCAGCCCCAGCCAGCCAGCTCACCTATGGGTCTGCAGTGCAGTATTGTGTGTGTGTGTGTGTGTGTGTGTGTGTGTGTGTGTGTGTGTGTGTGTGTGTGTGTGTGTGTGTGTGTGTGTGTGTGTGTGTGTGTGTGTGTGTGTGTGTGTGTGTGTGTGTGTGTGTGGGGGGGGGGGGGGGGGGGGGGGGGGGGTTTGTGAGAGAGAGAGAGAGAGAAGGAGAGAGCGATGGCAGCGCTGTGCTCTGGAGTTCTCATCTCTCATCCCCAGCTGGCTGCCATATTCAACCAAGTCAGCATTTCTACACTCTCCCATTCCTCCTCCTGAGACCTCTGGGTGTGTGTGTGTATTGTAGTTAGTACAGTACATTTGCTGCACCAGCCCTAAATCAACCTCCTACAGTATACCTACTGCAATTGGAAAGAGCAGAACTGCACAACTCACCTAAAAACTAAGATTGACTGAAGTTTGGCACAAACACTCAGGGGTCCGTTTTTTAGGCACACCAGCCCGTTCCTGAAAATTGTTTGCTCCTACAGACAGTGAGTCACTTGGTCGTGGCTTGCTATATAAAGCAGGCAGACAGGCATCAAGGCATTCAGTTACTGTTCGATTGAATGTTAGGATGGGAAAAACGAGTGACCTAAGAGACTTTGAGCACGGTATGACCGTGGGTGCCAGGCGTGCCGGTGCCAGTATCTCAGGGTGTGGATCTGTCCATCAGCCTGGCGTAGCCGTTCCTCATGAGCTGCCATTTAAATACATCCCCATTCACAGGAACCCCCTCACACTTCCCTCACACATCCATACCACCGCCCCACAGTTTAATGGCAACACTGCTACCGTGGAGTGAATTCATAGCCACTCTCTCTAGAGACGTTTATTGAGGTTGAATCGTCATCCCAGCATATGGACATAACATAAGGTGTGCTGTAGCCTACGTACCTAGGCTATATCCAGCGTACTTTCCACAGAGTCGACTTTTAACTCCAGGGCCACACATACTTTATACATGGCTCTGGTTAATTCCCCCAAAACTACACAATCAGATCCCCTATTACATTTAATCTCCCTATTTATCCAAAGATACTTACAGTGGTGCTACATACATTTTATATGGGTGGACCCAGCGGGAATTGAACCCACGCGCCTGGTGTTGAAGGCACCATGCTCTACCAACCGAGCCATGCAGGACCACGTTTTGGCCTGATACTCACACTGGTTTATGAACATTGCAATCGCCTCACTAAGCCCACGCTCTTTCGGTGCTCCTGTACAACGTGTAGCTGAACACCAAGCGAGCCCATAGATTACACAATACTGTAGCACAGACTGTACTGTCCCAGATAACCTACTTTCCTCCTCCTATGCACCACTGTGCAAACAAATACCCCTCCTGGAGGTCACACGGGCAAGCATTACACCACACTTCTCCTCTCAAGTAGTAGGTCACATCGTAGTATCTTACAGTAGAGCGTCTTCGTTCAACCGCAGCATAATGGCAGGAACACCGTGCGTGTATATGTACGCGACCAATGCAATTTGATTTCTATAAGCCCCATGCATCTTTCAGAGCAGAAGGTGAGTTGAGGGTTACAAAACAGGACGGCTTCTAGCTCTCTATCGCTCTCACACCATCCTGCTCTCAGACATTGATGAATCACTCAGCTCTCCAGCTAAATTCTGCTCACGTAAGAATCCAAATGTCTGTTGTCTCGCCAGCGGACTGTGCAGGCACACACTCTCAGCTGTAAGGAGCCCTGCTATGAACACCACGTCACCCACAATGCATCAGTCTACACAGACACACTGTCGAGACTTGCGTGCGCACAGGGGGAGCACAGCGAGATGGCGATTTCTACACATCAAAACGGAACGGAATTCTGGTGCACTGCAGGAACGAGTTTGACATGACGAAGTACAAATGGGAAAGAGCATGGAGATGGTCCTCTACCTAACCAACACCTGGACTCATAGTCACCGTGGTTACACAAGAATAATCTTTAATCAGTAGATAGCACACACATCTACACATCCCCAGGACACATCCCCAGCACACACACACACACACACACACACACACACACACACACACACACACACACACACACACACACACACACACACACACACACACACACACACACACACACACACACACACACACACACACACACATTTACATGTAACACACATTAATAACGTATGTCCATTGAACAGCAAGACGTGTCCCATTTAGTGCCTTTAAACACTAGTCATGACAACTGCTTGAGTTCCTGCACCTCTTATACAATATTGTTTAAAAAGTATTGTGGAGTATCTACACCTAAATATTAACAGTACTGGCACCCGACATGAGTACCGGCACCTATTTCAGTCCAAGTCAAGCACCGTCAACCATACACAACCGTAATAACACTGCCGGCTAAAGCATAATAACCTTACAACAGAGGGTGCCCATTGTCCAACAGCACCTCCACAGAGACTTCAATGACGCCACAAGTCACCTGCACCATGAATGCTGTCACTGCCAGAGAACACAGCAACAAACCCAAGGTGTCATTCACAGTACAAGGTGAAAACAGCCGAGGTTCGGGGTGAAGTGCCCCTTGGCTACAGATCTAGGATCATCTTACCATCCTCCAACCTTAAGCTTAATCATTAGTGGGGGGATGCAAAACTGACCCAAGATCAGCGTCTAGGGGCAACTTCACCCTTTACCACTTGTGGTGGTTCATTTCTTTACTATCATATGAGGAGAGACAAACTTATCACACAAGTCAGAGTTATACTTAAACTAAACCTTTAACAGTGAGAGCTTTGTAATAGTGATGGCTGGTCGACAAATCACCGTCTCTTTGATGATTCGCTGAGAGCCCCGAGACAAAGGTACAAAGGTCTTTTATAGCCAAGATACACCCCTTCAACCTACATGAACAACAGGTACATAGAATGGGTCACAAGGTTAAGATTTGTATGAAAGATACCTATAATACATAGCAGACAGTATCTGCTGTGTCAACAGTTTTCATTGTATCACCAGTGTCTGGCCCTCCGACTCCAAACTGGAACCATCTCTCCCTGGTACGGTATAGAACAGAACCATTAACTCATGCTCTGGAATGCTCTTTAGGAAGACATCATAAATCTCCTGTCCGTGTTATCTCCCAGAGGCCCATCCTCAGTAGAACACACACACACAATAGTTAACAGAATACTCTATTCTGTTGAATTAAAACAACCATGATGCAATAAAAGTATTATAACATAATCTTGCAATTTTGCAACCATACTCTCCAGAGCACAACAGGGGGTCAAAGCAAGGGGGTTCGGAGGTCACGGGGCTCATTTGAGTCAGGAGTAATGCTGACGTATGTACTCACCAGGTCATGGTTGGTGGAGTTGGAGTCATCCTGAGGGAAGGGGATGTACACAGCTAAGGCCATACAGTTGGCAAAAATAGCTATTAATATAAAGATATCAAATGGCCTGGAAGACAAGGTTAAGGGAAAATCATCGAAGCAGGGGATCACATGAATATATTCACAGGGTCAACATTTGACAATGTCCTGTTCAAACTAATAGTCATCAAACACAGACAGAGTTCAAGCCAAAGACATCGGAAGTTGCGAGAGTCCGAAAAAAGTCATAATGACATTCAAAATGCAACTTGGCAATTCAGGGCCAATCTGAATAACATGAGATAATGTGCAGAGTTATCACAGTGTTCTGATGACTGTGTCTTCTGGAGCAGCAGAGTCCCAGCAGAGGCTCACGCAGCTGTGTCGTGTCACTGAGTCACCCTCGCCCCACCAGTATTTTAAGATTTGGGACGTGGTGACTTTCACTGTGCCTTAGGAGGCAGCAAAAAACAACTTTTTTTTTCATAATTTTTTTTTTTTACCTCCAGTTGACTATTCTCTTGCATGCACCGCATGATCTGTCTTTCCCTGCAGTAGGCTACCTACGCTAGAATGAACTGATTAAAAGTAAATGTTGACTTGCTGTTTCACTTTCATATTCTTGTGTCTGGTAGTGAGTCACACTCTGCAGTGAGATTAACATAAAGGAGTGTCTCTTGTCTAGTTGTACTAGACTGTGAGGGGAAATGGAAATGGGATACAGTCACTGCACATGGCTAAGCTAAAGCTAGTCAGCTAAAGCTAGAGTCAGCTAAAGCTAGAGTCAGCTAAACCTAGTCAGTTAAAGCTAGAGTCAGCTAAACCTAGTCAGCTAAAGCTAGAGTCAGCTAAAGCTAGAGTCAGCTAAAGCTAGAGTCAGCTAAAGCTAGAGTCAGCTAAACCTAGTCAGCTAAAGCTAGAGTCAGCTAAAGCTAGAGTCAGCTAAACCTAGTCAGCTAAAGCTAGAGTCAGCTAAAGCTAGAGTCAGCTAAAGCTAGTCAGCTAAAGCTAGAGTCAGCTAAACCTAGTCAGCTAAAGCTAGAGTCAGCTAAACCTAGTCAGCTAAAGCTAGTCAGCTAAAGCTAGTCAGTTAAAGCTAGTCAGCTAAAGCTAGTCAGCTAAAGCTAGAGTCAGCTAAAGCTAGTCAGCTAAAGTTAGAGTCAGCTAAAGCTAGAGTCAGCTAAAGCTAGTCAGTTAAAGCTAGAGTCAGCTAAAGCTAGAGTCAGCTAAAGTTAGTCAGTTAAAGCTAGGGTCAGGTAAAGCTAGTCAGCTAAAGCTAGAGTCAGCTAAAGCTAGTCAGCTAAAGCTAGAGTCAGCTAAAGCTAGAGTCAGCTGAACCTAGTCAGCTAAAGCTAGAGTCAGCTAAAGCTAGTCAGTTAAAGCTAGTCAGCTAAAGCTAGAGTCAGCTAAAGCTAGTCAGCTAAAGCTAGTCAGTTAAAGCTAGTCAGCTAAAGCTAGAGTCAGCTAAAGCTAGTCAGCTAAAACTAGAGTCAGCTAAAGCTAGAGTCAGCTAAAGGTAGTCAGCTAAAGCTAGAGTCAGCTAAAGCTAGAGTCAGCTAAAGCTAGTCAGCTAAAGCTAGAGTCAGCTAAAGCTAGTCAGCTAAAGCTAGAGTCAGCTAAAGCTAGTCAGCTAAAGCTAGTCAGTTAAAGCTAGAGTCAGCTAAAGCTAGTCAGCTAAAGCTAGAGTCCGCTAAAGCTAGAGTCAGCTAAAGCTAGTCAGCTAAAGCTAGTCAGTTAAAGCTAGTCAGCTAAAGCTAGAGTCAGCTAAAGCTAGTCAGCTAAAGCTAGAGTCAGCTAAAGCTAGAGTCAGCTAAAACTAGTCAGCTAAAGCTAGAGTCAGCTAAAGCGAGTCAGCTAAAGCTAGAGTCAGCTAAAGCGAGTCAGCTAAAGCTAGAGTCAGCTAAAGCGAGTCAGCTAAAGCTAGGCATGGGCTAGGTGCAACTCAAGATTTAGCCAACTGTACGGTTCAAACAAAGGTAAATCATGAATTGGTGCATGGGCGGCAATTCACCTGATGGCCCTGAATGGACCCTAACTGAGCCCATGGTGGTTCTGCTCATGCACTGACCTACACATCACATACACACTGCAACACACACTTAAGTACAAGGTATAGATGATCAACATCCAGACACACACACACACACACTCTGGTCTGTTGTGAAGGATACTTCCACTCTACCAGGCTGATGCAGGCTCTTCGTATGGGATTGTTGAGTTTGAGGCAGAACAGGGCCCTGGCTGGCCTGGTGTTGGCGTTGCTCCCCTGCTTCTTGCTTTTGGCGTACTGCGCCCGCTTCTTCTGTGCCAATGTGCCCACCGGGACGGTCGGCACTGGGACCGGGGCAGCCGGAGGGGCGGCTACCGGACTGGGCACCGGCGGGGCAACTGGGGTTGCAGCCGGGGCCGCAGGGGCGTTGGCTGGCCCGTTGGCACTCATGGTGTGGGCGTGGCTCTGTGGGGCGTGTCCAGCAGCATGGATCTGCCAGTAGAGAGGGCGGGGCTAGAGGAGGGGCACAGGGCGGTCTGACCAATGGGCTGGCACGTCACCAGAGGGAGGGACTCTGGTGCTGCTTGCATAATTTGCCTCTGTGAAAGAGAGTACAGGGAAGAGAGTGGTTACCAATCCATATGTTTATATAGAAAACTGATCATTGATCATCACTACTAACATCATCAGTAGCAGGTTACCGTGGTGACTTTATCACATGGAAACTGGTAAAGGGAAACAAATAAGCAAATAGCGCTAATAGTAGAGTTTCCAATTTAGAACCACAGACAGCGATGATTGGAATACCTACAATCTCACATTCAGAACCACAAGACCATGAACAGCAGCCATCTCAGGTGGAGCTGTGTCAATGGCTAAGAACCACCTGAAGATAAATAGGCTACAGGAAGGCCTACACAGGAAGCAGCATACCCAGCAAGAAGCCTGAATCACAAACTCTGTTGTGTGATACTCTGTTCCAGCCATATTTTATTTCAAACGTTTAACTTCAAGGGGAATCTGGGTTTGTTGTGATCATGACCAAGGCATTTCTAGGGTCAGTGAGATGTGTTTCACACATAATTTCCCAAGAAGAGGGTGGGTCTGGGCTTCGCGTGCGCCCCGAAGGAGACACCCCATGACGACATCCGGTGTATTGAGGTGGGGGTCCCATGTAGTCCTGCTTTGTGGCATTTTGCGAAGCCTCTATGTTATACTGATTGCACTATGTGTTTGTCTGCATGTAGATACGGTTGTCCTTGTTCGATAGAGCCATTGGACATCTTTCAGCAATGTTCCTATCGGCCGATTCAATTATAAATGTATAAGGTGACACATTCTTTCCAGTCTCTGAAAGGCTACAACTCGATATGGGGCAGTGGTTCCTGCTATGGCCCCGTCCCTCCCCCAAAAAACTGACCAGACCACAATGGCTTCAAGTGATCGGCTATGAAAAGCCAACTGAGATTTATTCCTGATTATTATTTGACCATGCTTGTCATTTATGAACATTTTGAAAATCTTGGCTCTCTCTAATTTTCTCCTTCTCTCTTTCTTTCTCTCGGAGGACCTGAGCCCTAGGACCATACGTCGGGACTACCGGCCGTGGTGACTCCTTGCTGCCCTCAGTCCGCCTGGCCTTGCTGCTATTCCAGTTTCAACTCTTCTGCCTGCGGTTATGGAACCCCTACCTGTCCCAGACCTGCTGTTTTCAACTCTTAATGATCGGCTATGAAAAGCCAACTGAGATTTATTCCTGATTATTATTTGACCATGCTTGTCATTTATGAACATTTTGAAAATCTTGGCTCTCTCTAATTTTCTCCTTCTCTCTTTCTTTCTCTCGGAGGACCTGGGCCCTAGGACCATGCGTCGGGACTGCCGCCCGTGGTGACTCCTTGCTGTCCCCAGTCCGCCTGGCCTTGCTGCTATTTTAGTTTCAGCTGTTCTGCCTGCGGTTATGGAACCGCCACCTGTCCCAGACCTGTTGTTTTTCAACTCTTAATGATCAGCTATGAAAAGCCAACTGAAAATTATTCATGATTATTATTTGACCATGCTTGTCACTTATGAACATTTTTGAACATCTTGGCATAGTTCTGTTATAATCTCCACCCGGCACAGCCAGAAGAGGACTGGCCACCCCTCATAGCCTGGTTCCTCTCTAGGTTTCTTCCTAGGTTTTGGCCTTTCTAGGGAGTTTTTCCTAGCCACCGTGCTTCTACACCTGCATTCTAGCTGTTTGGGGTTTTAGGCTGGGTTTCTGTACAGCACTTCGAGATATTATCTGATGTACGAAGGGCTATATAAAATAAAATTGATTGATTGATTCCTCTCATCAACACGGATTTGACAATGGAGAATTTTGTCATGTTCTCTTAGCTAGCTACATGGTGACATTCAACCGTACGTTTCAACCGGAACATAGCGAAGAGGATTTGAAACAAAGATTTGGAATTAGCTACAAGCTCAGCAACAGCCGATGCCAGCACCAAGAGGGCAGATGACAAATAGCTAGCTAAGTGAGTTATTTTTCAAACGAGCCATCTAGCTAGCTAACTTTGGTTTATCTACTGAAAGGCATATTGTGTATTGCTGGCTAACATACTACTGTGTTACAGTTGGGGAAAATCTAATTGTTATTTTCTGTTTCAGTGTTTGCTAACTTAGGTAGCTAACTTAGCTAGCTAGGTACACTGCTGTTCAAAAGTTTAGGGTCACTTACAAATGTCCTTGTTTTCCATGAAAACATACATGAAATGAGTTGCATAATGAATAGGAAATATAGTCAAGACGTTGACAAGGTTATAAATAATGATTTTTAATTGAAATAATAAGTGTGTCCTTCAAACTTCAAGTCAAAGAATTCTCCATTTGCAGCAATTACAGCCTTACAGACCTTTGGCATTCTACTTGTCAATTTGTTGAGGTAATCTGAAGAGATTTAACCCATGCTTCCTGAAGCACCTCCCACAAGTTGGATTGGCTTGACGTGCACTTCTTACGTACCATACGGTCAAGCTGCTCCCAGAACAGCTCAATAGGGTTGAGATCCGGATACTGTGCTGGCCACTCCATTATAGACAGAATACCAGCTGACTGCTTCTTCCCTAAATACTTATTGCATAGTTTGGAGCTGTGCTTTGGGTCATTGTCCTGTTGTAGGAGGCAATTAGCTCCAATTAACCACTGTGCACAGGGTATGGCATGGTGTTTCAAAATGGAGTGATAGCCTTCCTTCGTCAAGATCCCATTTACCCTGTACAAATCTCCCACTTTGCCACCACCAAAGCACCCCCAGACCATCACATTACGTCCACCATGCTTGACAGATGGCGTCAAGCACTTCTCCAGCATCTTTTCATTTTTTTTGCGTTTCACGAAGGTTCTTCATTGTGATCCGAACACCTCAACCTTTGTCTATCCATAACACTTTTTCCAATCTTCCTCTGTCCAGTATCTGTGTTCTTTTGCCCATCTTAACGTTTTATTTTTATTAGCCAGTCTGAGATATGGCTTTTTCTTTGTAACTCTGCCTAGAAGGCCAGCATCCCTGAGTCGCCTCTTCACTGTTGACGTTGAGACTGGGGTTTTGTGGCTACTATTTAATGAAGCTGCCAGTTGAGGACTTATGAGGCGTCTGTTTCTCAAACTAGACACTCTAATGTACTTGTTCTCTTGCTCAGTTGTGCAGCGGGGCCTCACTCCTCTTTCTATTCTGGTTAGAGTCAGTTTGCGCTGTTCTGTGAAGGGAGTAGGACACAGTGTTGTACGAGATCTTCAGTTTCTTGGCAGTTTCTTGCATGGAATAGCCTTCATTTTCCAGAACAAGAATAGACTGACGAGTTTCAGAAGAAAGTTCTTTGTTTCTGGCCGGTTTTGAGCCTGTAATCGAACCCACAAATGCTGATGAAAAGATACAGATACTCAACTAGTCTAAAGAAGCCAGTTTTATTGCTTCTTCATTAGGACAACATTTTTCAGCTGTGCTAACATAATTGCAAAAGGGTTTTCTAATGATCAATTAGCCTTTTAAAATGATCATCTTGGATTAGCTACCACAACGTGCCATTGGAACACAGGTGTGATGGTTGCTGATAATGGGCCTCTGTACGCCTATGTAGATATTCCATAAAAAATCTGTCATTTCCAGCTACAATAGTCATTTACAACATTAACAATGTCTACACTATATTTCTGATCAATTTGATGTTATTTTAATGGACAAAAAATTAGCTTTTCTTTCAAAAACAAGGAAATTTCTAAGTGACCCCAAACTTTTGAACGGTAGTGTAGCTATCTAAGTTAGCTAAACAGCTAGCCCTATCTATGACTAAAAAGAGAATAGGTTTTTCCATCGGATATCTAGCTTTTTTATCTTGATTGAAAAATGTATTCTATATTTAGTCATAGATTTGGCTACTAAACAGCAATCTACTAACGTTACAACCAGCCACCTAAGTCTAGGTTTACCAGCAAATGTTAACACATGACTGGAGTTGGCTAATTAGCCTGGTGCCTGCTAGCTTGCTATGCGCCAAGCCTCGCGTTTGTAACTTGTTAGCAAACGTGTAACATCAAACACCGTAAACCTAAATAATTTTACTAGCTAGCAATGAAACATAATTGACTAGGGTTTACATAGTGGTTATGATTTTGGCTCCCGAGAGGCGCAGCGGTGTAAGGCACTGCATATCAATGCTAGAGGCGTCACTACAGACCCTGGTTCGATTCCAGTCTGTATCACAACCGTCCGTGATTGGGGATCCCATAGGTCGACACACAATTGGCCCAGCATTGTCTGGGTTATGGTTGAGCCGGGGTAGGCTGTCATTGTAAATAAAAATTGGTTCTTAACTGACTTGCTTAGTTAAATAAAGGTTGATGTGGTACATGTTTTTCTTTTAATGATTATGACATTGGATGCATTTCAGTCTCACAAAACTAGAAGCATATGATGCAAGATAAAGTTAGGATTTCCAAACAGATGTGAATAATAATTATTGGCTATCCAGCAAGCTAGTTTAGTTTATTAACTGTGAGGAGAAACATTAATACAAACATTTACTGTTGTAAATCTCTGAAACTGATGAATCTGGTTTAACTAGAAAAATATTTTCCTGAGCATGCCTGATAGACATGGCTGAAGCTAGGTTCTGTCTGCCTACCTAGGTACATTTGTACTGCCTGGTCACTGCAAAAGTTGATGGCTATGCCCCATTTCTTTCTATCAGGCTAGATATTGTTCTAAATGTAATCTGTCCACATGTACAGTGCCTTCAGAAAGTATTCATACCCCCTTGACTTGTTCCACATTTTGTTGTGTTACAGCCTCAATTCAAAATGTATTCAATATTTTTTCTCACCTATGTACAAAGCAAAATCAGGTTTTAAGAAATGTTGGCAAATTTGCTAAAAGAAAATTAAAAATATACATTTACATAAGTATTTAGGCCCTTTACTCAGTACTTTGGCAGCGATTACAGCCTCAAGTCTTCTTGGGTATGACAGTACAAGCTTGGCACAGCTGTATTTGGGGAGTTTCTCCCATTCTTCTCTACAGATCCTCTCAAGCTCTGTCAGGTTGGATGGGGATTGTCGTTGCACAACTATTTTCAGGTCTTCCCAGAGATGTTCAATCGGGTTCAAGTCCGACCTCTGGCTGGTCCACTCAAGGACATTCAGAGACTTGTCCCGAAGCCACTCCTATGTTGTCTTGGCTGTGTGCTTAGGGTCGTTGTCCTGTTGGAAGGTGAACCTTCGCCCCAGTCTGAGTTCCTGAGCGCTCTGGAACAGATTTTCATCAAGGATCTCTCTGTACTTTGCTCTGTAAATTTTTCCCTCGATCCTGACTAGTCTCCCAGTCCTTGCCACTGAAAAACATACCCACAACATGATGCTGCCCCCCCCCATGCTTCACCGTAGGGATAGTATTGGCCAGGTGCCTGGTATCCTCCAGACGTGACGCTTGGCATTCAGGCCAAAGAGTTCAATCTTGGTTTCTTCAGAACAGAGAATCTTGTTTCTCATGGTCTGAGAGTCCTTAAGGTGCATTTTGGCAAACTCCAAGAGGCAAACTCCTCATGTGTCTTTTACTGAGTAGTGGCTACCGTCTGGCCACTCTACCATAAAGACCTGATTGGTGGAGTGCTGCAGACATGGTTGTCTTTCTGGAATGTTCTCCCATCTCCACAGAGGACTCTGGAGCTCTGTCAGAGTGACCATTGGGTTCTTGGTCACCTCCCTGACCAAGGCCCTTCATCCCCGTTTGCTCAGTTTGGAAGGGCGGCCAGCTCTAGGAAGAGTCTTGGTAGTTCCAAACTTATTCCATTTAAGAATGATGAATGCCACCGTGATCTTGGGGACCGCCAATAAATGTTTTGGTACCCTTCCCCAGATTTCTGCCTCGACGCAATCCTGGCTTGGATCTCTACGGACAATTCCTTCAACCTCATGGCTTGGTTTTTGCTCTGACATGCACTGTCAACTGTGGGACCTTATATAGACAGGTGTGTGCCTTTCCAAATCATGTCCAATCAATTGAATTTACCACAGGTGGACTCCAATCAAGTTGTAGAAAAATCTCAAGTATGATTAATGAAAATAGGATGCACCTGAGCTCAATTTCGAGTCTCATAGCAAAGGGTCTGAATACTTATGTAATTAAGGTATTAGGTTTTTATTTTTTATAAATGTGTAAAAATGTCTAAAAACCTGTTTTTGCTTTGTCATTATAGGGTATTGTGTGTAGATTGACGAGGGGAAAATGTTTATTTAATCAATTTTAGAATAAGCTGTAACGTAACAAAATGTGGAAAAAGTGAAGGGGTCTGAATACTTTCCGAATTAACTGAATGTCAGACACAAGAGCAAATATTTCTCCTTTCCTTTAAAACGTATGAAAAAACCTCGGCCTACCTTAGGCTTTCCGAAAGTAGGCTATAAGATAATGAATTGTCAAGGAATGTATGAAGGGGACTGCTATGCTATAGTAGGAAGATGAAATTGACAATCATCAAAATAGAACCAAATACACTGCAATATGTCCATAGCCTATTTATCAGAGATGCTGATTATCGAGAGGGAGAGTGTTGCAAAGATTTTTTCAAATACTGTGAGGAATTATTATAATTTGAATGGATGTAAAAATACAAAATAAACAGCCTTTGTTGACTTGTGAGGTGAAGAAAAAATTACTGAGAGCCCAGCTGGGCACTTTCCTACATTTGACATTTGCGAGAAGCATGCCAGGAACTTCTATGTGTGCTCAGGCAACATTAACAGGACAGAGAAACCAGTATAATATGTTTAGCTGTAGGTTGCATACTTCTAGTTCTGCCTGGTTCAGCTTAGTTCTTATTCCGGTGCTCTACTGGGCGAACTATGCCAAAGCAGGCAGAAATAGAGGTATGCAACCTATAGGAATGAAGGAGAAAATATTCTGTAGGAATATTGTTATATATATTATATTATTATAATATTATAACATATTATTATAGTGTTATTATAGTAGCGCTATAATAACACATGTAGTGGTTCCATCCATGGTAGGGAACTGGCATTAGACGGTTAGTTATGTGAATCAGACAATGAATCAAAAGGTTTTATTACAGTTTGTGGAACAAACGGTAGTTGTTCAAGGCGAGACCTTATCCCTATACAAAAATGAATACAAATTCAGAAATACAAAAGGCATTTATTCATATATACAAACTGTATCAGTTAGTGTCACGACAACGATCCAACTTTTGCCACTGCCAGAGTAGGCTTTTAGGAAACTCAGTCTAGGTTTGACAGGGTAATGGAGTGACAGCAAACTAAGGTGTGCCTGTCCGTTTGACTGCGTGATGAGGTTAGACATGATAGCTTAGTGTGTTTTGATGTGCTATAACAGAGTCACCCCAATTACAACACCGTTGCAGGCAAGATGAGAGAGAAGGCTGTATTGTAAAACTGAATGTCAGTGGTAGACAGTGGTAGCTTATGTCAATGGAAATTCACTTGCTGGGTGGCATGGTGGGCTGGGGAAGATGATACTTTGTGCTTGAAGCGAATGTCCCGTCTGCGGTCTACGGCCAGCTGGAGAAGACTCCGCCGGAAGTGGTGAGCACAGGGTTCGTAGACCTTCTTAAAACCATCCACTGCTTGGACCCCTTGCAGAAGATTTGCTTGTACTGCACGTCTCCTGGAAAGACATGGTTGTGGTGTCAGCATTTAGACTCCGTTGATGAAGGGATGTAGGGCATCACACCTTTGTTGGTAAAGGTGTCAACAGATGGGTCCTAAGTGACTACAGACAGGCTAGTGTATTGTTTAGGGACAATGATGCATCCCTCATGCCTGTGGATCCAAAATGCAGTCACTTTATGGTATATACGTTGGGTATATTTCAACAGGGGACTGTGGAACGTCTCCAGATAACCTGCATTTTACAAAGAGAACAAGTGTAGACTAGATAACATGGTAACATGGTCTGGAATGTACTCTGTCTGGTCCTCTAACCTCCTGTGAACCCCATAACACAAATAAATGCATACAAACTCTACCCAAATTCATGTTGTAATGAATGAAATTATCGTTGGTGTCGTAAACAATCCTCGGTTCCTGCCTGTGTCTGGTAAGAGAGGGGGGGGGGGGGGGGGCCTGCGGAAGAACATCTGGCCGAACGCCCAGAATAGGTTCTTTAAGTTAAGATAGAGACGGAGCCAGTCACATGTGTGAACCGATCCAATGAATCATGTTTATGTAGGTTTAGATAGCAGTATATAAAGCTCTATGTAAGGAACGCCCTTTTAGAGCTCACTTCAGACTCGTACTTACAGTTTAAGTCGGAAGTTTACATACACCTTAGCCAAATACATTTAAACTCAGTTTTTCACAATTTCTGACATTTAATCCGAGTAAAAAGTCCCTGTCTAAGGTCATTTAGGATCACCACTTTATTTTAAGAATGTGAAATAATAGCAGAGAGAATGATTTATTTCAGCTTTTTTTTTTTTTTTTTTTTTTTTTTTTTACCGTTATTTTACCAGGTAAGTTGACTGAGAACACGTTCTCATTTGCAGCAACGACCTGGGGAATAGTTACAGGGGAGAGGATTTCTTAATTTCTTAATTTCTTTCATCACATTCCCAGTGGGTCAGAAGTTTACATACACTCAATTAGTATTAGTATTTGGTAGCATTGCCTTTAAATTGTTTAACTTGGGTCAAACGTTTCGGGTAGCCTTCCACAAGCTTCCCACAATAAGTTGGGTGAATTTTGGACCATTCCTCCTGACAGAGCTGGTGTAACTGAGTCAGGTTTGTAGGCCTCCTTGCTCGCACACGCTTTTTCAGTTCTGCCAACAAATGTTCTATAGGATTGAGGTCAGGGCTTTGTGATGGCCACTCCAATACCTTGACTTTGTTGTTCTTAAGCCATTTTGCTACAACTTTGGAAGTATGCTTGGGGTCATTGTCCATTTGGAAGACCCATTTGCAACCAAGCTTTAACTTCCTGACTGATGTCTTCAGATGTTGCTTCAATATAGCCACATCATTTTCTACCTCATGATGCCATCTATTTTGTGAAGTGCACCAGACCCTCCTGCAGCAAAGCACCCCCACAACATGATGCTGCCACCCCCGTGCCTCATGGTTGGGATGCTGTTCTTCGGCTTGCAAGCCTCCCCCTTTTCGCTCCAAACATAACGATGGTCATTATGGCCAAACAGTTCTATTTTACTTTCATCAGACAAGAGGACATTTCTCCAAAAAGCATGATCTTTGTCCCCATGTGCAGTTGCAAACCGTAGTCTGACTTTTTTATGGCGGTTTTGGAGCAGTGGCTTCTTCCATGATGAGCGGCCTTTCAGGTTATGTCAATATAGGACATTACTGTGGATATAGATACTTTTGTACCTGTTTCTTCCAGCATCTTCACAAGGTCCTTTGCTGTTGTTCTGGGATTGATTTGCACTTCTCGCACCAAAGTACGTTCATCTCTAGGAGACAGAAGGTTTCTCCTTCCTGAACGGTATGACGGCTGCATGGTCCCATGAGGTTTTTTTCTGAGGTCTTGGCTGATTTCTTTTGATTTTCCAATGATGTCAAGCAAAGAGGCACTGAGATTCCACAGGTACACCTCCAATGGACTCAAATGATGTCAATTAGCCTATCGGAAGCTTCTAAAGCCATGACATCATTTTCTGGAATTGTCCAAGTTGTTTAAAGGTACAGTCAACTTAGTGTATGTAAACTTCTGACCCACTGGAATTGTGATACAGTGAATTATAAGTGAAATAATCTGTCTGTAAACAATTGTTGGAAAAATTACTTGTTTCATGCACAAAGTAGATGTCCTAACCGACTTGCCAAAACTATAGTTTGTTAACAAGAAATTTGTGGAGTGGTTGACAAACGAGTTTTAATGCCTCCAACCTAAGTGTATGTAAACTTCCGACTTCAACTGTATGCAGTAATAGCTTTGCTGGCATGCATCCCACTGCTTTTTTTTTGCCACACCAAGATTTACATGCTACAATCGCCACTGCTACTTTGTAGTTAACATACATTGAGAAGGTTTTTGGGAAAGCCTTTCCATCTACCAGAAGATGGTTGTCATTAGCATCATCGCTAATGGCTACATATGGCAGACAAAGGCGCACACACAGAAACGGGCATTTCCACGCTGTTGACTCTTCAGAAAGTTGAAAGAAAATAGGAATCACTTCTGCATTTTGTCTTATCATCATCTTGGGCAAATAAAATAATGATCTAATAAATTCAATACTTTTAGTTGATTTCCTGCCAACATTTTCCCAAACTGGAGATTTAAACGATGATGGTGGATCCTCCAATTCTGGGTTATCGACCCCACCACTGCCATCGAAAATAACTAGTTTCCCTCTGCGCCACACAAAAGGATAGTTTGAAATGCGCCAATATAAGTAAGATTTTTGATTACAACGTTTTAACGGAATAGACTATAATGTTTTTTGAGCTCAGATTACTCAAGAGGCATACAACGCAGTGTAGGCATGGCCTATAGGCCTAGTGTATATACAGTATATAACCTCAGCAAAAAAATAGACGTCCCTTTTTCAGGACCCTGTCTTTCAAAGATAATTCATAAAATTCCAAATAACTTCACAGATCTTCATTGTAAAGAAACACTGTTTCCCATGCTTGTTCAATGAATCATAAACAATTAATGAACATGCACCTGTGGAACGGTCGTTAAGACACTAACAGCTTACAGACGGTAGGCTGCGGCAGGTAGCCTAGTGGTTAGAGCGTTGGGCCAGTAACCGAAATGTTGCTAGATTGAATCCCCGAGCTGACAAGGTAAAAAATCTGTTGTTCTGCCCCTGAACAAGGCAATTAACCCACTGTTCCTAGGCCGTCACTGTAAATAAGAATGTGTTCTTAACTGACTTGCCTAATTAAATAAAGGTTAAATAAAAATTAAAAATAAAATTAACCTCACAGTTATGAAAACTTAGGACACTAAAGAGGCCTTTCTACTGACTCTGAAAAACACCAAAAGAAACATGCCCAGGGTCCCTGCTCATCTGCGTGAATGTGCCTTAGGCATGCTGCAAGGAGGCATGAGGACTGCAGATGTGGCCAGGGAAATAAATTGCGATGTCCGTACTGTGAGACGCCTAAGACAACACTACAGAGAGACAGGACGGCCAGCTGATCGTCCTCGCAGTGGCAGACCACGTGGAAGAGTGGGGTAACATCTCACAGCAAGAACTGGCAAATCTGGTGCAAATCAGATGCACTGCAGTACTTAATACATCTGGTGGCCACACCAGATTCTGACTGTTACTTTTGATTTTGACCCCCCCTTTGTTCAGGGACACATTATTCTATTTCTGTTAGTCACATGTCTGTGGAACTTGTTCAGTTTTTGACTCAGTTGTTGAATCTTGTTATGTTCAAACAAATATTTACACATGTTAAGTTGCTGAAAATAAATGCAGTTGACAGTGAGAGGGCGTTTCTTTTTTTGCTGAGTTTATATATACACTACCGTTCAAATGTTTGGGGTCACTTAGAAATGTCCTTGTTTTTTGAAAGAAAAGCACATTATTTTACCATTAACATAACATCAAATTGATCAGAAAGACAGTGTAGACATTGTTAATGTTGAAAATGACTATTGTAGCTGGAAACGGCTGATGTTTTTTGGAATATCTACATAGGCGTTCAGAGGCCCGTTATCAGCAACCATCACTCATGTGTTCCAATGGCACGTTGTGTTAGCTAATCCAAGTTGATCATTTTAAAAGGTTAATTGATCATTAGAAAACCCTTTTGCAATTATGTTGTGCTAATTAACTGTTGTGCTAATTAAAGAAGCAATAAAACTGGCCTTCTTTAGACTAGTTGAGTATCTAGAGCATCAGCATTTGTGGGTTCGATTACAAGCTCAAAATGGCTAGAAAAAAATTACTTTCTTCTGAAACTCATCAGTCACTTCTTGTTCTGAGACATGATGGCTATTCCATGCGAGCCATTGACAAGAAACTGAAGATCTCTACTCCCTTCACAGAACAGTGCAAACTGGCTCTAACCAGAATAGAAAGAGGAGTGGGAGGCCCCGGTGCACAACTGAGCAAGACAAGTACATTAGAGTGTCTAGTTTGAGAAACAGACACCTCACAAGTCCTCAACTGGCAGCTTCGTTAAATAGTACACGCAAAACACCAGTCTCAACGTCAACAGTGAAGAGGCGACTCCGGGATGCTGGCCTTCTAGCCAGAGTTGCAAAGAAAAAGCCATATCTCAGACTGGCCAGTAAAAAGAAAAGATTAAGATGGGAAAAAGAACACAGACACTGGACAGAGGAATATACAGTATTTGTATGTTTTCCTGCGGGTTCTCAGTGGGCACGAAACAAAGGATTCTACAGGTGAAATTAAAATGTGCTCATTCTAGCTTGTGGAGAGAAGATTTCTTTCATGTTTATGACAAAAACATAATGTTATTGATATAGTAATGACTATATACAGTGGCAGAGCTATGGTGAAATGTCCTTTTCAAAATGGTTCTTAACTTGACACACTCAACAGCTACCCCAACCAGAACCACTATACTCCACACTAACCAACAGGCCTCATGCCACTAATCTTAAGAAAGCCATTGACATTCAGTAACAAGCTCAAACCTAACTCTTATCGAAATGATTGGCACTGTTTTATGCGACATAGGTTAGTCACTCATGATGCCTTGCGTAGCCGTATGCTTTGTGTTAGTCTTCTTCATCTCATTTCTCTTGATACAAGAGTCAGTCGGTTTCCTCTGTCTTCCGGTGTTGAAGGACATGCATGTGTCAGTGCCAGTTATGGAATGTTGTCACTGTCACCATCATGCAGGGGGTCATGAGAGGATCTCACTCCTTCAGCCCACCTACAGTATACAGTCACACGGGTATAGTAACACTATAATAACACATCAATAGCAGAGTAGTACTAGTAACATTGTAATCACATAGTAATAACTGAATAATTCTATACAACAAGACCAATAATTCGATCTACCTTCTTTATAATCTAATTACACAAGGTAAGAGTGGGTAATCGTTAAAATAACAGTGTCGGCAAACAGGGCATAGTAGCTTATTGGCTGGATATTCTGCTGAGTCACGTGATTGGAAAATGAGGAGAGAGAACACCCCTCCCGCAAAAAGGAAAAGTGCACCGATAACATTTTTGGACCCAGCAAAGAGTTGAGTGAAAAAAAGAGTGGTTTAAAACGAAACGAACAGGCAATGCTAATATAAATATAATGCATCTCTAAAGTACTATTGTTGCATTATAAGGATACAAAGTTAAAGCATTAGTCTATCAAAAATAATGTAAGCAAGTTTCTATGATTAAAGGCACAAGACTAGGATATGTGGCTGGATGATGGACCCGACCATTGCCATCACAACAAAGAGGGGGCACAAACATGTAAACAAGACGAAATTATTCACTGAAAAATGCTGCCATATGTATTAAAATATCACCGCGTATGCCATGCTTCCCGAGCCAAAAACAACAAGGAGAAACTGCATGAATTCAAAGCTGTTACTAACACAACTTGGTCAAATCAGTTGTATAAGTCCTTGAAGTACGCGTGCTAGACCCCGCAGAGACAACAAGAAGCTGAAAACAGGTCACGTTGCCTGAATATTCCAAAGAGCTTATAACATTTCTCAAATTCCGTGTATAATAAGGGTAGAACGTTGCAATCATCTTTAGCACTGAATATGAACACATTAATCCTGAAAGCACCAACCATTAGCCTAATGTTGTCATCAGAGGCTTCTGTTTCATTTGCTGTCCATATGGAACAGTAGCCTATGCAGAATACATCCAAACGACAGCGCATGTGAGATGATTCATGTCCAGTAACATCGATATAAATCGACACCCGGTGCATTGTAACGTGATGCAAATAGCGACTGGCATTCCCACGAGCGATTCGCGACACTTGAACAATAGGCCTACCCTTCACCAAACGTGGTCGTATTTCTCATTGAACCCACTGAGGTATGTCGTCAAATCCCTAAAAACGGTGTAAAATGACAGTCCGGCCCCAGGCGCTCATTGGGAAAATGGAGCAATGCATGGCAGTCAGATGGTCCTCGCGTTCCTCAGGAGAAACAGCTGGCGTTCTTGCTAGGTTACAATGTGTTACAACGCCCACTGATGGTATTTCGGCTCCGGTCCAGGGACACAAGGTCTATGGCTTTTTGCCCGGCGTTTATCCCCCGCGACGAATTGTGAGAAGGGATAGGCTACAATGCAGCCACCGAACTTCAGTCCAAATGACAAGCATATCTATCTCGTTCACTAGGCTATCGTCATGATAAATGGGAAAAAGTCTCTATGCAAAGCTATTCTGAGATATCCTCAACAAAATAGCAGGCAATATGAAGGACACACTTGGCAACACGGTTTGTAAAAACGAAATGGACACACACTGTCACTCAGCTATATTGTTCTGGTATGGAAATAATGAAAACAGACATTACAAAACCATTCCAAACCCGGCGTCGCTGAGCTAACATGCTAACTTCAGAACCTATTCCAGACAAATAAAACGTACCTTCTCTGAAGACTTATTATTTGGCAGATACCTCAGCGTTATCCACTCGGTAGGGAAAGTCCAGTGCTTTAACGCAAGTCCAGTCTCAAACTGCGAGTTAAAATTCATTAGCTTGAGGGCAGGGGCATTAATTAAGCCCTTCCATGTTGATCGTGGAAAGCCTGAGACAGGAGGGTGTACGCGGGGGAGAACAGAGCATCCTCGTCCGCTGCGCAGCGCTGCTTATCGTCACTGCGTGAGTGAACAGTGAAGTGAGCACATCAGAATCAGAGCTCGCTTCCTTCTGGCTCTGTGTCCCTCCTGATCGTGCACAAGCGTCTCTTCATTTACACCGCACGCAAACAGTCACCAACACAAAAGAGGCATCGTGACTATATAGTCTAGGTCTACTAATTAGGTCTAGCCTACTTTTAATTGATTTTAATGAACAACCTCAAAATTAAAAAAAAAAATCCACATCAATTTGGGAGGCTAATGGTATATGCAAATAACATGACTGACTTACTGAGACAACATTGCCACACCACTGACACAGTAACAATAGTCCTCTAATTTCATTGCCTTGATTAACTTGGAAATATAAAAACTGAAGGTTCATGTTGATAAAATATCTACATTTTTTGCAATTATAGGTTATCTTTGTAGTACTAGTCAAAAAGCGCTCATATTCAATCCATGAATGAAAAATGATAAATTCCAGTTGACATTGTCCAAGTGGAATTGACCACATTACATATTGAAGAGAGGCGCACGCTGCATAGCCCAGCCATTTGCCTCAAACGGATTTGATCGAGCGTTAGTGTCTGTCATTTAAAATAAATCTGCTGCAGCAGCCAGTAGAGAAAATTAAGTTGACAAGTGTTGAAAGCAGCGGCGATTTTCACATGTAAATCTTAGTGGGGGGGGGGGGGGGGGGGGGGGGGGGGGGGGGGGCAGTGGGATGCATGCCAGCAAAGACCCTACACAACACAACACTAAACAATACAGGAATTGCACTATAACGGTGACGAACGGTGCACACAAACTGTTAGGATCTACATAAAGCAGTTCCAACAGCTTACCACTGCTACACCTGGCTTTCAGCGGAACCTTGTCTGGCAGCGAAACAGTTCATTCAGCCTCATTTACTGCCTTTAAAAAAAAACATAGCTGATATGGCTGGCTTGCTTAAACAAATGTGGTTTCTACTGACAATTGAGATGTACAAACTGTGGCATATGGGGACAACAAGTGGATAAGAGGCAATCTGTAATTTCGATTAAGACATTAATGAGTGAGCGAAGACATAGTCAATATAACCATTTGTTCAGCACTTTTGAAATGTACAGACAGAATTCAGAACATGTGCTGTTCATACAGTGTACTCCCTGTACAAGTCAGAACCGTAGGATAAATAAAGGTTGCATATAAACAGACAATGAAAGCTCTTACAATATTCGATGATTACATTTCTCTAAAACAGGTTATAGGCTGCATGTGCACCACCAAGTCAGAACAGTAGGCGAAATTGAGAGGTGAAAATAGACCAAATTATTAGGGTGATGCACACTGAACGCCGTTTGGGTCTTTGCGGGTCAAAACGTATTCACCTCATATAACACTATTTGACGCGTTAAATAAGCTTTTAATTTGCCATGTCAAATAGCACAATTCTATTATAGAATGTTGTGGGTGCTGAATTTGCACGTGCAAGCCAGCCACCACCACAGTAGCATGTCAAAGCTTTACAAAAAAAAGTTTGCAAACAAGCACACACCGGCCACAAACGATCTGTTTAGAATACTACGTTGGTGAAAATAGACCAAATTATTAGCGTGAGGCACGTGGCCTACTAACAGCTTACTACACAACATACACTTAGTATTACTTTCTTAGCTACAGTATACGTAACTTCCTTGCATATTACATCATTTATGCAGCAGCATACAAGACATTGTTGGACTCACCTTGTGAAGGTGGCGCGGTGGTCCTTTGTGGGCAAATTTTGTCATCAAAGTCTGGCATTCTCTGGATTTATGGTGGGAACTCGGAAGAAAGAAAAACACACAGCCACTCCATTGAATATTTCTTTGTAATGCTTACAGTTAGGCACAGATTCCTTCCAAACCACGCATTGTTGAAATTGGGATTTTCAACTTGTGTAATCTTTATGTCCAATGGCCGATGAGCACCGATACATTTGATCTAGAATTTCTCTTCATTATTTCTCTTCATATGACAAGGATTAAAAAGGATTTGCCAGTAGATTGTCGACTTGATTCATTATGATGACTGCTAGCTAAGACTTTGAAAGTAAGATGTTGACATGATCAGTCCAATCAAAGCTACTGTACATATAATGTGATTTTACGTAATTGTATCTGTCGCCAATGACCTTGAGCCTTCGTGGAAGGGCACTTGTAATATAACTCTATGGCAGGACCCAAAGGGCTGACATTTTGGATGTCTACCCTTACTAAGGACTTAAACTTGGCGATGACGTACTGTCCCCATGAGTGACAGAACACTGAGCCAATCACGGCGCAAAGCTTCTATTTTCTGCTGGCTCGCCCCACCACCACAGAAAGCACTGAGCTAGGCTGAAACACCAGCATTTTGGAGCTGCCTTACTCATGAAAACAAAAAAAAGACAGTGTGTGTATGCAGCTTTATTAACTGAATGATAAATTGATATGTGACAAGTATTAATGCCAAAATAATATGCAAAACAGGCAAGCCCCCCCCAAATAATATATACGTGTATGTATAGACAATTATATATACAGTATATATATATATATATTGTTGCAAAAAATTTGTGGTTCAAAATGAATGACCGGTTGCCACTTGTTGAAAGTTAAAGTGGACTCAACCGGGACACACACTGCATTAATGAAGCAACCCGTGCCATGAACTCGAGCAATAGTAATGGAGTCTTTTTGTAGGCACTAACTCAGCGATGGTTCGTTAGACAAAGCATATGGGAAAATGAATGGAGTTTTGTAGGGCTTTTGGATAAATACCGCAAATAAGGTCCGTGGTAAACACAGCCTTGGGAGATCTTATACATTTTGTTCTATGAGATTATCTTCATCAGAGAACGTCACTGTTAATTTTTATACCATTTATGTCATTTTTTAAAGCACATAAAGCACATAGAGGCTTCATAATTCATAATGGTAATCTTAAATGGCTGATATTATCTCATAGAACCACACGTATAAAGATAACCTAAACCTGTGTTATCCTCAGACCTTATTTTCGGGGGTTAATCCCAAAACCCTTTTCTTTCCATCAGTCATTTCTGCCATATAAATGGCTGAAGGAACCAGCGGTAACTAATTTCCGGGTTTTAGGACTAAAAGCTGGTGATCGTGATTGAGTTTGGACTGGGAATTCAATCAACTCTCCTTGGAATTTGGTGAAATATCTATTGTCAGACCAGTAATGAGGATATGATACAAGCAACCCAGACCCCTACACCATCCTGTTTTGGAATTTATAAGAAATTAACTATCTCACTTTGTCAGGCTAGACAGGAAGAGAAGCATATCAAGCTCTCTAATACCTTCACTTTAGGGAAGGGTCAAGTCCCAAACGTTTCAAGCCTTTCTGACACCAGAGGTGTGTTCACCAGGAACCAAACGGGAGCAAACAAGTAAAAACAGGCAGGGACTACATGAACTTGTCCAACAAAAAAAACACTTGCTTTTTACATATTGCAAAATGTTTTGCTACGGTGTGCACCAATGAATATCCTCCTTCTCTGTCTGACACATTCAACACTGACTCATCTTAATGAATGAACGCCTAGTTGCATGTTCATTGCACATGTTATGGAGATGATAAAAACAGAAAGAAAGCAAATAATGTTGCTCTATTGTTCCCTTTAAAGGGTGATTGCACATCCTGATTTGGCCTCGTTTTAGATTCTGTTCATTAAGAAATGCTAGAGGTCGTGACTGAATTCAAATGTGAGTTGGTTTTGGATGTGGTTTGATGTGGGTGTCTCCACTTCCTGTCTGACTGACGTGCCCAAAGTAAACTGCCTGTTACTCAGGCCCAGAAGCCAGGATATGCATATAATTGGTACCATTGGATAGAACACACTTTGAAGTTTGTAGAAATATTAAAATAATATATGAGACTATAACACAATTGATATGGTAGGAGACAATCCAAAGAAAAACCAAACAGATTTTTTTTTGAGAGCCCATGCTCTTACAATGGAAAGCTATGGGTCATATGCAATTCCAGCTCCCAGATTGCAATTCTTATGGCTTCCACTAGATGTCATCAGTCTTTGTTCAAGGTTTCAGGCTTGTTTCTTCGCAAACGAGGAAGAACTTTGAGTTTTGGTACTGGGAGTCGGTTGGAGTTGGAAATCAGTCTGTGCACATGAGACAAAGAGGACACGCACCTGTTAATTGTACTTTCCTATTGAACATACTTCTTTCCGTATTAAATATTATAGTTTAATTACATTTTAGGGTAACTTAGGATTTAATAGAAATCTATTTTGACTTGTTTAAACAAAGTTTAGCAGTAGCTTTTTGGATTCCTTTCTCTGCATGTTGAACGAGTGGATTACTCAAATCGATGGCGCCAACTAAACAGACTTTTTGGGATATAAAGGAGGATTTTATCTAGCAAACCGACCATGCATGTTGTAGCTGGGACCCTTTGGATTGCAAATCAGAGGAAGATTTTCAAAAAGTAAGTGAATATTTAATCGCTGTTTGCAATTTTACGACGCCTGTGCTGGTTGAAAAATACTTTGATGTGGGGCGCAATACTCAATCAATCACATAGCATGCTTTCGCTGTAAAACTTATTCTAAATCGAACAATGCAGTTAGATTAACAAGAATTTAAGCTTTTAACCGATATAAGACACTTGTATGTACCTATATGTTTAATATCCATAATTTTTATGATTATTTATTTGAATTGCGCCCCCTCCAATTTTACCGGAAGTTGTCGACAGGTGTCACGCCTATCCCAGAGAGGTTAAATAATTTAGCCAATTATCTTCAACTGGCTGGTGTACGACCTTGGCAATGTTGGTTTGACTTTGGATAGCCTATGTCTGGGCCTAGATAGGGACCATCAATATATTATTAAATGTAAATTAGACAATATTTTCATGTTGCATATCTTTTAGTTCTCATTAAATGCTTTCAATATTTCTTTACCACAAGCATTACAATCTAATAGCAGAAATTCCCTAAACCACAGACTATGTTCCCAGAAATTAAACACCAAGACAAAAGAAACATCCACCAAGTGTTCTATGACAGTAGTTGTACACATAGTAGGGGTGCTGAGGGTGCTGCAGTACCCCCTGAAAAATAATATAGTACCAGTGAAAAGTTTGGAGACACCTAATCATTGTTCTTTATTTTTTTATACTATTTTCTACATTGTAGAATAATATTGAAGACATCAAAACTATGAAATAACTCATTTTTATTTAACTTGGCAAGTCAGTTAAGAACAAATTATTATATAAAATGACAGCCTACAGTGGAGTAGTAGGTTAACTGGCTTGTTAAGGGGCAGAATGACATATTTTTACCTTGTCAGCTCAGGGATTTGAACCAGCAACCTTTTGGTTCCTGGCCAAACACTCTAACCACTAGGCTACCTGCATATAGAATCATGTAGTAACCAAAAAAGTGTTAAACAAATCAAAATATATTTTATGTTTGAGATTCTTCAAAGTAGCCACCATTTGCCTTGATGACAGCTTTGCACACTTTTGGCATTCTCTCAACCAGCTTCATGAGGTAGTCACATGGAATGCATTTCAATTAACAGGTGTGTATTGTTAAAAGTTAATTTGTGGAATTCCTTTCCTTCTTAATGCGTTTGAGCTAATCAGTTGTGTTGTGACAAGGTAGGGGTGGTATACAGAAGATAGCCCTATTTGGTAAAAGACCAAGTCCATATTATGGCAGGAACAGCTCAAATAAGCAAAGAGAAACAACAGTTCATCATTACTTTAAGACATGAAGGTCAGTAAATACGGAACATTTCAAGAACTTTGAAAGTTTCTTCAAGTGCAGTCGCAAAAACCATCAAGCACTACGATTAAACTGGCTCTCATGAGGACTACCACAGGAAAGGAAGACTCAGAGATACCTCTGCTGCAGAGGATAAGTTCATTAGAGTTAACTGCACCTCAGATTGCAGCCCAAATAAATGCTTCACAGAGTTCACGTAACAGACACATCTCAACATCAACTGTTCAGAGGAGACTGCGGGAATCAGGCCTTCATGGTCGAATTGCTGCAAAGAAATCACTACCAAAGGACAACAATAATAAGAAGAGACTTGCTTGGGCCAAGAAACATTAGACCGGTGGAAATCTGTCCTTTGGTCTGGAATCCAAATTTGATATTTTTGGTTCCAACCGCCGTGTCTTTGTGAGACGCAGAGTAGGTGTACAGATGATCTACGCTTGTGTGATTCCCACCGTGAAGCATGGAGGTGTGATGGTGTGGAGGTACTTTGCTGGTGACACTGTCAATGATTTATTTAGAATTCAAGGCACACTGAACCACAATGGTTACCACATCATTCTGCAGCGATACACCATCCCATCTGGTTTGCGCTTAGTGGGACTATCATTTGTTTTTTAACAGGGCATTGATCCAAAACACACCTCCAGCCTGTGTGAGGGCTATTTGACCAAGAAGGAGAGTGATGGAGTGCTTTATCAGATGACCTGGCCTCCACAATCACCCGACCTCAACCCAATTGAGATGATTTGGGATGAGTTGGACCGCAGAATGTAGGAAAAGCAGCCAACAAGTACTCAGCATTCAGTAAGTGGGTACTCCTTCAAGACTGTTTGAAAAGCATTCCTCATGAAGCTGGTTGAGAGAATGCCAAGAGTGTGCAAAGCTGTCATCAAGGCAAAGGGTTGCTACTTTGAAGAATCTCAAATATAAAATATATTTTGATGTGTTTAACAATTATTTGGTTACTACGTGATTCCACATGTGTTATTTCATAGTTTTGATGTCTTCAATATTATCCTACAATGTAAAAAATAGTTAAAATAAAAAAAGCCCTTGAATGAGTAGGTGTGTCCAAACTTTTGACTTGTACTGTATTTATGTGTATATATTTATATACACTGCTCAAAAAAATAAAGGGAACACTTAAACAACACAATGTAACTCCAAGTCAATCACACTTCTGTGAAATCAAACTGTCCACTTAGGAAGCAACACTGATTGACAATAAATTTCACATGCTGTTGTGCAAATGGAATAGACAAAAGGTGGAAATTATAGGCAATTAGCAAGACACCCCCCAAAAAGGAGTGATTCTGAAGGTGGTGACCACAGACCACTTCTCAGTTCCTATGCTTCCTGGCTGATGTTTTGGTCACTTTTGAATGCTGGCGGTACTCTCACTCTAGTGGTAGCATGAGACAGAGTCTACAACCCACACAAGTGGCTCAGGTAGTGCAGTTCATCCAGGATGGCACATCAATGCGAGCTGTGGCAAGAAGGTTTGCTGTGTCTGTCAGCGTAGTGTCCAGAGCATGGAGGCGCTACCAGGAGACAGGCCAGTACATCAGGAGACGTGGAGGAGGCCGTAGGAGGGCAACAACCCAGCAGCAGGACCGCTACCTCTGCCTTTGTGCAAGGAGGTGCACTGCCAGCGCCCTGCAAAATGACCTCCAGCAGGCCACAAATATGCATGTGTCAGCATATGGTCTCACAAGGGGTCTGAGGATCACATCTCGGTACCTATTGGCAGTCAGGCTACCTCTGGCGAGCACATGGAGGGCTGTGCGGCCCCACAAAGAAATGCCACCCCACACCATGACTGACCCATCGCCAAACTGGTCATGCTGGAGGATGTTGCAGGCAGCAGAACGTTCTCCACGGCGTCTCCAGACTCTGTCACGTCTGTCACATGTGCTCATGTGCTCAGTGTGAACCTGCTTTCATCTGTGAAGAGCACAGGGCGCCAGTGGCGAATTTGCCAATCTTGGTGTTCTCTGGCAAATGCCAAACGTCCTGCAGGGTGTTGGGCTGTAAGCACAACCCCCACCTGTGGACGTCGGGCCCTCATACCACCCTCATGGAGTCTGTTTCTGACCGTTTGAGCAGACACATGCACATTTGTGGCCTGCTGGAGGTCATTTTGCAGGGCGCTGGCAGTGCACCTCCTTGCACAAAGGCGGAGGTAGCAGTCCTTCTGCTGGTTTGTTGCCCTCCTACGGCCTCCTCCACGTCTCCTGATGTACCAGCCTGACTCCTGGTAGCGCCTCCATGCTCTGGACACTACGCTGACAGACACAGCAAACCTTTTTGCCACAGCTCGCATTGATGTGCCATCCTGGATGAACTGCACTACCTGAGCCACTTGTGTGGGTTGTAGACTCCGTCTCATGCTACCACTAGAGTGAGAGCACCGCCAGCATTCAAAAGTGACCAAAACATCAGCCAGGAAGCATAGGAACTGAGAAGTGGTCTGTGGTCACCACCTGCAGAATTACTCCTTTTTTGGGGGGTGTCTTGCTAATTGCTTATAATTTCCACCTTTTGTCTATTCCATTTGCACAACAGCATGTGAAATTTATTGTCAATCAGTGTTGCTTCCTAAGTGGACAGTTTGATTTCACAGAAGTGTGATTGACTTGGAGTTACATCGTGTTGTTTAAAGTACCTAACCCGGATCCGGGAGCACCCCCCACACCCCCCACACTGATTAGCATCGCTAGCATAGCGTCACAATTAAATAGTAGCATCTAAATATCATTAAATCACAAGTCCAAGACACCCAATGAAAGACACAGATCTTGTGAATAAAACCACCATTTCAGATTTTTTAAATGTTTTACAGGGAAGACACAATATGTAAATCTATTAGCTAAACACGTTAGCAAAATGACACCATTTTCTTACTCCAACAGTTTCTTACTCCATCAGGTGCTATCACCAATTCGGCTAAACTAAGATATTGATAGCCACTAACCAACAAACAAATTCTTAAGATGACAGTCTGATAACATATTTATGGTATAGCATAGTTTTTTTTTTTTAAATGTGCATTTTTCAGGTATAAATCACAGTTCTACATTGCAGCTGCAATCTGATATAGTGCTGATGCAGCTAGAACAATTACAGAGACCAACGTTATATAACTAATTACTTGTCTTAAAACATTTCAGAAAAAATACACAGCGTACAGACATTGAAAGCCCAACATCTGGTGAATCCAAACAATATTTCAGATTTTTTAAATGTTTTATAGCGAAAACAAAATGTATCGCTAAATTAGCATAACCAGGCCAGCCAGAACCGGCTGGACGCGCCCGACCAGTTCACATGCACGACAGATATATGAAATAACATCGTAAATTGGGTCTTACTATTGCTGGTCTTTCATCAGAATGTTGATCAAGGTGTCCTTAGTCCTGATGAGTCGTTCAATCCATTCACAATGGCAACCTCCCCTCTTCATTTAGCCTGGGTACTGGTCGACTGGCACGGTCCATGTCCAAAGTTAAAAAACTCAAAGAACGGAACACGGCAAAACTCCCGAAAAAATTCTAATAATCTGATTAAACTATATTGAAAAAACATACATTACGGTGATATGGTCACATGTATCAAACAAACTTCGACACGGAGATAGTTTTCATCCGTAACGTCAGCATAACAAAAGACAATGGCACCTCTGAAAACGCGCATCTCAGAAACCGGAAGTTGTCGGTCACGCTAAAGAAATAGGTCTTATTTCACGTCAGTACAAGATAAACAAAAAATTTCTCCTCTGACGTCTTCCAGACACCCAGAGGAAGAAGAAGGAAGTGTGTTTCGGGTCATAGGTCGCGTGACCATATATAGGCAGAGCTTTGAAGCGAGCATACACATCTTGCAATCTTCTTCTGGCTCAGGGAAAGTGCTGTGAAATGACCTGTGTTTGACTCAGAGACAAAATTGGAACGGTTTTAGAAACCATAGCTTGTTTTCTATCCAATGGCATATGGTTATATGCATATAGTAACAGCAATAATTGAATAAGAGGCAGTTTAATCTGTAGAGGCAATTATGCTAATGCGAAACAGCACCCCCTGTATTCTCAAGAAGTTTTAAGTGTTCCCTTTATTTTTTTGAGCAGTGTATATATATATTCTTTCTCACAAAAGTAGTGCAATGGGCCTTCAATAGTCCTCCATTATCAAATCATATGGCTGTCTGCAGTTGAGGTAAAAACATATTGTACATTAAAGTAGAATCCAATGTAGATTAAAGTAGAATCCACATGGCCTGTCCGTCGAGCGTTTGTCATTTACCGCTTAGCTGGGTAAGTGTTCCGTAATTGCAGAGATTGTTGTCACTACAGAAAGAGAAATGAGAGATTAACCAGGAAACCACAAGCAGTGAGAGAGAGACTGATTGCCAGATATTTTTTTCCTGACCATGTGAACTAATTAGGAAAACCTGTTGGTTGTATTAGTTTTTGCTGCTCAAGTAATCTCAGTTAAACTATAACTAAAATCTAGCGTCATTTTATGTTTATGCAATTTTATGTTCATGTAGTCTGTCAACAAGAGATCCCTGAGCGGTTTCCTTCCTTTCCACTAACTGAGTCAAGAAAGACGCCTGTATCTTCGTAGTGACTGGGTGTATCGATACACCATGCGAAGTATAATTAATAACCATGCTCAAAGGGATATTCAATGTTTGCTTTTTTGTTTACCCATCTACCAATAGGTGCCCTTTGCGAGGCATTGAAACCCCCCCCCTGGTATCTGTGGTTGAAACTGTGTTTGAAATGCACTGCTCTACGGAGGGACCTTACAGATAATTGTATGTGTGGGGTAGAGATGAGGTATGCATTCAAAAATCATGTTAAACATTACTACTGCACACAGAGTGAGTCCATGCAATTTGTTACATGACTTGTTAATCACATTTTTACTCCTGAACTTAGTTAGGCTTGTCATAAGAAAAGGATTGAATACTTATTGATTTAAGACATTTCAGTTTTTCATTTTTAATTAATTAGTAAAAATGTCTAAAAAACATAATTCCACTTTCACATTATGGGGTATTGTGTGTAAGACAGTGACAAAAACAACTAAATTGAATACATTTTTAATTCAGGCTGTAATGCAACAAAATGTGGAAAAAGTCAAGGTGTGTCAATACTTTCTGAAGACACTGTATGCAGAATAATCTGATATATACAGTACCGTTCAAAAGTTTGGGGTCACTTAGAATGTCCTTGTTTTTGAAAAAAAAGCAATTTTTTTGTCCATTAAAATAACATCAACTTGATCAGAAATACAGTGCAGACATTGTTAATGTTGTAAATGACTATTGTAGCTGGAAAAGGCAGATTTTTAATGGAATATCTACATAGGCGTTCAGAGGCCCGTTATCAGCAACCATCACTCATGTGTTCCAATGGCATGTTGTGTTAGCTAATCCAAGTTGATAATTTTAAAAGGCTAATTGATCATTAGAAAACCCTTTTGCAATTATGTTAGCACAGCTGAAAACTGTTGTTCTGATTAAGAAGCAATAAAACTGGCCTTCTTTAGACTAGTTGAGTATCTGGAGCATCAGCATTTGTGTGTTCAATTACATGCTCAAAATGGCCAGAAACAAGGACTTTCTTCTGAAACTCGTCAGTCTATTCTTGTTCTGAGAAATGAAGGCTGTTCCAGTTGAGAAATTGCCAAGAAACTGAAGATCTCGTACAACGCTGTGTACTGCTCCCTTCACAGAACAGCACAAACTGGCTCAAACCAGAATAGAAAGAGGAGTGGGAGGCTCCGGTACGCAACTGAGCTAGCCTAAAAGGCTAGCATCCCGGAGTCGCCTCTTCACTGTTGACGTTAAGAGTGGTGTTTTGCAGGTACTTTTTATTGAAGCTGCCAGTTGAGGACTTGTGAGGCGTCTGTTTCTCAAACTAGATACACTAACGTACTTGTCCTCTTGTTCAGTTGTGCACCGGGGCCTCCCACTCCTCTTTCTTGTCTGGTTAGAGCCAATTTGTACTGTTCTGTGAAGGGATTTGAAAATACTAAAGTAAAATCACCTCACCTTCTCTGAGACCTTACTCTTAATTGTAACTAATGCTCCACAACAAGGTTACCCTTTTGGTTTAGTAACATGTTGGTGGCTTTAGTGTGCATACAGCTGCAGAGTGCTGGTAGGAGCTGGTAGAAGCATGAGAATGAATCCTGGGTTCTTAATGCTTCACAAATATCTGATAAACAGCCATGAGTTGATGGGACATTGTTAAGCCCCTGAAAACCTTCCACCGCTCCCACTCTATTTTCTCCCACACCCCTATATTTCTTCCCTCATCTCCTGTAGTTTGTGACCTGGTTTCTCTCTCTACAGTACCTGCCAAAATGATGTTTCCTGGAGAGATCACTCCAAGGGAGAGTGGATGGTGGAAATTGCAGTTATACTTTAGTTTGTTCCTCAACCTGAAATGAACTCCCTGTCCCCGGTGTGTTTATCTGTGTGTGAACGTAAGACACACAGAATCTACAATGCCCCCCTCCCCACACACAAATTTTGTCCTCTGTCCTCCCACCCCCTGGGATGGATGTAGTTTATTTTTACTCAGGAAATGAAATAAAAACACAGACAGAGGCTGCAACCGAACCCCAGGGAGTAAGGCTGCCGTTAGGCTGGGGCTGGGCGGATCATTACCACCACCCTCCCTCCCCTCCTCTACCTTCTCGAATGCCCACTGGCCTCTATTCAAACTGCTGCATGCACCACTATAGGGGCCCCTATTCAATCACAAGTCCTGCAACTGCATTGTGGGATAGATTGAAAATAACTTCACAAAGAGAATTTGCTATCATGTTGAGTTTCTTTTTTGTAGACATTGTTTTGATGAGTACATTCATCAAATCATTAATAATATTGTTTTGTTTGATTGCTTATGATTAAAAGTATTTGGTGGCGTTCCTCTGCCCAGGCATTGCTGACGCATACCACATCTTACAATGCCTGGACAGGTATTTTAAGTATCCGCTAACCACATCATGTGTTATTGCAATCTGTCGATGACGTCGTACGCAACCATTGGTTGATACATGCAACATCTGAGCAGGGGAATGCAGGGGAAAGTTGGTGCTGAGGAGTATTTTTGTCCGCTCATACGGGAGCAATAAAGGCCTAGTTCACAAATTTGGTGATAAAAAAATAATAATAATAATTTGCATCTTTCCTATTTTGTTGCACTACAACCTGTAATTTGAATAGATTTTTATTGGGATTTCATGTAATGGACATACACAAAATTGTCCAAATTGGTGAAGTGAAATAAAGATAATAACTTGTTTCAAAAAATTCTAAAAGATTTTAAACGGAAAAGTGGTGGTGCATAAGTATTCACCCCCTTTGCTATGAAGCCCCTAAATAAGATCTGGTGCCACTAATTACCTTCAGAAGTCACATAATTAGGTAAATAAAGTCCACCTGTGTGCAATCTAAGTGTTACATGATCTGTCACATGATCTCAGTAGCTATACACCTGTTCTGAAAGGCCCCAGAGTCTGCAACACCCCTAAGCAAGGGGCACCACCCATCAAGCGGCACCATGAAGACCAAGGAGCTCTTCAAACAGGTCAGAGACAAAGTTGTGGAGAAGTACAGATCAGGGTTGGGTTATAAAAAAATATCTGAAACTTTGAACATCCCACGGAGCACCATTAAATCCATTCTTAAAAAATGTAACGAATATGGCACCACAACAAACCTTCCAAGAGAGGACCGCCCACCAAAACTTACGAACCAGGCAAGGAGGGCATTAATCAGAGAGGCAACAAAGAGACCAAAGATAAACCTGAAGGAGCTGCAAAGCTCCACAGCATTAATTGGAGTATCTGTCTATAGGACCACTTTAAGCCGTACACTCCACAGAGTTGGGCTTTACGGAAGAGTGGCCAGAAAATAATCCATTATTTAAAGAAGAAAATAAGAAAACACGTTTGGTGTTCGTCAAAAGGCATGTGGGAGACTCCCCAAACGTATGGAAGAAGGTACTCTGGTTAGATGAGACTAAAATTGAGCTTTTTGGCCATCAAGGAAAACGTTATGTCTTGCACAAACCCAACACCTCACATCACCAAGAGAACACCATCCCCACAGAGAAGCATGGTGGTGGCAGCATCATGCTGTGGGGATGTTTTTCAGAATTGAAGGAATGATGGATGGTGCTAAATACAGGGAAATTCTTGAGGGAAACCTGTTTCAGTCTTCAAGAGATTTGAAACTGGGACGGAGGTTCACCTTCCAGCAGGACAATGACCCTAAGCTTACTGCTAAAGCAACACTTGAGTGGTTTAAGGGGAAACATGTAAATGTCTTGGAATGGCCTAGTCAAAGCCCAGACCTCAATCCAAATGAGAATCTGTGGTATGACTTAAAGATTGCTGTACACCAGCGGAACCCATCCAACTTGAAGGAGTTGGAGCAGTTTTGCCTTGAAGAATGGGCAAAAATCCCAGTGGCTAGATGTGCCAAGCTTATAGAGACATACCCCAAGAGACTTGCAGCTATAATTGCTGCAAAAGGTGGCTCTACAAAGTATTGCCTTTGGAGGGGTGAATAGTTATGCACGCTCAAGTTTTCATTTTTTTGTCTTATTTCTTGTTTGTGTCACAAAAGAAAAATATTTTGCATCTTCAAAGTGGTAGGCATGTTGTGTCAAATTGTAAATCAAATGATACAAACCCCCAAAAAATCTATTTTAATTCCAGGTTGTAAGGCAACAAAATAGGAAAAATACCAAGGGGGTGAATACTTTCGCAAGCCACTGTACATTATTATATATATATATTTTGTTGTTGTTGTGTGTGTATATGTATATATCATTATATGGACAATTCCGAACTGAATTTACAAATTGCAAATGTATTTTTTGCATAATTTCTGGATTATCGGACTGATAATGGGTAATGGGCAAAGAAATTCAAAAGGGGTGATGATATTAATTGACAATAATTTCAATCAGAATGTGCAAATTGTACAAACAGATGCACAAGAAAGTGGATCCTTTTAAATATGCTAGTGGAAGATAAACACATTAGGCTCATTAATCTATACAGTCCAAATAATGATGATCTACACCTCTTTGAAAATATCTATCACAATCTATCGAGCTCACAAGTAACAAACAATCCTATTATTATGGTGAGAGATTATTACATAGTTTTAAATACTTCAATGGACCATAAACGAAATCAAACTACGAACTATCAAACTATCACCCTCATGCACGTGTCCATGATAGCCAGAGATCACTAACATCATGGACACATTAGAAGTGGTGGATAAATGGAGGATTTAAAACCCTGATCTAGTGAGATATACATGGAGGGGGCTTAATCAAGCTAGTCGTCTTAACTAACAAAGGAAATAAAGGAACTAACAGGTGGGGTGCAATAAAAAAAACGGTACAATAGAGGCACAGGAAAATAATAAAAAATAACTGGAGAAACTTATTGAAGAACAATCAGGTATGATATATTACCAAAATAATGCGAACTGGAGGGGAAATTGTGAAAAATGCACAAACTTGTTTTTGAATCTTCAACCTAGATATGCTACCAAAAATTATTTACAGAAGAAACTTGCTACAAATGATGGAGTCATCCATTATACACCGACTGATATCGTGAAAGAGGAAGCAAAAAAATGTAATCATATGTTCTCTTTTCAGTCTCCATCTTCACTGAATGATATTAACTGTAAGAATGTTTTCCCTAATAATAGTGTAAAATGAACAACTGCATAGAAATATTTGTGTGGAGGCCAAATTTCAGAGGAGGAACTTCTTGATGCCATTAAATGTTTTCAGTCCTGAAACTCCAGGGCTTGATGGTCATACCAGTTGAGGTATATCAAACCTTTTTTTATGTACTCAAAGGTCCACTATTATCATGTTTTAAGTACTATGAAATGATAATGTCACATCGGTTTGAAGGATCGGGAGACAGGCGCAGGAATGTGTAATAGTTTTTTTTATTACGCCCAAATTATGGCGTGCACGGGGACGAAGACCAAACAAACACGTATCAAAACACAGGGTAGAAACCCAAAACAAAAGAGCGAGGAGTACCTCGAATAAATAACACACATGCACAATGATTAACCCACGGGACGAGACCCGTAATCATCTGCGCAATCCACATTGGCACGAAAACCAAAACACACGCACCAACGGACATAGTAACAATAATCGACAGCCCAAAGGAAACCAAAGGGCACACTTATACAAGTACTAATCAGTGGGAATAGGGGACAGGTGTGCGTAATGAAGTTCTAGCGGGATCTGTGACAGGTAATCAGATCCTCAGCAAGATGGTCTGATTGCACTATTACTGAATCAGGACCCAGGTGGTAAAGTATATAGATCCAGTCCATTAAAAAAACTGGAGGCTCCGAACACTTCAATGTTGTGACGCAAAAGACCTGGCAAAATGAATAGCACATAGAATTAAAAAGGTGTTATTGGATATTATTCCTCATGAGCAGACAGGTTTTTTACATGGACAATACTTTTGATAAAGTAAGACTATAATTTATATATAAATGCATGGACTATTTTAAATTTGGAGAATCCCTTATACAATGGCTTAAAGTTATGTATAGCAACCACAGGTCTAAAATAGTAAATAATGGTTACTTCTCAGAAAGTATTGAACTGTCAAGAGGAATTAAACAAGACTGTACACTTTCTCCATATCTATTTATTACGGCCATCAACATGTAAGCTATTAGAATCAGATCCAACAATAAAATATAAAAAGAAAAACTAAAAACTAAAGTTTCAATGTATGCCTATGACTTAAGTTCTCTCTTCAATCTGCAATCTGGATCCCTGCACAGTCTCGTTGAGATAATTTATCTAGCCTCTCTGGACTTAAACCTAATTATGATCTACCATATTATGTACTGGATCGTTAAAAGACACAACTTTTACATTATCCTGTAGTTTACCAATAAAATGGTCTGATGGTGAAGTAGACATACTTATGGGTTGGTATTCATATCCCTAAAGAAAGAAAGAAACTCACTATAACAAAATTCTATAGAAAGTTAGAAAATATAGATATGCTCTTGCAACGAAAGAGAGGTAAATACATGTCTATTTATGGAATAACCAAACTGATTAAATCTTTAGTCATATCGCAGTCGACTTATTTACAATACTTATGTCGCTGCCTATTCCAGAGGACTTGTTTTTTTTCCAAATTATATAAGCAGAAAACATGTAACTTTATTTGGAACGGTTAGCCAGACAAAATTAAACATGCCTATTTATATAATGAATAGGAGTTTGGGGGACAAAAATTATTACATATTAAAGGGACACTTTGGGGCCCTTTATCTACTTCCCCAAGTTAAGATGAACTTGTGGACACCATATTTATATCTCTGTGTCCAGTATGAAGGAAGTTAGAGGTCGTTTCGCGAGCCAATGCTAACTAGTGTTAGCGCAATGACAGGAAGTCTATGAGTATCTGCTAGAATGCTCACTAAAATCTTCAGTCATACAAAAGATTTACCCATTTTGAAAGTTATGTTGTTTTTGAACATCTTTGAGCAATATTTTATTGATTCGCAGGGTCATTTCATGTTTTCATGTGTATTTGAGCTACTCGCCGTTCAAGCAGGCAGAAATACCGTCGGTGTGACGAGTTTTGCATTATATGTATTTTCTTTATGAATGATATAATGAATAGGAATGGTGAAAATATGTCACACATGCAGCTATCAAAATTATATGGGCATGTTTTCTCTATCCAAAGTTTGCAGAATTACCACAGAAATGGAAGAGGCAAGTGGAAAGAGGAGAAGCTATCACGTTTCAGGAAAAGACCCAGATGCAGACAGTGTTGAAGTGACACAAGTTTATTACTAGAACAGGGGGCAGGCAAAATGACAGTTCAAGGGCAGGCAGAGGTCAGTAATCCAGATCAGAGTCCATGAACAGGAGACAAAGGGCTGTGAGACATGGGTTTGATCCTAGACACATGAAAAGTGGGATGTATACGGAGGGTACGGGGAAACAGAAGATGAACAGCAGAGGGGCAAATGATCTTAGAGATGGGGAAAGGGCTGATAAACCGGGGGGAAAGTTTGCGGGACTCCACCTGGAGGGGCAGATCTCGGGTGGACAGCCATACCCTCTGCCCGAGACGATACCAGGGAGCCGGGGTCCGGTGGCGGTCCGCTTGCCGTCGATACCTGGAGGTGGTCTTGAGAAGAGCCGACCGGGTTCTCTTCCAGGTACGGCGACAGCGGCGGACAAACATCTGGGCCGAGGGTACAGTGGTTCCTCCTTTAAAAGTTGTGAGCTTACACCGCGGGACTTAGAGGTACCCAGCGTCACGGCTTCATTGCTCCAGACCACCACAAGGGGGAGTTAGAGCACTCATTGTGCATTTGGGTCCCAAGGTTTTTATATGACCAGTCATATCGAGTGGTTCCAATGACGAATTTGACGCGAGCCCTGACTTTCTTCAGCAAAGATGGCTGACAAAACATTACGGGGAAGCAAATGTAAGTAGTTAGAATGTCATAACGTGTCAAGAAATAAAAATACAATTGAGAGGAATATGTTAGTTAATGTAGAGACAAATGATTGTGCATATTTATTTTGTCAAAAAGTTAATTTACAAAAATCGCTATTTAGCAAGTTGTTTTCTGTCATATCCAATACCAGGTGTATGCTGTGTCTGCATGTATGTATTACAATTATACACTTCAACAGTGTTTACCACTCCTGCTCCTGGGACATCAATGACTGCACATTGTAACTATGCAATAGACTAGAAACATGATTTAAGTAAAGGCTGCTTTGTAATTCATATATACAGAATAAAAAACAGTACATCCTGCCAGCAGATCCAGAAGCGTGCTGAATGATGCGTGGAAGAGAGCGAGGAACCAGATGGGAATAACAATCCAGGCTATTTGCTCTGAGACAGGCATAATAATGTAATGAAACAAGCAGGGAGCAGTTATCGAACCCTCTACATTCTAGCCCGAAGTCCAGCGCGCTATCGACTGTGCCCAAATGTATTAATTGGGGTTGGGGCCGATTGTTGCTAAAAACACTTTATCAATTGGAATCTTTAACATGTGGAAAGGGGAAACGTATTATTATTAGTTTTTCACAAGCATAGCAGGATGGGCTATTAGCTGAACAATAGACTATTCAACCTTGACTATAGAATAGTTTAATAGAGCTAGATGTGAACCCCCCCCCCTTCCTCCCCAACTTGTAACAAATCATTTGTATCTATCTTTCCACATCTACCTACACACGGTTAATGTTCTGAGAAAAAAATATATATACAGTATATATCTAAAAAGGATACCTTTAATGTTTCACTATTTTATGAAATTCACTCTGAGGAGCCTCCACTAACTGTCAGACATTTTGAGTGTACCCATGCTTAGGTTTAAGATGGGAAGGTTAAGACAATGGTGTCACAATAATGCAGAGGGTCTACCGTTCTAAATCAACCATGGGACCAGCTCAAGCATTGTAGCTATGTTGCGCAAGCAGTCTGTAGCGGATCATAAGGTTGGTGAAATAAAATGGCAATTTATTAAGGGCACCCCGGACCGGACCGTTATGCTGTTCTGCTATTCCAAGGATGTGTAACTGAAGAGAGAATACATAGCCTTCCCGCTGTGAACCGTTTCGCGCTGCTCAGAAACAAGCATGGAGAAACTAAAATGTTCAAATATTCCAGGATATTCTTAAGATTTGTGTTGACTGAATATAAACAAGTGATGTCTGCTAAATAATCAAGTTAGGTTTCTCCAGAAATAAATAATTCTAAACAACAAACTGGCTTTATTTACAAATGAGTGAGAATGTCTCACCCCGTGTTCAGGAATTTCCTTTTTCTCGCTCATTCTAGCTTAAATGAAAACGAAATCTCAAAAATATTGTTACTTTTAGGCAAAGCGATTATTATTAATTCATTTAGAAGTAGATATAAAAGCCCCTTAGATATTCTCACAGATCTCACAGAAAAGCAGGGCCCACCTAGTATCCTCCTCCTTGTATTTAAAGCCTCGAATGCATTAAGTCCCACCGACATCAGCGATCTCATTTCTATCAATGAGCCAACTCGCAACTCACCACTGCTTCCAGTCCCCAAGACACGTCTCCGTACTATGGGGAACCGAGCCTTCTGCTCCCTTGCCCCTCGCTTATGGAATGCTCTCCCTGACCATCGATTGGAACTTTAAAAACGGCCCTTAAAACCCATTTTTACAGAGACTCTATTTCTTATAGTCTTAATCTGGAAAGTCATTTTAGCTCCTAGCCTACTAATGCTATTTACTGCCTTGATTCTAAATGTATGTTTTACAATATTTTTGATTTTCTTATAATACATTTTTTTTGCTTATGTATAGCTTTGAGATAACACTGTAATGAAAAGCGGTATACAAATTAAATGTATTATTATTATTATTTTAAAATGTAGATAGCCTCAATGGAGCTGCCCATGATGTCACAGTCGTCGTAATGGCACAGATCCATCTCTGTGGGGCAGACAGGACATTTGTTGCAAACAAACAAACAAAAGAAGAAGAAGAAGGAGGTTGTTGACAGGCTATATTGAGGCCTAGGTTTAAATCTAGGTTTCGACTAAAAGGGATAGTTTACCCTGTAAGCATTCCATGGACAAGGTAAGACATCAATCCATGCTTTGGTTTTGTTTACATGGTCATTGTCTCCAAAATGCTAACTTTTTAGCATTTATGGCACATTCCAATGCAAGTCAATATCCCCTATATTAGCATTTTTCGTGCTACATGTCCAAATCATCTTAAAACATCTTAATTGAGCTACACAATGCATTTGACACTTTAGGATTGGTTTAGTGAGACACTTCACAGGCCCTAGGTGTGCACTGAGAGACAAGTGAACTAGACCTGGACCATTATATCAAATATATAAACCGGTCACAATGGCATGCAGCAAGACAGAAATAATCAATTGGGATCTAGACAGTCAGACAGAGAGGAGGAGAATCCTCAACAGTCACCATAGAAATAGAATCCATAGAAAGGGCCTCCCCATTCAAGTCCATGGATTCTATTGCTGTGGGCCTCATTTAGGCCTTGAGTACCCAGAGAAACCACAACAAGGTTATGTTTGGCCAACCTCTAATGGGATTATACTGAGCCTGGGACGGTTCTATTACTGTAATAACAAAAACTGCACAATAAATCTGTGTTTCATTTATTTACATAGGTGATCCACAAGGAACAGCTGTTAATTTTAGCTGGCTCTCTGTCCGCGCACTTTGCACTTATGCAAAAACCTCTTTCCACGCACTCTGTCTCCCTCCCTCCCCCTTCCTCCCCTCCCTCCCTCCCTCGCTCTCTCCTTCTTTCTCTGCAGCTCTTTTTTAAACCTCTCTCTTTGGGATCCTGTTTCTATTTAATCCCATTCACGTGTGTGTGTTGTGTGTGTGTGTGTGTGTGTGTGTGTGTGTGTGTGTGCGTGTGTGTGTGTGTGTGTGTGTGTGTGTGTGTGTGTGTGTGCCACTGGATGTGTGCAGTATGTGTGTGCGCTTGTGCATGTTTAATTGTACTTGGTTGATGTGTATACTGTAGATTGATTACACTGTATACCTTTCTATGCTTGTCTGTGTATGTATCACGCCACGGTAATATTCTGTGTGTATGCAATTAGCATAAAGTGACTATACGTATTCATATATGAGATGTTTGTGTTTTGTACATGGATATTACAGCCCGGGTTGCTGTATTACTTGTTATTACAGTATGGCTATGTGCACTGAAGTGATGATCAGTGTTTATGCATGTTTGGGAGTCCATGCATGAACGTGTTGTTTGTGTATTTATATGTGTGTGTGTGTGTGTCTAAGTGTGTGTGTGTGTTTATGCATGTGTGTGTTGGCAGAGGGAGGGAGCTGCTTGAAGGAGAGCAGTAGTGATGGAGCCTGAAAGCCCTGCAGCGCAGCTGTACTCCCAGTGCATCGTCAACGACACCACTGAACCTGCAACACTCCGCTCTCCTCAGCCAGCTCTTACCCCGACTCCTCTCCTCGCTCTCACGCCGTTCATCTTTCTATCTTTCTCTCTCTCTTCGTTGTTATCTCACTCGTTCTCCTCTCTGCTCGCCCTCTCTTCCAATGGCTATCAGGGTTGGGATCAATTCCATTTCAATTCCAGTCAATTCAGAAAGTAAACCAAATTCCAATTCCCAATACACATTTTACTCAGCATTGAAGAGAATTGGAATTGGAGTTTCAGTGTGCCTCCTGAATTGACTAGAATTGAAATGGAATTGACCCTAACCCTGTGGTCTTTTTTCTAGATTCTAGTATGGGTCTATCTTTTCTCGCTCTACAAAATAGTTTTTTAATAGTCCCCCTCTTTCTCGTTTGTTATATTGTATCATTACCATTCCCTGCCTCTCTCGTAGTACTTATTTTTCTCTATTTTCTCCCTTCATCTTCATCTATCCCCTCGCTATTTTCTCCTCTCTTCTCTGACTCTGATAGAGTTAACCTGTCATCATTAAGGGGGTTTACTGGTTTATTCAGATCCCCATTAGCTTTTGCCAAAGCAGCAGCTATTCTTCCTGGGTTGGGGGATGACGAGAGAATAAGAGAGGGGGGAGAAGAGGAGGGACGTTGCGATGGAAAAAGAGAAGTCTCGAAATTCCAGCAAAAAATAATCTTTTCATATATCTGACTTTCATTTATCTACATCCAGCCCTTATATTTAGCTTCACAATTAAAGCGTTTTACAATTTGCTTTTCAGGACAACCAGGGCTACAAGTAGAACTCAAAACAATTTGACATAAACAGTTTCACTCATGAGATTTATTGACAAATGTCAATGAAAAAAATGTCAGTCAAAGCAGAAACCTGTTATATGCTGTAAGTACAGAAATGGTTTGCTTACTGGGAAATCTAACCAGTCAGTGCCAACTGTGTGGAGTTTGGATTCTGCGATATAAACTCTGTGAGCTTATTGCAGTACTATAGACACTATGTGCTTGGATTTCCTATGATCTTCTATGTAGAATACCCCCTTATCTTCCAACAACTCTTGTGTAGAAGGTAAGGGCAAAACTTGTGCATGTTCGGGAGATTTGCAGCTTTTCATAGATAGCTTTTAGTAGTATGTCGCTCAAACCATTCGGACTCTACAGACGTTTTTGTATAAAAGACCGGGACACTGGCTCTTCGGGATCTGCCCTTGTCTCACAAACACCACTCTAGCTCAGCCCCCATTCAATCAAATCAAACTTTATTTTCCACATGCGCTGAATACATCAAGTGTAGACTTTACCGTGAAATGCTTACTTACAAGCCCTTAACTAACAGTGCAGTTCAAGAATAACAATGTATTTACCAAGTAGGCTAAAATAAAAAGTAATAATAAAAAGTAACATAATAAGAATAACGAGGCTATATACAGGGGGCACCGGTACTGAGTCAGTGTGCGGGGGTACAGGCTAGTTGAGGTAATCTGTAAATGTAGGTGGGGCGAAGTGACTATGCATAGGTAACAAACAAACAGCGAGTAGCAGCAGTGTACAACGGGGGGGGGGGGGGGGGGGGGGGGGGGGGGGGTCAATGTAAATTGTCCGGTGGCGATTTTTACGAATTGTTCAGCAGTCTAATGGCTTGGGGGTAGAAGCTGTTGAGGAGACATTTGCTCCTAGACTTGGCTGCTTGCCATGCGGTAGCCGAGAAAACAGTCTATAACTTGGGTGACTGGAGTCTCTGACAATTGTATGGGCTTTCCTCTGACACTGCCTGTTATATAGGTCCTGGATGGCAGGAAGCTTGGCCCCAGTGATGTACTGGGCCGTACGCACTACCCTCTCTAGCGCCGTACGGTCAGATGCTGAGCAGTTGCCATACCAGGCGGTGATGCAATCGGTCAGGATGCTCTCGATGGTGCAGCTGTAGAACCTTTTGAGGATTTGGGGGCCCATGCCAAATCTTTTCAGTCCCCTGATGGGGAAAAGGTTTTGTTATGCCATCTTTACGACTGTCTTGGTATGTTTGGACCATGATAGTTTGTTGGTGATGTGGACACCAAGGAACTTCTCGATGCTCTCCTCTACAACCCCGTCGATGTTAATGGAGGCCTGTTCGGACCGCCTTTTCCTGTAGTCCACGATCAGCTCCTTTGTCTTGCTCACATTAAGGAAGAGGTTGTTGTCCTGGAGTTGTGAGTGACTGCCTGCCTGTCTGTCTGTCTGTCTGTCTGTCTGTCTGTCTGTCTGTCTGTCAGAATTTGACACACACACACACACACACTGACACTGACAGACACACACACTAACACCAGCAGACACACGTGCACACATGTTGTGATATAGAGAAGTATGGGAGTGTTGGCCGTCAGAAACAGGCCAGGTGTACTTCTACAGTTTGTCTATAAGGAAAAGGTATAACCCACCACATAAATCAACTGTCACCGTTTCAATCTCACCTCTTTGTCTGTGCTAAATTCCAGCTGCCCTTACCAACAACGAAACTGCAATATTACTGCACGTACGGGAAACTGGGATCCAAAACTCAATCAATAGCTTCATGTAATTGTAATCAAAAGTTCCTGTGCAACTAGAGATTTTAAATGACATGAAACGTAGAAACAGTGGAGATGTTACACTGAGAAAAGCAGTAGTCAGGATAACTTTCTGTCAGATTTATTTTCTTCTTGTCCATGTACAGTTAACTAAATTGCACACCAGTTGTATATACTTGTTTTAAACACGTTTGGAAAGCCATTGACATACAATGTTTAAAAAGGGTTTGAAGTCCAAAAACGCTCCAGCGTCATGGTGGGACTCATTGGGCTAATAGAGCTGTGAGCCCTGTGAGTGAGTGACTGCCTGTCTTCCAGACTGAGTGATTGCTCTGTTGACTACTCAATCAACAGTCCTCTGGTCTTGTCATATTCTGTCAGGGGGCGAGGCCAGTGAATGACGGACAGCCGTCGGAGAGGCGTGTAAGCGATGTGTCGCTGTGGTGACCGCACGACGATTTAGGGAAATGGAGTGATAACATCCGATTGGAAGAGGCTTAGGCCTGGAGGAGGTGCTGGCATTAAAGCAATGTGTTTAAGAGAAGGTTTGTGAATATGTCTGTGTATGTAGGAATAAGAGAATACACATACAGATGAAGGATCTTCATTTGATCCATTTTGCAACAGCAGGAAAATGTTCCTGCAGCAACAGGAAATTTGAATTATTATGTGTATTATAATGAAAGTACATTTTGTAGGGGTCTGAAATTTCAAAGTTGAAATTACAAACTTTAGAAGCCTTTTAAAAACTCAAATACACTACAAGTTAGCATCTCAAAAATTCTCAGCAAAAAAAACGAGTTAAGATCAAATTAAGATCCTACATCTGTAGGTTAACTAATGCATCTGAGAAAGTGTGTGTGTGTGTGTGTGTGTGTGTGTGTGCGTGTGAGTATTATTCATACTTCTTTCGTGCTGATCTACAGCCCATTAATCAGAAGGGCCCAGCCGTGCACTTGTTCAGTGCAACTCTTTCTCCACTGTGTTATATTATGGTATTGCTTTCAAAGTGGTTCTCCAGCTCCTTTTTTCTGTCAGAGTGAGTAAAAATAGAAACATTCATGCTCTCTCAATGTACATTCCCTCCAGGAAGTGTGCATTTGTCGGCGTCTTGGATTGGCTGCTCAATATCATCTGGTTCCCACATTCTCAGGCTCCCTTTAGCTGGCACCTGTGGGTCTCTTTGAAGGAAAGCGTTTCTGACGGAACTCAGGAGCCAAGAGGAGTTGCTGTGGAAGTGGGAGAGGAGGACAGTGTTGGTGTGTGTGAGGTAGCCTAGCGGTGAAGAGCATTGGGCCAGTAACCGAAAGGTTGCTGGTTCCAATCCCTGAGCCTACTAGATGAAAAATTGGTCGATGTTCCCTTGAGCAAGGCACTTAACCCTAATTGCTCCTTTAACTTCTTATGTACAGGGGGCGACATTTTCACTTTTGGATGAATTTGTGCCCAAATTAAACGGCCTCGTACTCTGTCCTAGATCATATGATATGCATATTATTACTATTGGATAGAAAACACTCTCAAGTTTCTAAAACTGTTTGAATTATATCTGTGAGTAAAACAGAACTCATATGGCAGGCAAACTTCCAAACAGGAAGTGAAATCCTCCCAGATTGCAGTTCCTAGGGCTTCCACTAGATGTCAACAGTCTTTAGAAAGAGTTTCATGCTGGTTTTTGAAAAAATGAGCCAGAAATTTTAGTTTTTCTATGTGGCTCTCATTTTGGCTGTAGTGTTTCCAAGCGCGTGGAAGAGAGCACGTTCTTTCGTATTTTTCTCTGGTAAAGACGATAACGATTCTTCATCTTAAATTTGATCATTTATTTACGTAATAGAATACCTAAGGTTTGGTTATAAACGTTATTTGACTTGTTTGGAAAAGTTTATTAGTAACGTTTGGGATGAATTTTGTAAGCATTTTGATGGAGGGAAACTGGGTGGATTATCGACTGAAGTGCCTGCTAAACTGAGTTTTTATGGACTTATCTTTGACCTTTTGGAGTGCCAACAGAAGAAGATCATTAAAGGTAAAGCATTTATTATATCGCTATTTCTGACTTTCGTGGCGCACCTGCCTGGTTGAAATATGTTTTTCATGCTTTTGTATGCGGGGCGCTGTCCTCAGAAAATCGCATGGTGTGCTTTCACCGTAAAGCCTTTTGAAATCTGACACAGCGGCGGGATTAACAAGCAGTTAAGATTTATTTTGACGTATTACACTTGGGATTTTATGATAGTTAAATATTCATAATTCTGTAGTTTGAATTTCGCGCTCTTTTGGGACGCTATCGTCCAAGCCTTCTCTGATCTCTCCTCCTCCCGTTACGGGGTCTGAGACTCCGAAGCCTCCCACCATTAGCTCTGACAAATTGAAAACCCTAGTCATTGGTGACTCCATTACCTGCAGTATTAGACTTAAAACAAATCATCCAGCGATCATACACTGTTTACCAGGGGGCAGGGCTACCGACGTTAATACCAATCTGAAGATTTTGCTGGCTAAGGCTAAAACTGGCGAGTGTATAGAGTATAGGGATATTGTTATCCACGTCAGTACCAACGATGTTAGGATGAAACAGTCAGAGGTCACAAAGCGCAACATAGCTTCAGCGTGTAAATCAGCTAGAAAGATGTGTCGGCATCGAGTAATTGTCTCTGGCCCCCTCCCAGTTAGGGGGAGTGATGAGCTCTACAGCAGAGTCTCACAATCGCTGGTTGAAAACTATTTTCTGCCCCTCCCAAAAAATGTGTAGATAATTGGCCCTCTTTTTGGGACTCACCCACAAACAGGACCAAGCCTAGCCTGCTGAGGAGTGACGGACTCCATCCTAGCTGGAGGGGTGCTCTCATCTTATCTACGAACATAGACAGGGCTCTAACTCGAACATGGCGGTGTTCGCCTTAGCAATCTCACTAGAATAAAGACCTCCTCCATTCCTGCCATTATTGAAAGAGATAGTGATACCTCACATCTCAAAATAGGGCTCCTTAATGTTAGATCCCTCACTTCCAAAGCAGTTATAGTCAATTAACTAATCACTGATCATAATCTTAATATAATTGGCCTGACTGAAACATGGCTTAAGCCTGATGAATTGACCATGTTAATTAAATGAGGCCTCACCTCCTGGTTACACTAGTGACCATATCCCCCGCGCATCTCGCAAAGGCGGGGGTGTTGATAACATTCACGATAGCAAATTTAAATTTACAAAAAGAAAACGACTGCGTTTTCGGCTTTTGAGCTTCTAGTCATGAAATCTATGCAACCTACTGATGGAGTCAAATTGGGGTCATGATAGGGGCTGCACCAAATGTTTGATGTATTATAATAATTGATTATGCTTATGTTGTATTAATAGAAGGGGAGGGGCTATGGGACCCCTCTCCTTTACATTTGCAGGGTCCTAGACTACAGATTAACAATATATATTCATTATATATCATTATCCACAGTCTTTTCTAAGTCTTTTCTAAGCCTCTGCCTCTTATAAAGAAACGGTCTGAGAAATGTGTGAATTATTGCATGGGGTCTGTGAGAAAGCACTTCAAAGATAAACATAGAGCCCTGCAGGGGAGTAGAAGAGATAAAAGGCTAGTCAAACATACCTCTATAAATCAACTTGGGGGAGTGGACATTTACTGCTGAGGCCTTAGAAAACACTGGAACTATTGTATCTCTTGCAAGTTTGTATAGCTGTGTATGCATGGGCTTGGTCTGAGGAGTAGCAGGTAATGACGTATGCAGTGACATCACAGGGGGTTGACCACAAGCATGGTAAAAGCAACTTGGACTTTTCCTATTTTGCAGAACTTATGAGAGACATCAGTTGTATATGTGATGTTTGATCCTTGACTTCTGTCTTCAGCTCTATTTTGATAAAAAATTCTTATGATTTATAAGTGCACATTTTGAGTGTTCCTTATTTGTTAAGTAAATAAAACGGAGCACAGAAAAACAGAATCAACACTACTCAATCGCTTTTTATAGCTACTGTTTACAGGCCTCCTGGGCCATATACAGCGCTCCTCACTGAGTTCCCTGAATTCCTATTTTCCAATATTCAAATGGAAAAGTCCACAGACCCACTCCAAAAGGATTTCATCATCGACTCAGTGGGTTTAGTCCAACATGCCTCTGGACCTACTCACTGCCACAGTCATACTCTGGACCTAGTTTTGTCCTGTGGAATAAATATTGTGGATCTTAATGTTTTCCCTCATAATCCTGGACTATCAGACCACCATTTTATTACGTTTGCAATCGCAACAAATAATCTGCTCAGACCCCAACCAAGGATCATCAAAAGCCATGCTCTAAATTCTCAGACAACCCAAAGATTCCTAGATGCCCTTTCAGACTCCCTCCACCTACCCAAGGACGTCAGAGTACAAAAATAATTTAACCACCTAACTGAAGAACTCAATTTAACCTTGCGTAATACCCTAGATGCAGTCTCACCCCTAATAAACAAAAAACATTTGTCATAAAAAACTAGCTACCTGGTATACAGAAAATACCCGAGCTCTGAAGCAAGCTTCCAGAAAATTGGAACGGAAATGGCGCAACACCAGACTGGAAGTCTTCCGACTAGCTTGGAAAGACAGTACCATGCAGTATCGAAGAGCCCTCATTCCTGCTCGATCATCCTATTTTTCAACTAAATTGAGGAAAATAAGAACAATCCAAAATGTGTTTTTGATACTGTCGCAAATTAACATTCCCCAAGAGAGGATGGCTTTCACTTCAGAAGTGATAAACTCATGATCTTCTTTGACGAAAAGATCATGGTCATTAGAAAGAAAATGACGGACTCTTTAAATCTGCGTATTCCTCCAAAGCTCAGTTGTCCTGGGTCTGCACAATACTGCCAGGACCTAGGATCAAGGGAGACACTCAAGTTTTTTTATACTATATCTCTTGACACATTGATGAAAATAATCATGGCCTCTAAACTTTCAAGCTGCACCGTACTGGACCCTATTTCAACTAAACTACTGAAAGAGCTGCTTCCTGTGCTTGGCCTTCCTGTTGAACATAATAAACGGCTCTCTATACACCGGATGTGTACCAAACTCACTAGAAGTGGCAGTAAGAAAGCCTCTCTTGAAAAAGCCAAACCTTGACCCAGAAAATATAAAAAACTATTGGCCTATATCAAATCTCACATTCCTCTCAAAGAAATGTAAAAAGCTGTTGCACAGCAACTCACTGCCTTCCTGAGGACAAACAATGTTTACAAAATGCTTCAGTCTGGTTTTAGACCCTATCATAGCACTGAGACTGCACTTGTGAAGGTGGTAAATTACCTTTTAAATGGCGTCAGACCGAGGCTCTGCATCTGTCCTCGTGCTCCTAGGCCTTAGTGCTGCTTTTGATAACATCGATCTCCACATTCTTTTGGAGAGATTGGAAACCCAAATTGATCTACACAGACAAGTTCTGGCCTGGTTTAGATCTTATCTGTTGGAAAGATATCAGTTTGTCTCTGTAGATGTTGTCCTCTGACAAATCAACTGTAAATGTTGGTGTTCCTCAAGGCTCCGTTTTAGGACCACTATTGTTTTCACTATATATTTTACCTCTTGGTGATGTCATTCGGAAACTTAATGCTAACTTTCACTACTATGTGGACGACACACAGCTGTACATTTCGATGAAACATGGTGAAGCCCCAAAATTGCCCTTGCTGGAAGCCTGTGTTTCAGACATAAGGAAGTGGATGGCGGCAAATGTTCTACTTTTAAACTCGGACAAACCAGAGATGCTAGTTCTAGGTACCAAGAAACAAAGAGATCTTCTGTTGAATCTGACAATTAATCTTGATGGTGGTACAGTCGTCTCAAATAAAACTGTGAAGGACCTCAGCATTACTCTGGATCCTGATCTCTCTTTTGACGAACATATCAAGACTGTTTCAAGGACAGCTTTTTTCCATTTACATTGCAAAATTCTGAAACTTTCTGTCCAAAAATGATGCATAAACATGTATCCATGCTTTTGTCACTTCTAGGTTAGACTACTGCAATGCTCTACTTTTCGGCTACCCGGATCAAGCACTAAATAAACTTCAGATAGTGCTAAACACGGCTGCTAGAATCTTGACTAGAACCCCAAAATTTGATCATATTACTCCCGTGCTAGCCTCTCTATACTGGCTTCCTGTTAAAGCTAGAGCTGATTTCAAGGTTTTACTGCTAACCTACAAAGCATTACATGAGCTTGCTCCTACCTATCTTTCCGATTTGGTCCTGCCGTACATACCTACACGTACGCTACGGTCACAAGACGCAGGCCTCCTTACTGTCACTAGAATTTCTAAGCAAACAGCTGGAGGCAGGGCTTTCTCCTATAGAGCTCCATTTTAATGGAATGGTCTGCCTATCCATGTGAGAGATGCAGACTCGGTCTCGACCTTTAAGTCTTTATTGAAGATTCATCTCTTCAGTAGGTCCTATGATTGAGTGTAGTCTGGACCAGGAGTGTGAAGGTGAATGGAAAGGCACTGGAGCAACGAACCGCCCTCGCTGTCTCTGCCTGGCCGGTTCCCCTCTCTCCACTGGGTTCTCTGCCTCAAACCCTATTACAGGGACTGAGTCACTGGCTTACTGGTGCTCTTCCATGCCATCCCTAAGAAGGGTGCACTACTTGAGTGGGTTGAGTCACTGATGTGATCTTCCTGTCCGGGTTGACGCCCCCCCCCCTTGGGTTCTGTCACGTTCCTGACCTATTTATGTTAGTTTTTGTGTGTTAGTTGGTCAGGACGTGAGGTTGGGTGGGCATTCTATGTTATCTGTTTCTATGTTGGTTTCGGTTTGCCTGGTATGGCTCTTGATTAGAGGCAGGTGGTTTGCGTTTGCCTCTAATTAAGAGTCATATTTAGGTAGGGCATTCTCACTGTTTGTTTGTGGGTGATTGTCTCCTGTGTCCGTATGTCTGTTCGTACCACATGGGACTGTAGCGTTTGTTTGTTTCGTTTCGTTTCGATGTCGTCTGTTTTCCTGTACGTAAGTTTATGTTTAATTATGTAAGTTTATGTTCAGGTTGCGTCAACGTCGTTTTCTTATTTTGTAGTTTGGAAAGTGTTTTGTTTCGTTTCGTTGTGCCATCGTAATTTATAATAAAGATGGCTTATTTCCCTGAGCCTGCGTTTTGGTCTGAAGATCCTTCTCTCCTCACCTCATCCGAGGATGAGGAGAGCGACAGCTATTACAGAATCACCCACCAACAAGCTAAGACCAAGCGGCAAAGGAAAACGAAACGGAGTAAGGGACAGGAGAGAAAGGAGCAATGGACATGGGACGATGTTTTGGATGGAAAGGGTTGCTACACTTGGGAGGAGATCCTGGCTGGGAGGGATCGCCTCCCATGGGAACAGGTGGAGGCATTGAGGAGAGCAGAGGCTACCTGGGAGAGGAACCGGAGCTATGAGGGAACGCGTCTGGCACGGAAGCCGAAAAAGCCCGTAAGTAATTCCCAAAAATTTCTTGGGGGGGGGCTAGGAGATAGTGGGCCAAGGGCAGGTAGGAGACCTGCGCCCACTTCCCAGGCTTACCGTGGAGAGCGGGAGTACGGGCAGGCGCCGTGTTACGCAGTAGAGCGCACGGTGTCTCCTGTACGAGTGCATAGCCCAGTGCGGGTTATTCCACCTCCCCGCACTGGGAGGGCTAGATTGGGTATTGAGCCAGGTGTCATGAGGCCGGCTCAACGCGTCTGGTCTCCAGTGCGTCTCCTCGGGCCGGCATACATGGCACCTGCCTTACGCATGGTTTCCCCGGTTCGCCTACATAGCCCGGTGCGGGTTATTCCACCTCCCCGCACTGGTCGGGCAACCGGGAGTATTCAACCAGGTAAGGTTGGGCAAGCTCAATGCTCAAGAGTGCCAGTACGCCTCCACGGTCCGGTATTTCCGGCACCACCTCCCCGCCCCAGCCTAGTACCTACAGTGTATACACTACGCACTAGGCTACCAGTGCGTATCCTGAGCCCTGTTCCTCCTCCACGCACTCTCCCTGTAGTGCGTGTATCTAGCTCGGTGCCTCCAGTTCCGGCCCCACGCACTAAGCTACCAGTGCGTCTCCAGAGCCCTATACACACTGTATATTCTCCCCCTACTAATCCTGATGTGCTTGTCCTCAGCCCGGCGTCACCAGTGCCGGTACCACGCATCAGGGATAGAGTAGGCTTTGAGAATACAGTGTGCCCTGTTCCTGCTCCCCGCACTAGTAGGAAGGTGCTTGTCATTAGCACGGTGCCTCCAGTTCCGGCACCACGCACCAGGTCTACAGTGCGCCATATCCGGCCAGAGCCATCCGTCTCCCCAGCGCCATCTGAGCCATCCGTCTCCCCAGCGCCATCTGAGCCATCCGTCTCCCCAGCGCCATCTGAGCCATCCGTCTCCCCAGCGCCATCTGAGCCATCCGTCTCCCCAGCGCCATCTGAGCCATCCGTCTCCCCAGCGCCGTCTGAGCCATCCGTCTGCCAGGAGCCTGCAAAGCCGCCCGTCTGCCATGAGCCTGCAAAGCCGCCCGTCTGCCATGAGCCTACAGAGCCGTCAGCCAGACAGGAGCCGCTAGAGCCGTCAGCCAGACAGGAGCCGCTAGAGCCGTCAGCCAGACAGGATCTGCCAGAGCCGCCAACCAGACAGGATCTGCCAGAGCCGCCAACCAGACAGGATCTGCCAGAGCCGCCAACCAGACAGGATCTGCCAGAGCCGCCAACCAGACAGGATCTGCCAGAGCCGCCAACCAGACAGGATCTGCCAGAGCCGCCAACCAGACAGGATCTGCCAGAGCCGCCAACCAGACAGGATCTGCCAGAGCCGTCAGAGCGCCATGAGCAGCCAGAGCCGTCAGAGCGCCATGAGCAGCCAGAGCCGTCAGAGCGCCATGAGCAGCCAGAGCCGTCAGAGCGCCATGAGCAGCCAGAGCCGTCAGAGCGCCATGAGCAGCCAGAGCCGTCAGAGCGCCATGAGCGTCGAGAGCCGTCAGCCTGCCATGAGCGTCGAGAGCCGTCAGCCTGCCATGAGCGTCGAGAGCCGTCAGCCTGCCATGAGCGTCGAGAGCCGTCAGCCTGCCATGAGCGTCGAGAGCCGTCAGCCTGCCATGAGCGTCGAGAGCCGTCAGCCAGCCATGAGCATCGAGAGTCGTCAGTCAGCCATGAGCTGCCCTTCAGCCTGAAAAGGCTAGATACCCAGAACTGCCCATCAGTCCAGAGCTGTCTCTCTGTCCGGAGCTGCCTTTCAGTCCGGAGTTGCCCCTCTATCCTGATCTCCCTCTCTATCTTTATCTACCTCTATAGTCTTATCTATCCCTCTTTCTTGATTTATCTCTCTGTCCCGGTGTTGTCCCTATTGGATATGTTGTTAAGGGAATTTTGTGGGGGTCAAAAGAGGGTGGACATTCTTGGAGGGAGGAAGTTAGGATGGATTATGGTGGGGTGGGAACCGCGCCCGGAGCCTGAGCCACCACCGTGGTTAGATGCCCACCCAGACCCTCCCCTAGACTTTGTGCTGGTGCGTCCGGAGTTCGCACCTTGTGGGGGGGGTACTGTCACGTTCCTGACCTATTTATGTTAGTTTTTGTGTGTTAGTTGGTCAGGACGTGAGGTTTGGTGGGCATTCTATGTTATCTGTTTCTATGTTGGTTTCGGTTTGCCTGGTATGGCTCTTGATTAGAGGCAGGTGGTTTGCGTTTGCCTCTAATTAAGAGTCATATTTAGGTAGGGCATTCTCACTGTTTGTTTGTGGGTGATTGTCTCCTGTGTCCGTATGTCTGTTCGTACCACATGGGACTGTAGCGTTTGTTTGTTTCGTTTCGTTTCGATGTCGTCTGTTTTCCTGTACGTAAGTTTATGTTTAATTATGTAAGTTTATGTTCAGGTTGCGTCAACGTCGTTTTCTTATTTTGTAGTTTGGAAAGTGTTTTGTTTCGTTTCGTTGTGCCATCGTAATTTATAATAAAGATGGCTTATTTCCCTGAGCCTGCGTTTTGGTCTGAAGATCCTTCTCTCCTCACCTCATCCGAGGATGAGGAGAGCGACAGCTATTACAGGTTCGTGCCGTGGCGAAGATCTTCGTTGGCTATACTCCGTCTTGTTTCAGGATAGTAATTGGTGGTTGAAGATATCCCTCTAGTGGTGTGGGGGTTGTGCTTTGGCAAAGTGGGTGGGGTTATATCCTGCCTGTTTTGCCCTGTCCGGGGGTATCGTCAGATGGGGCCACAGTGTCTCCTGACCCCTCCGACCCCTCCTGTCTCATTCTCGGCCAATAGTTTGTGTCGGGAGGCTAGGGTCAGTCTGTTATATCTGGAGTATTTCTCCTGTCTTATCCGGTGTCCTGTGTGAATTTAAGTGTGCTCTCTCTAATTCTCTATCTCTCTTTCCCTCTCTCTTTTTCTCTCTCTCTCTCTTTCTTTATTTCTCTCTCTCAGAGGACCTGAGCCCTAGGAACATGCCTCAAGACTATCTGGCCTGATGACTCCTTGCTGTCCCCAGTCCACCTGGTCGTGCTGCTGCTCCAGTTTCAACTGTTCTGCCTGCAGCTATGGAACCCTGACCTGTTCACCGGATGTGCTACTTGTCCCAGACCTGTTGTTTTCAACTCTCTAGAGACAGCAGGAGTGGTTGAGATACTGGTGCTGACCTGTTGCACCCTCCACAACCACTGATTATTATTATTTGACCCTGCTGGTCATCTATGAACATTTGAACATCTTGGCCATGTTCTGTTATAATCTCCACCTGGCACATCCAGAAAAATACTGGCCATCCCTCATAGCCTGGTTCCTCTCTAAGTTTCTTCCTAGGTTCTGGCCTTTCTAGGGAGTTTTTCCTAGCCACCGTGCTTCTACACCTGCATTGGTTGCTGTTTGGGGTTTTAGGCTGGGTTTCTGTACGACACTTTGTGACATCAGCTGATGTCAGAAGGGCTTTATAAATACATTTGATTGATAGAGGTGGAGATAGGGGGGCTGGAGCATGGTGATGTGATGGTATGTCTGTGCGTTCATGTGAGTGGAGAGAGAGAATCACTGTGGCTTTGAGGGGGCAGAGGTGCAGGGTGATGACGTCGCTGCCGTGTGCAGTAGATGCGATGAAGGGTGATGACACTGAACAGAGAGAGACAGGCTCCAGTGACCCTACTGACAATAGAGGATGCACAGGTACATGGCAGGTGCACAGCCGCTATAGCCTGCTCAGTGCTCACTCTCAGTCCATTTACTTTCCCGATGGAAAAGTAGCATTAAGTCTTGTGCTGACACAAAACAATTGTATACTGTGCTCAAATTACACACTGACTGGTGGGTTGTGTATGGGGGTTGGAAGTGTCCAGCATCTCCCAGAAACCTTTGTGATTCGAGCCTTATGAAATGTGAATTCAGCATATTGACACACGAGTATGTCAACCTATTACTATCTATGGGCAACCCCGCACCAATTTTCATGTGGAGTTAGTTTTCACAGCAAAGCACATGTTTTGTTTTATGCATACAATATTACACTACACATTTGAGCCATCTTTTGGTCCATGGTAGGTTCATATTCAGGGGTTGGTTGCCCAGACAGATTAAGCCTAGTCCTGGGCTAAAAGGCTAAATCAATGGAAATTCTCATTGAGAATTATTTTTAGTCCAGGACTAGGCTTAATCTGTGTCTGAGAAACTGCCCCTAGTTGTTTCTGTATCACAGAATCAGTCCTGGCCATCTCTACTCTGGAATGGAGTGTGTTGCTATATAGAGGAACATTTTATGGGGAGACAGTGACCTCTAGTGTGTAACATTACATACTGCTGCACACAGGCAAGGCACTAAGGCAACTAACATGTCATTACAGTTTTTTCTGAATGCTTAAACAATAACAGTGATTCTTGAAGCAATATCTCCTAAACCATTAACACTTGTAGCCAATGCATTTACCAAGTGAGCCAAACTGAATGCACATTCTCTGCTTTACACTCAGTTTGTAATTTTGTAACACACTTTTTGCAAAACTGTAAACACAACTCACTGCTTTACACTCAGTTTGAAATGTAATAACACACTTCTAGCCAAACTGTAAACATTGGTCTCTACATTGCTACACTATTTCGCCAATTGCCTTTCCACATTGACACATGTGAAAACACTTTTAGATAATGACTTCACTTACAAATCAGAGCTTGAGCACTATAAATAGGCTACAGGTAAACATTTGATTTGGACAACAATGGAGGCCAATATTGGACAGAGAATAAGAGGGGTGAGAACTAGAGGAAGACGGGGAGCAGGAAGAGGAGGACGTGGAGGTGAAGAAGTAAAAGGAGGAGGAGGAGGAGGAGAAGGAAGAGGTGAAGTAGGACGGGGGAGAAGGAGAGGAAGGGGAAGAGGAAGGGGAGTCAGGATCACAATAACTGCTGAAATCAGACCGACTGTGGTTTACCATGTTGTCAACCATGGGATGAGCATGAGGGAGGCTGGGCAACGGGTTCAACCAAATCTGAGCCGCTATACTGTTGCAGGTATCATCCAGATATTTCGAAATGAGAACCGGTAAGTAACTGTAAGTGTTGTAGTCTTACTGGTACAGTAATATGTACTGGACTTTCATAATGAGAAGGATCTATCACTAAAACCATTCAAATGTTTTAACAGAACTGCAAGAAAACCAGTATCTGGTGGAAGAGGTCGACTGTTCACCCAAAAGCAGGAGATCCACATTGTAAACATGGTCATTGCAAATAACTGCATCAGACTCAGAGAACTGCAGGACTACATAATGGCAGATAACACCATATTCCAAATTCGTCAACAGAGTGAGTCTCTCTGCACTGTCTCGTCTACCGAAACACAATAGAAGTAGGATGAGGCAGCTGTACAGAGTCCTTTTCGAAAGAAACTCAGACCGTGTAAAACAACTGAGATATGAATATGTGCAGGTAAGCTATACTATCCTTTCATTGATACTGGATCTGGAAGTGTCTGGTGCTACATCGTATTGACTGATCCCTGTCTTTTCATACTGTGCTACATTGTTTGGTCTTGTCTCTTTCAGAGAGTCATGGAGCTAGAAGCAGATGCAGTGCATCATGAGCTAATATATGTGGACGAGGCAGGTTTTAACCTTGCAAAAACAAGGGGCCGTGGCAGAAATATCATCGGACACTGTGCCATCATCAACGTCCCGGGTCAAAGTGGTGGCAACATAACAATGTGTGCGGCTATTAGTCAAAACGACGTCCTTCACCATCATGCAATCCTAGGCCCATACAACACTGCACACATTATCACATTTCTGGACACCCTCCACAACTGACTAATCCCTAATGACCAGGGGCCAGAGGAGCCCAGGTACGTTATCATCTGGGGAAATGTTCATTTCCACCTGGCTGTTGTGGTCCGCAATTGGTTCACAGGTCACCCACTTTTCATCGCACTCAATCTCCCCCCATGCTCTCCGTTCTTGAATCCTATTGAAGAATTCTTCTCTGCATGGTGTTGGAAGGTGTATGATCGCCAGCCCCACCAACACATACCCCTTCTACAGGGAATGGGGGAGGCTTGTGGAGACATCGATCAGGGGTGATGCCAGGCCTGGATACGGCCCTCCGGGCAATACTTTCCACGCTGCCTAGCTCAAGACAACATCGCATGTGATGTGGATGAAGTCTTATTCTTCTACTGCGCTTTTGTTGTTTGAGGAGTGTGAGAACATTTTGAGAGAGAAAAAAAATGACTTTTTCCCCTTATTTGTATTGATAGTGTGTTATGTTCGGAATACACATCCATACTTTACACATTTGGATACCTGTGTGTATGTGTGTTCAATACATGTATGACAGCTTTATTGCAAACTGCTGTGCCCTGCACACAGAAAAAGCAGAAGCCACAAGTGTTTTTCATTTATACTATCAGTGCGTAGTTGGTGCTTCTTGTGCTTATTCAAATGATGGTTTGTTTGTACTGTACTGACGCAATTTTTTTGATTTTTTTTTAAGAGTTTGAAGAGTTTTGCAAGAATTGTTTGCTTTTGCAAGAGGTGTATAATATTTTGCTGGTTTGGTGTAGAGTTTTGCAAAAATAGCCTTTGTTTCAAAGATAGTGCCTAAGCAATCAGAAAAAAACGGTATTACTAAATGCTGTGTGTGTGTTTATTTACTTAAACTGACTGTTTATACATTTATTAAATTATGCTTGTTTGTAAACTGATGCTTTATATTATCTCTGGTTTGATATAATTTTCTCAGAAAAAAAAATATATTATACATTTTTGTATGCTTCTCTTCCCTCTAGCTTCCTCTAGCTCAGTGGTCTATTCTGGGCTGTAGCATGAAGCTGTGACATCTGCTTCCAACTCACACTCTCAAACATGCAGATCCCCTAAATGCATCTCACTTTCCAGCTCACACTCTCAAATACATAGATCCCCTGAACGCAGCTCACTCTCCAGATCCCAATTACCTGAATTCTGATCACCTATTCACCCCCCTGTATGTCATTTACACACACTATTTAGTTAAGTTCTTTGCACCCCATCTTTGTGAGGTATTGTTTGTTTTGATACATATTTCTATTCAGAGCTTAGTTTTTTTCCCGTATTAGTCCTCCCGTGTATCGTAGTTTTGGCTATCTTCACTAACGACGCCTTTTTGCATATTCCCTGACTTTACTTTTGCCTATTGGATCTCCTGTCATCAACCTCTTGCCTGATGTCCCGAGCGACGTTATTAGCCTTTTCCCTGCCTGTACTGTTGCCTTTTTGGACCCCCTGTGTATGACCTTCTGCCTACCCCTGGACCCAGCTACCTGCCTCCTCCTGTGTATGACCTTCTGCCTGCCCCTGGACCCAGCTACCTGCCTCCTCCTGTGTATGACCTTCTGCCTGCCCCTGGACCCAGCTACCTGCCTCCTCCTGTGGTCCTTCACAAATAAACCCCTGCTGCGCTTGAAACCAGCTCTCTGTCTCCCATCGTATTTATTATAGAACACCTCACTAAAGAAATGCCAGAGGGATTCAGCGGAGCTGCAGCTACGTCTAGCCCGGCAGGAGGAATGAATCAATGAACTCTTGCGACCTCCTTTGCCGGTCCATTCCTTATCAGCTGCCACAACCTCCTCACGTTGACCCCCCCCCCCCCGCCCCCATATCCGTGCCTAATAAATATGACGGCTCCCCAGGGAAATGTCAAGGATTTCTCATGCAATGTAACCTGTACATAGACCAGCACCCCGCTGACTTCGTCAACTCCCTGCTCACAGGCAAAGCTATGGATTGGGGCCGCTCAAAGTTCTGATCTTTCCTCTGAATGACGTTTCCACTCCCTCTTCAAGGAGGTGTTCAGGTCGTCACACCGGGGACCTGTTATGTTACAGGGCCGTCGCTCCACCACTGAGTATGCCCTTGAGTTCCGCACCATGGCTGCCAGCAGTGGATGGAGTGAACCAGCGCTCCTTACAGTCTACCGGAGGGGTCTAAATCAGCAGAGGAGATTTAACTGACCTAAACCAATACATCCGGATGTCCATATCCATTGGCAACCTACTGGTGGACCGCAGACCTATATAGTCGCCCAATGCCTACGTGTCTTCCACGCCCATCTCTCGTCCACCACGGTCTAATAGCCTCGAACCCAAGCAACTCGGCTGCGTCTCACGCCTGCCGAGAGACATCGGAGGTTACGTGAAAACCTGTGTCTCTATTGTGGAGAGAGTAACCACCTACTCAATAGCTGTCCGATTCGCCCCACATGAAGGGATGACCACAACCCCTCAAATTTCGCCCAGGTAGGCATCGCTACGTTTTTGAATATTGCCAAAAAGCAGTTTTTTGTCCCGGCTCTTCTTTCTGGTAATGGGATCACTCAGTTTGTGGAGGGACTAGTGGACTTGGGTGCTGCAGGTCATTTTATTGACGGACAATTGGCACAACAGTTAAGACTCAAACTAATCCCTGTTAATCCTCCCTTTAGGATTAATGGACGGATATCCTCTCGGAACTGGTCTTGTGACTCCAATGACCGACAGTATCACCCTTCAGATTGGCCTCCTTCACTCTGAGGTCATTCAGTTAATGGTGTTGTCTTTGCCTAAAGAACCCCTCATCCACGGTCACCCCTGGCTAAGCCTTCATGACCCTGCCATCTCTTGGCGGGGGGAACTTCGGTCATGGTCTCCCGCCTGTTTTGAGAACTGCTTCAATCCACCCTGTTGAGCCACCTCTATGGAAGGATCGGAGTCTTTCATTCCAACCCACATCCCACCTGTATATGCCCAGTTCCAGAGTGTCTTCAGCAAGACAAAGGCGTCTATTCTGCCCCCTCATCGCCCAGAGGACTGCATGATCGACCTCCTTCCTGGGGCATCGCCCCCTTATGGTCAGATCTATCCCTTGTCCATCCCAGAGAATGAGGCTATGTACACCTATCGAGAAGAGGCCCTTGACATGGGTTTCATCCGTCCATCCACGTCTCCGGCTGCATCCAGTTTCTTCTTTGTGAAAAAAAGGATGGTAGTCTCCGTCCCTGCATAGATTATCGACCCCTCAATGACCTTACCATCAAGAATCGCTTACCTCTTCCTCTGATTCCAGCCGCACTAGAACAAGTTGGACAGCATACCATCAACTCCAAACTGGACCTACGTAGTGCTTACAACTTGGTCCGTATCCAAAGTGGGGATGAGTGGAAGTCCGCATTCATCACCGCTAAGGGTCACTACGAATATCTGGTTATGCCCTACCAATGTTCCTGCAGTCTTCCAGTCCGTCAATGAAAGAAGTTTTCAAGGACATGATCAACCAGTTCCTCATCACGTACGTTGACGATATCTTGATCTACTCTCATTCCATTGCAGAGCACGTACAACGTGTGCGACAGTTCCTCCAATGGCTACAGGACCACCATCTTTATGTCAAGGCTGGGAAGAGTGCCTTTCACGTTACTATGGTAACTTTCCTATGTTTCGTGTTGACACCAGGAGGGGTCAACATGGACAAAGGCAAAGTCACGGCCGTGCTTAACTGGCCCAAAACTACCACCGTAAAGGAACTACAGCGTTTCCTAGGACTTTCCAACTACTACCGCCGGTTCATCCAAAACTTCAGCAGCACAACCTCTCGTCTCTCAGCTCTCACCAGTCAAAAAACCTGTACCATCAAATGGACTGACACCTTTGCACCCATCCTTAGGCAGCCAGATCCTACCCTTCCTTTTGTTCTGGAGGTTGATGCATCCGAGGTCGGTGTAGGAGCGGTTCTCTCTCAGCGGGTAGGGACACCACCCAAATTACACCCATGTGGCTTCTTTTCCAAGAAACTGTCACCCGCTGAGGGGAACTATGATGTCAGGAACCGAGAGCGCCTCACCATTAAGCTGGCTATTGAAGAGTGGTGCCACTGGTTAGAGGGAGAACATCACTCATTCCTTGTCCTTACCAACCACCGCAATTTGGAGTACTTGAGAAGTGCTAAGAGGCTCAAGCCCAGATACGCTCGCTGGGCACTCTTCTTCACACGCTTCAACTTCACCATCACCTATCTGCCTGGGACGAAAAATGTGATGGCTGATTCCTTATCCCATTTATTTGACTCCCCTTCCTCTAACCCAAGCCAATCCTGCCTCCGTCTCGTGTCGTGGGACACGTACAGTGGGAAATCCAATCAGCCGTCCAAGATGCCCTATGTCCCGACCCAGCACCTCCGACACCCCTGCAGGCAAGACCTATGTTCCGGCGTCCGTCAGACCCCAACTTATGCAGTGGCGCCATACCTCACTGAGTTCTGGCCATCCCGGGATCACCCGGACCACAGAGCTACTGACACGCAAGTTCTGGTTGTCATCCCTAACAGCAGACTTACGAGATTACGTTATTTCCTGTCCCGTCTGTGCATGGGCTAAGAGCCCTCGCCAACTACTTACAGGTGAACTCGAGCCTTTACCTACACCACACAGACCATGGTCCCACAGTGCCATGGATTTCCTCACTGATCTGCCAGACTCTTCGGGCTTCACTACTATTTTAGATGTAGTGTGCCGGTTCTCCAAGATGTGCCGAATCATCCCCCTTCCGCATTTACCTAATGCCATGGAAATGGCAGAGTGCATGTTCCAACAGGTGTTCCGTCGGGATGGATCCCGGAAGAAATCTCCAGGGTGTGACGAGCCTTCTGCGACCGACGGGGTGTCCATCAGCCTATCCTGCGGATACCATCCCCAAAACAACAGGCAGACAGAACGCCTGAATCAGGAAATAGGGAAGTACCTTTGCCAACACTGCACCCCACCAACCACACGAGTGGAGTCGCTATCTAGCCTGGGCTGAATACGCACAGAACTCCCTGGTGCATTCCTCCTGTGTCCTCGGATACCAACACCCCGTGTTCCAATGGGAGACAGAGCCTGGAACTGTGCATGCCATCTGAGTGGATTCGAACAGGTTTGGGAGACCGCACATCGGCACCTCCAATCTTACCTCTCCCAGATACGGTTCGCTGACCGGCGTCGCCGACCTACTCAACTCTTCCACCCTGGGTAACGTGTGTGGCTCTCTACCCGGGACATCCGGCTTCGTGACCCCTGCAAAAAGTTCCGTCCCCGGTTCATTGGTCCCTTCAAAATAACACACCGCATCAATCCTGTCACCTACCGTCTCCAGTTGCCCCGCCATTTCCCGATCTCCTCATCCTTCCATGTGTCCCTTTTCAAGCCTGAGATACAGCCCTCTCCATCTTTCAGTGGCGCACCTCAGGGCACCCCCTCCGTTTGACATCGGCGGTGCACTGGCTTATGCCGTCCAATCCCTCCTTGACTCCAAGTGCCTGGGTGGTCGCATCCACTACCTGGTGGATTGGGAGGAGTAAGGACCTGAAGAACGGTCCTGGGTCCCTGCCCAGGACATCCTTGACCCAGCCATGATGCTGTCTTTCCACCGTAACCGTCCTGACTGCGAAGCGCCACGTCCCCGTGGTAGGCCCCCTGCTCAGGTTCCTAGGCCGTCAAGAGCCGCACGTGGAGGGGGGGGGGGGTACTGTAACTTCTGCTTCCAACTCACACTCTCAAACACGTAGATCCCCTGAACGCAGCTCACTTTGCAGCCCACTTTCCAGCTCACACTCTCAAACACACAGATCCCATGAACGCAGCTCACTCTCCAGAACCCAATCACCTAAATTCTGATCACCTATTCACACACCTGTATGTAATTTACATACACTATTTAGTTAAGTTCTTTGCACACCATCATTGTGAGGTATTGTTTGTTTTGATACATATTTCTATCGGAGCTCTGTTATTTCCCGTATTAGTCCTCCCGTGTATCGTAATTTTGGCTATCCTCACTAACGACGCCTGTTTGCCTATTCTCTGCCTGTACCTTTGCCTATCGGATTTCCTGTCATTAACCTCTTGCCTGATCTCCTGGACTACGTTATTAGCCTTTCCCTGACTGTACTGTTGCCTTTTTGGAGCCCCTGCGTATGGCCTTCTGCCTGCTCCTGGACCCATCTACCTGCCTCCTCCTGTGGTCCTTTCCAAATAAACACATGCTGCGCCCTGCGCCTAAATAAGCTCATTGCCAAGGGCAAGTGAGTTTTTTTAGGATAAAAAGAAACTGACCAAAGGCAAAATCCTAGAGAAAAACCTGCTTCAGTCTGCTTTTCTACAGACACTGAAAGACAAATGTACCTTTCAGCAGATAAATAATCTAAAACAAAGCCAAATATATATTGGAGTTGCTTACCAAATCAACATTGAATGTTCTTGAGTGGCCTATTTACAGATTTTACTTAAATTGGCTTGAAAATCTATGGCAAGACATGAAAATGGCTGTCTAGCAATGATCAACAAACAACTTGACAGAGCTTGAAGAATATGTTTTAACATTATGTGCAAATATTGTGCAATCCAGGTGTACAAAGCTCTTAGAGACTTAGCCAGAAAGACTCACAGACGTAATTGCGGCCAAAGGTGATTCTAACATGTATTGATAAAGGGGTGAAAACTTATGTAAATTGTATATTTTTGTATTTTATTTTCAATAAACTTGCAAAGATTTATAAAAACATGTTTTAACTGTCATTATGGGGTATTGTGTGTAGATGAGTGATAAAAAAAATATATATCAGTACATTTTTAATTCAGGCTGTAACACAACAAAATGTGAAATACGGTGCATTCGGAAAGTATACAGACCCCTTGAATTTTTACACATTTTGTTACAGCCTTATTCTAAAATGGATTAAATAAATACAAATTGTCATCAATCTACACACAATAACCCATAATGACAAAGCAAAAAATGTTTTTTAGAAATGTTTGCAAATGTATTTCAAATTTAAAACAGAAATACCATATTTACATAAGTATTCAGACCCTTTGCTACGAGACTCGAATTTGACCTCAGGTGCATCCTGTTTCCATTGATCACCCTTGAGATTTTTCTACAACTTGATTGGAGTCCAACTGTGGAAAATTTAATTGATTGGACATGATTTGGAAAGGCACATGTAACGGCAGTCTACTTCGTCCTCCTCCTCAGACGAGGAGAGGCGAGAAGGATCAGAGGACCAATGTGCAGCGTGGTAATTAGACATAATGAATTTAATCAGACAAAACAAAAACACTATACAAACTGACAAAACACACTAACCGTCACAGTCCCGTGTAGCACTGACACAGGAACAATCACCCACAAACAAACCGTGAGAACAGCCTACCTTAATATGGTTCTCAATCAGAGGAAACGTCAAACACCTGCCTCTAATTGAGAACCATATCAGGCAACACATTAACCCCAACATAGAAACACAACACATAGAATACCCACCCCAACTCACGCCCTGACCAACTAAACACATGCAAAACAACAGAAAACAGGTCAGGAACGTGACAGCACACACCTGTCTCTATAAGGTCCCACACTTTACAGTGCATGCCAGAGCAAAAATTTGAACCTGATCGAACATCTCTGGAGAGACCTGAAAATAGCTGTGCAGCGACACTCCCTATCCAACATGACAGAGCTTGAGAGGAATGGGAGAAACTCCACAAATACAGGTGTGCCAAGCTTGTAGCGTCATACCCAAGAAGACTCAAGTCTGTAATCGCTGCAAAAGGCGCTTCAACGAAGTACTGAGTACAGGGTTTGAATACTTATGTAAAAGTGATATTTCAGTTTTTTATTTGTAATACATTTGCAAACATTTCTTAAAGCCTGTTTCTGCTTTGGGGTATTGTGTGTAGATTGATGAGGGGGGGAAACAATTTAATAGATTTTAGAATAAGGCTGTAACGTAACAAAATGTGGAAAAAGTCAAGGGGTATGAATACTTTCCGAATGCACTGTAAGTCAAGGGGCATGAACACTTTCTGAAGGCAGACAAAATGTATATGGATAGACGTATTACCCAAGGTGAACTGTTAGAGGTCAAGTAAGGATCCATTGTCATGCGGATTCTACTGCTCAATTTCACTCTTGAATGTGGATTATAAAATCATTGCTAAGGTATAGGCTTTTCGCAAAGAAACATTAAAACAAAAGTTAATGATTTCCGGTCACAACTTGTTTACGTGTTGCTGTGAGTTTTGTTGCCAATTCATTTTGAACATGTCTGCTATGATGGATCACTACTGTCATTCAATCAAGTACAAGAAAGCTTTGGATTATCCATCGCCGATTTCTTTAAATTCTTACAGTTTAGAAATCCTATTCAACCACTTCCACATGATCTGGACTACCTTAAGCATCTAGCAAAGAAAAAATATTGGATGAAGCTGCTACGCAAAAAAGTTGATTGCCAAGATATGCCAAGGGTTGATTGACACTCTACCTGATTGTCTAGAACCTAAAAAGGAAAAAAAATCGGTTTAGAAATTGAAGAGAACCATTGGTCACAGACATGTGAAAATGCTCATACCTGCTCCTACAACATAAGACATAAACGACTGCAATTTAAGATCATTCATAGGACGGCCAGCATGCATGTAATGCACCCAGACATGTCACATCTCTGTTGGAGATGCTAAAGCACAAAGGAACCCTATTACATATGCTGCTGTCCTGTGATAAACTGACACCATGTTGGGATACTATCTGTGCTGTCATTTCATTGTGTCTAGGAATGTATATCCATCCATCTCCACACGTATGTCTGTTGGGAAATGTAAATATTGGTGATCAATATCAGAGAAAGTTTTGTTGTTGTCTAAGTCTAATCGCTGCTGCTACAAAGAATGTATAGCCATCAATTGGAAAACCTCAGATTCACCCTCAGTAACAAACTGGAGTACTGAACTATGTACGTCCCTTTAGATTTTATATACACTGCTCAAAAAAATTAAGGGAACACTTAAACAACACAATGTAACTCCAAGTCAATCACACTTCTGTGAAATCAAACTGTCCACTTAGGAAGCAACACTGATTGACAATAAATTTCACATACTGTTGTGCAAATGGAATAGACAAAAGGTGGAAATTATAGGCAATTAGCAAGACACCCCCCAAAACAGGAGTGATTCTGCAGGTGGTGACCACAGACCACATCTCTTCCTATGCTTCCTGGCTGATGTTTTGGTCACTTTTGAATGCTGGCGGTAATCTCACTCTAGTGGTAGCATGAGACGGAGTCTACAACCCACACAAGTGGCTCAGGTAGTGCAGTTCATCCAGGATGGCACATCAATGCGAACTGTGGCAAAAAGGTTTGCTGTGTCTGTCAGCGTAGTGTCCAGAGCATGCAGGCGCTACCAGGAGACAGGCCAGTACATCAAGAGACGTGGAGGAGGCCGTAGGAGGGCAACAACCCAGCAGCAGGACCGCTACCTCCGCCTTTGTGCAAGGAGGTGCACTGCCAGCGCCCTGCAAAATGACCTCCAGCAGGCCACAAATGTGCATGTGTCTGCTCAAACGGTCAGAAACAGACTCCATGAGGATGGTATGAGGGCCCGACGTCCACAGGTGGGGGTTGTGCTTACAGCCCAACACCGTGCAGGACGTTTGGCATTTGCCAGAGAACACCAAGATTGGCAAATTCGCCACTGGCGCCCTGTGCTCTTCACAGATGAAAGCAGGTTCACACTGAGCACATGAGCACATGTGACAGACGTGACAAAGTCTGGAGACGCCGTGGAGAACGTTCTGCTGCCTGCAACATCCTCCAGCATGACCGGTTTGGCGATGGGTCAGTCATGGTGTGGGGTGGCATTTCTTTGTGGGGCCGCACAGCCCTCCATGTGCTCGCCAGAGGTAGCCTGACTGCCATTAGGTACCGAGAGGAGATCCTCAAACCCCTTGTGAGACCATATGCTGACACATGCACATTTGTGGCCTGCTGGAGGTCATTTTGCAGGGCTCTGGCAGTGCACCTCCTTGCACTAAGGCGGAGGTACCGGTCCTGCTGCTGGGTTGTTGCCCTCCTACGGCCTCCTCCACGTCTCCTGATGTACTGGCCTGTCTCCTGGTAGCGCCTGCATGCTCTGGACACTACGCTGACAGACACAGCAAACCTTTTTGCCACAGCTCGCATTGATGTGCCATCCTGGATGAACTGCACTACCTGAGCCACTTGTGTGGGTTGTAGACTCCGTCTCATGCTACCACTAGAGTGAGAGCACCGCCAGCATTCAAAAGTGACCAAAACATTAGCCAGGAAGCATAGGAACTGAGAAGTGGTCTGTGGTCACCACCTGCAGAATCACTCCTGTTTTGGGGGGTGTCTTGCTAATTGCCTATAATTTCCACCTTTTGTCTATTCCATTTGCACAACAGCATGTGACATTTATTGTCAATCAGTGTTGCTTCCTAAGTGGACAGTTTGATTTCACAGAAGTGTGATTGACTTGGAGTTACATTGTGTTGTTTAAGTGTTCCCTTTATTTTTTTGAGCAGTGTATTATAAAGTTAATCAAAAACTGGATATATTTGATAGACTTTGGAAAAAATAGAGTATGTTGATCTCTTGTATAGTGGGCATTTTGTTTTTGTGTTGTGTTGTTTGTGAAGTCCTGTAGAAAAAGAACAACAGGTGTAAACCATTGCTACAGTGAAATGCATACTTACAAACTCTTCCTCAACAATGAAGAGTTTAATTGACATTCTCCACAGTGGAAACCTGGGACTACTGCATCACTACTGCATTGACTACAAACACACTGGATAATCTGATGGAGAGGGTTACTGGCTGGGGTAGCATCGTCCAGATGATTTGGTCATTAGTTTCATGAGATTTTGCTGCATGGATGTGTTGAGGAGTAGCTCTTGGTTTAGCATCTTCAATAATCCCCTCACCTGATCTCCAACACCCTTCTCTCCCAAAACAACACTTTCTCTCTCTCACTTACTCTCTCTCACTCCCTCACACGCGTTCAGTCTCCCTCTCTTTCTCTCTCACTCCTTCCCTCCCTCTCTTTCTCTCCCTTTCTTTGTCACTGTCGCGCGTACTCACTTTTTCTCTCTTTCCCTCCTTCCCAAAAATTTAAGAAAAGCACTTTCTCTCTCTCACTCTGTCTCTAACTCACTTACTCTCTCTCACTCTGTCTCTAACTCACTGAGTCTCTCTCACTGTCTCTAACTCGCTTACTCTCTCACACTCTGTCTCTAACTCGCTTACTCTCTCACACTCTGTATCTAACTCACTTACTCTCCATCACTTGTCTCTAACTCACGTACTCTCTCTCACTCTGTCTCTAACTCACTTACTCTCTCTCGCTCTGTCTCTAACTCACTTACTCTCCATCACTTGTCTCTAACTCACTTACCCTCTCTCACTCTGTCTCTAACTCATCTCTCTCACACTCTGTCTCTAACTCACTTACTCTCCATCACTTGTCTCTAACTCACTCTCTCTCACTCTTGTCTCTAACTCACTTACTCTCTCTAACTCTGTCTCTAACTCACTTACTCTCCATCACTTGTCTCTAACTCACTTACCGTCTCTCACTCTGTCTCTAACTCATTCTCTCTCACTCTTGTCTCTAACTCACTTACTCTCCATCACTTGTCTCTAACTCACTTACCCTCTCTCACTCTTGTCTAACTCATTCTCTCTCACTCTTGTCTCTAACTCGCTTACTCTCTCACACACTGTCTCTAACTCACTTACTCTCCATCACTTGTCTCTAACTCACTTACCCTCTCTCACTCTTGTCTCTAACTCACTTACTCTCTCACACTCTGTCTCTAACTCACTTACTCTCCATCACTTGTCTCTAACTCACTTACCCTCTCTCACTCTGTCTCTAACTCATCTCTCTCACTCTTGTCTCTAACTCACTTACTCTCTCTCACTCTGTCTCTAACTCACTTACTCTCCATCACTTGTCTCTAACTCACTTACCCTCTCTCACTCTGTCTCTAACTCATCTCTCTCACACTCTGTCTCTAACTCACTTACTCTCCATCACTTGTCTCTAACTCACTTACCCTCTCTCACTCTGTCTCTAACTCATCTCTCTCACACTCTGTCTCTAACTCACTTACTCTCCATCACTTGTCTCTAACTCACTCTCTCTCACTCTTGTCTCTAACTCACTTACTCTCTCTAACTCTGTCTCTAACTCACTTACTCTCCATCACTTGTCTCTAACTCACTTACCGTCTCTCACTCTGTCTCTAACTCATTCTCTCTCACTCTTGTCTCTAACTCACTTACTCTCCATCACTTGTCTCTAACTCACTTACTCTCTCTCACTCTGTCTCTAACTCACTCTCTCTCACTCTTGTCTCTAACTCACTTACTCTCTCTCACTCTGTCTCTAACTCACTTACTCTCCATCACTTGTCTCTAACTCACTTACCCTCTCTCACGCTCTTTCATCACTCTCTCTCTCTGCCAATGAAGGGTTAAAAAGTTTCTCTCTCTCTTTCATCCTCCCTCTCTTTCTTGTGTGCATGCTCGTTCTCTCTCTCTTTCTCGCTAAAAGCCTCAGTTGGTTTAGGATTAAACAAATTAAACCTTGGCAAGCCACTTAAATGATTTCACTTCCTCTCTATACAATACCCCTCTCTCTCACACACACAAAACAAAGCCATGATCGCGAAGTCACGCACGAGGTTGACAGGAACAAAGGACAAGACTCACAAATCCCAAATCTGGTAATGAGTTTAGACACTAAAGCCAAAGATAATTGTGGGCAGACGCTTTAACTGTGGGCAGATGCTTCCCTGGTCCTCCTTTCTGTGGGCAGACTCCCCCCTCCTTTCTCTTTCTCTCTTTCTCTCTTTCTCAGACACACACACCCCTAACACACACCCCTCCTTGCACACTCACGTGCAGTCCTAGCCAGCATAGAGTGCGATTTGACCTCTGTACTCAGACCCGCCCCACACCGCTAGTCCCATCCTCCTCCTACTGTGTACACGTGCCAGGGATAAATCCTGCCTCTCCTCCTTTCTCCACCTCTTCTCTCTGCCACTCATATACACAAGCAGGGCTCCCTCTGCCAACCCTCACTCACACACAGCCTCTGTGCAGTCTAGTTCACTTTCCTGGTGCTTTTGGTGCTTTTGGTGCTTAGACATTTTGCCTTCATGGAGGACTACCACAAACCCGACCAGCAGACGGTGCAGGCACTCCGGAACATCGCCAACCGCCTCCGAATAAACTGCATCAAGGCTACCACTGGAGCCGGCAGCGGGTAAGACCCTTTAACTCAAACGGACACAGACACACAAACACATACACACAGTTGTAAATCTAGGAACGAGTGTATAAAGACTGATTCATCCACACAGGTGCACATGCACATCCATGTAAAATACAAATGAAACGGCATGTTTTCTTTTTGTTCTCGTGTGAGCGATGGAAAAATTTAACTGAGTTAAAGATGAAATGTAGGGTAACTGGGGTAACTAGGCCCCTGGGGTAGACTGTAGCCGCTTATTTCCCTTCATAGTTTGTTTGTCTAAGCAGGACCATCATCCACATACCGCTTTTTTTTTTTTTACAAAATGTTGCTTTTTTGTGTCAGCAATGGGACACTGTTCTTAAGGGGGGCTAGTTACCCCATGTTACCCTATGATGCTGTGAGTCACTACACATATGTAATGCAGATCAAAACGATAACGACTTTCCGTAACAATAACATAAAGAGTTTATATTTTCGTCAACATCTGTATGTATGATTTTTATATAGACATACAGTAGTGTAAAGTTAGGTAATCTGTTTATATCGTTTAATTGTACAACACTGTATTCTTGAACAATTTACGGATTATTTTGTTTATTTCTGTTGTGCAAGATTGATGTATGGCCTCAACATGAGATTCTTTCGTTTTTTTCGATATTAGAAAATGTTCCATTGTGAACAGCATCAGTTCATGAAAGGATACATGGTGCTGTAGTGTCTGAAATTAACTCCTGTATATTGGGGAAAGTATAGCGCGTCTTCATTTGTCTGACCGCAGGCAGGTAAGTGATGTAGGAGCCCTCGGAGCTTGCGCGTCAGTTGTTGGCACGAGACAAAGCGCATGGAGATAACCCTGGCTGGGACGTGCCCTCCGCCATCTTCGTTGATTTAGATGGGGGGGTATATTGGTCATTAAATATTATGAATAATTACTCCGCAATTACTCTTAGAGTGAACACCCAATTTAATGTAATATTAGGCTAGAGTGTTACTATTGAATTAAACAGAAAGCCCGTGCGCACGTTGGGCAATTCTGTAAAGACCATATTTAATTGTGATTTTTTTGTAGAGAAATCACACGTTTATTTGAGAAAGGCTATCAGTCATAATCTATTGCTCTAACACAAACTCCAGCATCCATTAATTCCATCATGGCTCCATCATTCGACCGTAGCCTATCCACAAATCATCCACAAATAGACCAAGTGCGCAGGTCTAGACAATGAGCAAACGCCATGCGGTTGGTGATTGGGGAAAAACCCCTCTACCAATTTCAATATGGTGAAAAGTGAAGTGTATTTTTTTTGCGTGGTTAGGCTAGGGTACTTGCCAGAATTTCTTAGTTTTGTTACGTTTTTAGAGCATCTTACGTAATTCGCTTACTGGAAATGGTAGCTAAATGTTACTAAGGTTTCCACTAGATACAAAGTTAACATTTGCTATAGCGTAAAAATGTACATAAAATAAAAGCTTTTTGGTCTTATTTTAAGGTTAGGGTTAGGCGTAAGGTTAGCAGTGTGGTTACGGTTAAGGTTAGGGTTAAAATCACATTATAAGAAGATAAATTGTAGAAATGACCTTGTGGCTTTTGTAACTAGTGACGACCACAAGGTTATAAACCCGGTGATGAATGTGATTCCAAATGGCGCCCTCTGACTGATTGACTAACTGGCTGTCTGACTCTGTGCTCATGCCAAAATGGTCCGCATATCTCCAATGCCGCCCATCAACGTACCCCTTGGATGTTGACATCACTGTAATTGGGAAAAAGAGGGAGCCAATTGGGGCATCTCGGTTTGAGCATGGCCCCCTCATCAGTATTTTGGATAGACTATTCCACTCTAATTATTATTACCCATATTTCCCCATTGTCCCATTAGAATTCCTTGGCAAGCTCAGATTTAAGACTGTGCCACTTAAAACCCAGTTAGACTCTGATTGAATTCTGAGTGTTTTTGAGTTTGTAAAGTTATATTTCTGTTCTGTGTGTGTGTGTGTGTGTGTGTGTGTGTGTGTGTGTGTGTGTGTGTGTGTGTGTGTGTGTGTGTGTGTGTGTGTGTGTGTGTGTCTATGAGTCTGTCTGCGATGTGAACACCTGTCAGTAACGGGTTCTAAAGGGTTCTACCTGGAACCAAAAAGGTTTTTCCTATGGCGACAACCAAAGAACCCTTTTGGAACCCTTTTTCCTAAGAGTGTACTCCTTGTCTCCCAGATATCCCACATCATGCTGCAGCGTTGCAGAGATCATGTCTGTTCTGTTCTTCCACACAATGAAGTACCGCGCAGAGGACCCCAAGAACATCAACAATGACCGCTTCATCCTATCGAAGGTGAGACTATTGGAATTAAATAGAACACAATTGTTGCATTCTATTGCTGTTGTTGTCAGATCCATGTTGTGAGATCCTCCAGCTCACCTCCACTGTTTTGGTTGGATACAGGTCAGATAACGGTCAGGATCTGCTTCTGTGAAGTTGTATCATGCATATTGACTTACGTAATACACTTGTGTTACAGCTGGTGTGCGATTGTCATATGATATGGCTACAGTCATAAGACGCAATGTATTTTACACTCCCTGGTTGTGAAATAGTTACGTGGTTATGTTCTGGGTTGTATTAGAGTAACACGGGTTTTCCTCTCCTTAGGGTCATTCTGCCCCGGCCCTGTACTCCATGTGGACAGAGACTGGTTTCCTGAAGGAGAGCGAGCTGCTCTCTCTGTGCCAGGTGGAGTCCAACCTGGAGGGACACCCAACACCTGTGAGTGATAACTACTACACATCACCTTTGCTAACCTAAAGGTTAGCGTACACCTCACCTTCAATAGCCTGACAGCTAACCTACGCCTCACCTTTATTAGCCTAGCAGTTAGCACCATAGCAAAACTGAAAATGGAAATGTGTGTTCTTCTTGGACAAGTTCAGGGAGTACCTCACTGAACTTTGACAACTTGTAACCTATAATAATAGCTAAACGTTTTATAACCTACTCAACACATCCTTGCTCTCTATGGTGATAGTGACAGTCCTGTTCCTGTGTATGTGTTGGAGTTTCAGAAGCAACAGTTTGTGGATGTGGTCACTGGCTCTCTGGGCCAGGGTCTGGGTGTAGCCTGTGGGATGGCCTACACCGGGAAGTACTTTGACAAGTCCAGGTAGGAGTTCACACGCATTCACACACAAATGTGTGGTCTTTGCAGGCCTCTGAATTCTAAAGTGTTAAGTATGGACTCAAATACACAGTGAGGTATTTTAGAACTCTTAGAGCATAGTGATGTATTTTAGAGCTCTTTAGAGCACAGTGTGTTATTTTAGAGCTCTTTAGAGCATAGTGAGGTATTCTAGAGCTCTTTAGAGAATAGTGATGTATTTTAATGCTCTTTAGAGCATAGTGAGGTATTTTAGAGCTCTTTGGAGCATAGTGAGATATTTTAGAGCTCTTTAGAGCATAGTGAGCTATTTTTGAGTTCTTTAGGGCACTGTGAGGTTTTCTAAAGTCCTCTGGGTGCGCAGTATCTGAATGCTCTGCTCTTCCGATTCTTCTGCTCTAATAACCACAGCCCCGGCGGCCACAACTCAGTTATTTTCACCATCCAGACAGATTCTGTCTCAGAATCCAATTCAGACTTTACATTAGCATTCACCACTCAGTCTATTGTTCAAAATCAGACTCACATTCCCCAGTCTAATTCAGGGTTTGTCTCAGAATGAGGAATGCGGATCTCTGATATGTGGTACGCGGATATTGCCAGTCCTGAAAATGTGCCCTGCCCTGGATAGATTTGTACTAGAGGAGGATTTTGTGTGGGTGGTGGTTGAAAATGATGACATAAGCAGATTATCAGGCCATTAGATTAAAAGATGAGCATTTGCTTTGTTCTAAGGAGTCTATGTGGCTATAAGCCTCAGTCAGTGTAGATGTGAGGGAATGCAGTAAGTGGGATAGAGGGAGGGGTAAAGGTTACCAATTTCCCGTTGTGGGAGAGGGCTTTCACAAATCCCAGGGGGCGTTCAATCCGTTCTGTCACTTCAGGGGAAATGGATGAATTTGACTTGAAAGGTTTCATAGAGCACTATTTGGTGTTGGGTAGAATGATACTTTGATCTTACCACTTCTTGAATCTACACTGTTCAAAAGAAGGTGCTATCTAGAACCTAAAAGGGTCCTTCGGCTGTCCCCATAGGAGAACCCTTTGAAGAACCCTTTTTGGTTCCAGGCAGAACAATTTTCGGTTCCATGTATAACTTTTTTCCACAGAGGGTTCTCAATGGAACCCAAAAGGGTTCTACATGAAACCCATGAAAGGGTTCTCCTATGGTGACAGCTGAAGAACCCTTTTGGAAAAAAACATTCTAAGAGTGTATACACGCGCACATGTACAAACACACACACAGACACACACACACACACACACACACACACACACACACACACACACACACACACACACACACACACACACACACACACACACACACACACACACACACACACACACACACACACACACACACACACCTGTCTCACCCTCCCCCCCATCCCTCTCTCTTGCCTAGCTACCATGTGTTCTGCCTTCTGGGGGATGGGGAGCTGTCTGAGGGGGCAGTGTGGGAAGCCATGTCCTTTGCCTCTTACTACCAGCTGGACAACCTGGTGGCCATCTTGGATATCAACCGCCTGGGCCAGACCGACCCAGCGCCCCTGCAGCACCACGTGGAGAAGTACCAGAAACGCTGCGAGGCCTTTGGGTGAGTGTGTGTGTGTGTGTGTGTGTGTGTGTGTGTGTGTGTGTGTGTGTGTGTGTGTGTGTGTGTGTGTGTGTGTGTGTGTGTGTGTGTGTGTGTGTGTGTGTGTGTGTGTGTGTGTGTGTGTGTGTGTGTGTGTGTGTGTGTGTGTGTGTGTGAAGTAGGTTTACGTGTGAGAAGGACAGAGTGAGTAAGAGAGGTAGAGATCCTCTTTTTCAATGTAATGACAGCTAGAGAGAGTCTATGAATGTGTGAAGGCACATGTGAACATTAGTGGGCATATGTGGAATTGTTTGTTCATGCGTGAAAGAGAAAGTGTGTGAATGCCTTTCCATATGTGAAATGGGTTTTCTAACGTGTGTGTTGCTGTCTACAGTTGGCATGCCATCATCGTGGATGGCCACAGTGTGGAGGAGCTGTGTAAGGCTCTGAGCCAGGCTCGTCACCAGCCCACTGCCATTATCGCCAAGACCACCAAGGGCAAGGGAATCCCAGGTACTCTTACCCTCATATGGCTATTGGCTACATCCAATCAATCATACCTGTTGATGGGCTAACCTCTCAGTATGGTGTGTAAAGTATATAAGGTGTTGGGCCATTGATTTTTCCTGACCATGTGACCTGACTCCAGGTCTGGGGGTTTTCCACGTCAGGAGATCACATCGTCAGGCTAAAACCCCTGGGCCTATATATCCATTCAAATGTTACTGTGTATCAGTGGTGGAAAAAGTACCCAACTGTCATACTTGAGTAACAGTATAGATACCTTAAGAGAAAATGACTCAAGTAAAAGTAAAAGTCACTCAGTAAAATTCTACTTGAGTAAAAGTCTAAAAGCATTTGGTTTAAAATAAACTTAAATATCAAAGATTAAAGTATAAAACATTTCAAATTCCTTATATTTAACATCCAGATGGCACCATTTTCTTGTATGGTTAATTTACGGAAAGCCACGGGCACACTAACATTCAGACATCATTTAAAATGAAGCATGTGTGTTTAGTGAGTCCGCCAGAGCAGAGGCATTAGGGATGACCAGGGATGTTCGGTTGATAAGTGCTTGAATTTGACTATTTTCCTGTCCTGCTAAGCATTCAAAAGGTAACGAGTACTTTGGCTGTCAAGGAAAATGTATGGAGTAAAAAGTACAATATTTGCTTAAGGAATGTAGTGAAGTAAAAGTAGTCAAAAATATAAACGGTAAAGTAAACTACAGATACACCCCAAAAAACGACTAAAGTACTACTTTAAAGTATTTTCACTTAAGTACTTTACACCACTGCTGTGTATACAGCATGTGTGTATTCTAACATTATGTTGGTCTGCGTTTACCAGCCGTGGAAGATAAGATGGGCTGGCATGCCAAGCCCCTGTCCAAGGACATGGCTGAGGGAGTCGTGAAGGATCTGCAGGCGCGCATCACGAACAGCAGCAAGCGCCTGTACCCCACCACGCCCATAGAAGACGCCCCGCCAGTCAGCCTGCGCAACGTCCGCATGCCCAGCGCACCCGCCTACAAGCAGGGAGAGAAGGTAACATACAGTACATGCATCTCACCATATACTGTACATATGTGGTTGTACAATTATCTCAGGAATATTGACTCCACTGGGGCTCACCCCATAGTCGCAAACAGTATATCATAATAGAAGCAGTCACTCACACCTTAGATTGACTACTGTCAGAGAGAAGGTGGTATAATGATACATGAATACACAGACAGAAAAATGTACTTATTGATGACTGACTGGTTGATTCATTAATTGATTAGTTGATTTATTGATTGACTGGTTGTATTTTTCTACAGATTTCCACCAGGAAGGCCTATGGCATGGCCCTGGCTAAGTTGGGTCGTTATAATGAGCGCGTGGTGGTCCTGGATGGAGACACCAACAACTTCACTTACTCAGAGATCTTCAAGAACGAACACCCCAACCGCTTTGTGGAGTGCTACATCGCGCAGCAGAACATGGTATGAAATTAACCCTAACCCTAACCCTAACCTTAACCCTTACTCAGACCCTAACCCTATTGAGTTTTTCTTGATTTTTTCTTTATCACATACAGTACCAGTCAAAAGTTTGGACACATCTAATCATTCAAGGCTTTTTCTTTATTTTTACTATATTCTACATTGTATAATAATACTGAAGACATCAAAACTATTAAATAACACATATGGAATCATGTAGTAATCAAAAAAGTGTTAAACAAATCACCCTTTGCCTTGATGATAGCTTTGCACACTCTTGGTATTCTCTAAACCAGCTTGACCTGGAATGCTTTTCCACTAATCTTGAAGAAGTTCCCACATATGCTGAGCACTTGTTGGCTGCTTTTCCTTCACTCTGCGGTCCAACTAATCCCAAACCATCTCAATTGGGTTGAGGTCGGGTGATTGTGGAGGCCAGGTCATCTGATGGAGCCCTCCATCACTCTCCTTCTTGGTCAAATAGCCCTCACGAAGCCTGGATGTGTGTTGGGTCATTGTCATGTTGAAAAACAATAGTTCCACTAAGTGCAAATCATATGTGATGGCGTATCGCTGCAGAATGCTATGGTAGCCATGCTGGTTAAGTGTGCCTTGAATTCGAAACAAATCAATAACAGTGTCACCAGCAAAGCACCCCCACACCATCACACCTCCTCCTCCATGCTTAATGGTGGGAACCACACTTGCAGAGATCATCCGTTCACCTACTCTGCGTCTCACAAAGACACGGAGGTTGGAACCAAAAATCGCAAATTTGGACTCATCAGACCAAAGGACATATTTCTACCAGTCTAACATCCATTGCTCGTGTTTCTTGACCCAAGTCTCTTCTTTATTTGTGTCCTTTAGTAGTTTTTTGTTGTTGCAGCAATTCGACCATAAAGGCCTGATTCACGCTGATGTTGAGATGTGTCTTTTACTTGAACTCTGTGAAGCATTTATTTGGGCTGCAATTTCTGAGGCTGGTAACTCTAATTAACTTATCCTCTGCAGCAGAGGTAACTTTCCTTTCCTGTTGTGGTCCTCATGAGAGCCAGTTTCATCATAGCTTTGGATGTTTTTTTTGACTGAACTTGAAGTAATTTTCAAAGCTCTTTACAGTTTCCGGATTGACTGACCTTCATGTCTTAAAGTAATGACAGACTGCCATTTCTATTTGCTTATTTGAGCTGTTCTTGCCATAGTATGGTCTTGGTCTTTAGAAGGAAAGGAAAGAAATTCCACAAATTAACTTTTAACAAGGCACACCTGTTAATTGAAATGCATTCCAGGTGACTACCTCATGAAGCTGGTTGAGAGAATGCCAAGAGTGTACAAAACTGTCATCAAGGCAAAGGGTGGCTACTTTGAAGAATCTCAAATATAAGATATATTTTGATTTGTTTAACACTTTTTTGGTTACTACATGATTGGTGGTGTTGGAGGGCCAGTAGGAGGCACTCTTTCCTCTGGTCTAAAAAATATCCCAATGCCCCAGGGCAGTGATTGGGGACACTGCCCTGTGTAGGGTGCTGTCTTTCGGATGGGACGTTAAACGGGTGTCCTGACTCTCTGAGGTCATTAAAGATCCCATGGCACTTATCGTAAGAGTAGGGGTGTTAACCCCGGTGTCCTGGCTAAATTCCCAATCTGGCCCTCAAACCATCATGGTCACCTAATAATCCCCAGTTTACAATTGGCTCATTCATCCCCCTCCTCTCCCCTGTAACTATTCCCCAGGTCGTTGCTGCAAATGAGAACGTGTTCTCAGTCAACTTACCTGGTAAAATAACGGTAAAATTAAATTAAATAAAAAAATTCCATATGTGTTATTTCATAGTTTGGATGTCTTCACTATTATTCTACAATGTAGAAAACAGTAAAAGTTAAGAAAACCCCCGGAATGAGTAGGTGTGTCCAAACTTTTGACTGGTACGGTATATGTAGTCAGGATTGGGAAGGACTACTCTATAAGCCAATTATGACCATTCTATAAACCCAGACAACACTCTTTCTAACTCAACCAAGCTTTTAAAAGCCAACCTGTTTTAAAATGACTTCTAAATTATACTTTTTGTTTAAAAGAAATCTATTCAGCATTGTTGAAATATTTACTCAATTGCAGCAGCATTTCGTGGCTCAGCTTAGCTGTCCTCTCTCCTCTGCTGACGTCTCTCTCGCTGATGCTCAACCGAATGCCCTGTCCCTAGACCAGGGTTCAAATACTATTTGAAATCTTTGAGATACCATGAGCATATTTTCTCTAGCCTGTTTGAAGGGCCAAATGGCGGGGCTTTACAGTTTCTGGACGAATCTATTGGTCCATTATTCCAGACAAGCTCAATCAAGCACAGATAAAGTATTTGAAATTATCTCAAATAGTATTTGAACCCTTGCTCTCCCTGTCACTAATTTTCCTGATGCTGATTCGCTATAACAAAATGCCTCTTTACTTCTGTTCAGACCACTGACTCTCTGAGCGAAATTCCCCCTCTCTCAGGTCTGATTGCCTGAATAAAAATGTTTCTCTCTCTCAGTGTTACAGAGGTTGGCCTGATGAATAATGGATGTAGGTCCATCCATAATGTAACGCTGGAGAGAGAGGCAGAGACATGACCCACTTACAATACACCATGCCAAACATCCTCTCTCCCACATTGTCCCTCCGCTGTGCTTCCTCCTCCAATGCCTCACCACGCTTCCTCCATGCTCCCTCTCTCCGCACAGCTGGCTGGTTTGTCGTCTTGAGGATTTGAACCAGTGACCTTTCAGTTACAGACCCAGCACTCTAACTGCTAGGCTACCTACCCTCTATTCATATCCTCTCATTGCAATCTGACAATAGATGAACATTTTGGGGAGAGTTGTCATTCAGGCCTGGCTGTATTACTGTACTGCTGCTGTTTGGCTGGTTCCTCCTGCAGTAGCAGCCTTGCAGCCTATTCAGGTCAGGGCTTTGTTTGATGAACAGCCGTTATGACAGTTATGCTGAGCTAAGTGAAATATGAATCAGTGTGAGGAGGGTGGGTGTGGCCGTCTGGCTGATCTGACTGACTGGTTGGGTGACTGACTGACTGACTGACCGACCGGATGGATGGATGGCTGACTGGCTAACTGAATGACTGACTTTTTATTTATTTTAATTTAATTTTACTAGGCAAGTCAGTTAAAAACAAATTCTTATTTATAATGACAGCCTAGGAACAGTGGGTTAACTGCCTTGTTCGTGGACAGAACAACATATTTTTACCTTGTCAGCTCAGGGATTTGATCTAGCAACCTTTCGGTTACTGGCCCAACGCTCTAACCACTAGGCTACCTGCCGCCCCAAACTGACTGACTGAATGGATGGCTGACAGACTGCCTGGCTGACTAGCTGGCTTGCTGGCTGATATACCATTGTTATAAAGATGACTGTGTAGAATAAAGCTAGAATGGCAGGTTCAAATGAGACAGACAGATTGTCTAATGGGGAATCGTTAATATTGATAAGAGAATAATGAGAAAATCAGAGGCACTGCTGTTCATGTTATGATTTATTTCTGACTGCATTATGAATGGCATTGTTGAATACTCGTTTCTGATTGGCTTGAAGGGTATTCTAGAGCGTGCATTATTTCCCTTTATAAACTGGGTGGTTCGAGCTCTGAGTGTTGCTTGGCTGACAGCTGTGGTATATTAGACCATATACCACGGGTTTGACAAAACATGTATTTTTACTACTCTAATTACGTTGGTAACCAGTTTATAATAGCGATAAGGCACCTCGGGGGTTTGTGGCATATGGCCAATATACCACGGCTAAGGGCTGTATGCAGGCACTCTGCGTTGCATCTTGCTTAAGAACAGCACTTAGCCGTGGTATATTGGCCATATACCACATGCCCCTCGTGCCTTATTGCTTAAATAATGCACGGTATATCAGCAAGGTAGAATTCTATGGCTAGTTCGTTCTTGTTCTACGTTTGAGCCGCTTTTGACAGAAAAAGTCGAATTGAAAACATTATTGGCATTGTTGAATTCGATTCTCATAATAGTTAGTTAAACTAGCAAGTCTGTTTGTTTGGTTACCAAGGCAACTGCTGTAGCTATCTAGTAAACTTGCTAGCTACTTCAGTGGAGGTTGAACACATTTCTACCTGCAAATGAACACATTTCCAGCAGCAAATGTGTTAAATTATAGCCATGGTATAGTATAAAAGAGATAATCAACTGGGGCTCTATGCGTTTTATGGAAGATAATGCAACTCTGAAAGTCAGTTCCACTCCGCTAGCACGTTGTGGAACACACCTTCCACGTCGTTCATTATTTTCCATAGAAGGCATTGTCCCTCGTTGTCAGTTACTTATGTCATCATTGGAGTCATGTGTATTTGAATACTGTATTAAAGGGGCAATCTGCTGTTCAAACAATCACATAGAGAGAAAGAGACAGAGACACATAACATTTGCATTTACATTTAAGTCATTTAGCAGATGCTCTTATCCAGAGCGACTTACAAATTGGTGCAATCACCTTAAGATATCCATAAAGAGAGAAAGAGACAGAGACACACAAAGAAAGAGAATAACGATCATGTCAATGGCAAGAGTGCTACCCTCTTTGTCCAGGTTAGAAGTGGGGCAGAAGGAAATTGGATAATAGTACTTCTATCTGGTACTGATATGGAATAGGAATGAGTCCAATGGCAACTCAAAGGTTTAGACAGCGACAGTGAAGAGAAGAGCAAGGGGATCGGGGCGAGCTTTTGAGATATGAAACAGGAAATTACAACTTGTGAGAGAGAAACCACACATACCAAGGGGGTTTTCGAGAGAAGCACGCCGCTGATTCCTCTCATATGGAACCATAAACTCGTGTGCTTTTGGACTGACTTACTTCTCACTGACTTTTACGTAACATAGGTCTGGGTTTCTGGGAGGCGTGACCCCTCGTTTTGATTGTGATTCGCTCAGCAGTCATTGTCCCCATGGAGACCTCACTTAACCCCTTTGTATTTTCCAGTCTAGGGTGGCCACATGTCTGCATTTTGGCCCTTTATCCCACATCTCGCAAACAAACCATCATGTGCCGCACTTTATTATCAAATTAAAACACTACTAATTTGCAAAAACAGATTGTCCTGTATTTCAATCAAACTTCCCATTTGTTTGATGACAATTGACATTTCAACCTGTCTCTTTTGCAGTCACATTGCACTTTTCACAAAATATACAGTGCCTTTAGAAAGTAGCCGCACCCATTTTCCACATTTAGTTGTGATTTTAAAATTAATTAAACATAGATATTTTTGTCACTTGCCTACACACATACCCCATAATGTAAATGTTGAATTATGTTTTTCAAAATGATTACCAATACCAAGTTACATAATAAGTTGCATGGACTTACTCTGTGTGCAATAATAGTGTTAACATGATTTTTGAATAGCTACCTCATCCCTGTACCTCACACATACAATTATCTGTAAGGTCCCTCAGTCGAACAGTGAATTTCAAACACAGATTCAACCACACATACCAAGGGGTTTTCAAATGCCTCACGAAGAAGAGAACCTATTGGTAGATAGGTAAAAAAAATCACTTTGAGCATTGTGAAACTATTAATTATCTCTACCTGTCACGGACGTCAAAAGGAGGAAACCAAGGTGCAGCATGGTATACGTATATTCTTCTTTATTCTAAGAATGAACACTGAACAAAACGAACAAAATAGCAAAAACGAACCATGAAGCTGTACAAATGAGTGCTGACAGGCAACTACACATAGACAAGAACCCACCAACACCAAAAGGAAAATGGCTACCTAAATATGATCCCCAATCGATAAACAGCTGCCTCTGATTGGGAACCATATCAGGCCACCATAGACATATAAATACCTAGACCTACAAAACCCTTGACATACAAAAACCCTAGACAATACAAAACGAACGTACCCACCCTAGTCACACCCTGACCTAACCAAAATATAAAGAAAACAGAGATAACTCAGGTCAGGGCGTGTCACTACCATGTAACCACGCCAGCCCAGGACCTCCACATCCGGCTTCTTCACCTGCGGGATCATCTGAGACCAGCCACCCAGACAGCTGGTGAAACTGAGGAGTATTTCTGTCTGTGATAAAGCCCTTTTTTGATTAAAAACTTGGCTCCCCAGTGGGTGGGCCTATGCCCTCCCAAGCCCACCAATGACTGTGCTCCTGCTCAGTCATGTGAAATCCATGGATAAGGGCCTAATGAGATTATTTAAATTAACTGATTTTTGTATATGAACTTAAATAACTCAGGAAAATCTTGAAATTGTTGCATTTTGCCATATTTTTGTTCAGTGTATATACAGTACCAGTCAAAAGTTTGGACACACCTACTCATTCAAGGGTTTTTCTTTATTTTTACTATGTTCTACATTGTAGAATACTAGTGAAGACATCAAAACTATGAAATAACACATATGGAATCATAAAGTAACTAAAAATGTGTTAAACAAATCAAAATATATTTTATATTTGAGATCCTTCAAAGTAGCCACCCTTTGCCTTTGACAGCTTTGCACACTCTTGGCATTCTCTCAACCAGCTTCATGAGGTAGTCACATGGAATGCATTTCAATTAACAAATATGCTTGTTAAAAGTTAATTTGTGGAATTTCCTTCTTAATGCGTTTGAGCCAATCAGTTGTGTTGTGACAAGGTAGAGTTGGTATACAGAAGATAGCCTTATTTGGTCAAATACCAAGTCCATATTATGGCAAGAACAGCTCAAATAAGCCAAGAGAAATGACAGTCCATCACTACTTTAAGACATGAAGCTCAGTCATTGCGGAAAATGTCAAGTGCAGTCACAAAACCCATCAAGCGTTATGATGAAACTGGGTCTCATGAGGACCGCCACAGGAAAAGAAGACCTAGAGTTATATATCTGCTGCAGAGGGTAAGTTCAATAGAGTTACCAGCCTCAGGAATTGCCTACAGAGTTCAAGTTTATTTAACCAGGAAAGTCAGTTAAGAACAAATTCTTGTTTACAATGACAGCCTAGGAACAGTGGGTTAACTGCCTTGTTCAGGGGCACTTAGTGGCGCTTAGTGGGACTATCATTTGTTTTTCAACAGGACACAAAACACACCTCCAGGCTGTGTAAGTGCAATTTGACCAAGAAGGAGAGTGATCGAGTGCTGCATTAGATGACCTGGCCTCCACAATCACCTGACCTACACCCAATTGAGATGGTTTGTAATGAGTTGGACCGCAGACTGTAGGAAAAGCAGCCAACAAGTGCTCAGCATATGTGAGAACTCCTTCAAGACTGTTGGAAAAGCATTCCAAGTGAAGCTGATTGATAGAATGCCAAGAGTGTGCAGGTAATGAACACAATGGTAGACAGAGAGCTGGTTTCAAGCGCAGGGCGCAGCAGTTGTTTATTGGTTAAGGACCACATGAGGCAGGTAGCTGGGTCCAGGGGCAGGCAGTAGGTCATACACAGGGGGTCCAAAAAGGCAACAGTACAGGCAAGGAAAAGGCTAGTAACGTCATCCGTGAGATCAGGCAATAGGTTGATAACAGGAAATCCGATAGGCAAAGGTACAGGCAGGGAATAGGCAAAGGCGTCGTTAGTGAGGCAGGCCAAAACCATCATACATGGGAAGATTAAATTACAGGGCAATCATAGCTCCAAATTAACGTGTGTCACATAAACAATACCTCACAATGGGGTGCAAAGAACTGACCTAAATAGTGTGATAATGACATACAGGTGTGTGAACAGGTAATCAGAATTCAGGGGATTGGGATCTGGAGAGTGAACTGCGTTCATCTATGAGTCGGAGCTGGAAAGTGGGCTGGAAAGTGAGCTGCGTTCAGGGGATCTACGTGTTTGAGGGTGTGAGTTGGAAGCAGACGTTATGGTACCCCCCCATCCACGGCAGCTCTTGGCGGCCTAGGAAGCTGAGCGGGGGACGTGGGACGTGGAGCTGGGCGGTCAGGACAGTTACGGTGGAAAGCCAGGATCATGGCTGGGTCGAGGATGTCCTTTGTGGGGACCCAGGACCGTTCTTCTGGTCCGTACACCTCCTAATCCACCAGGTAGTGGATGCGACCACCCAGGCGCTTGGAGTCAAGGAGGGCTTGGATGGAATAAGCCGGTGCACCACCGACGTCAAAACGGCGCCGAGTTGCGCCACTGGAGGATGGAGGGCTGTATCTCACAGGCTTGAGGAGGGACACATGGAAGGATGAGGAGATCCGGTAATGACGGGGCAACTGGAGACTGTAGGTGACAGGATTGATGCGGTGTGTTATTTTGAAGGGACCAATGAACCGGGGACTAAACTTTTTGCAGGGATCACGAAGCCGGATGTCCTGGGGAGAGAGCCACACATGTTGCCCAGGGTGGAAGAGTGGAGTAGGTCGGCGACGCCAGTAAGCAAACCGTTTCTGGGAGAGGGAAGCTTGATGGAGGTGCCGATGTGCTCCTTAGTTTTGGGCTCTGTTTCTTATGGTAACACGGGGGGTTGATATCCGAGGAGACACTGAAAAAGAGTGAGATGGAGTGAGGAATGCACCAGGGAGTTCTGTGCTTATTCGGCCCCGGCTAGATAGCGACTCCACTCGTGTGGTTGGTGGGTGCAGTGTTGGCAAAGGTACTTCCCTATTTCCTGATTCAGGCGTTCTGTCTGCCCGTTGGTTTGGTGATGGTATCCGGAGGATAGGCTGATGGAGACCCCCAGTCGGTCGCAGAAGGCTCGCCACACCCTGGAGACGAACTGGCATCCCCGATCTGAAACGATGTCTTCCAGGATCCCATACAGACAAAACACCTGTTGGAACATGCACTCAGCCATTTCCATGGCATTAGGTAGATGCGGAAGAGGGATGAGTCGGCACATCTTGGAGAACCAGTCCACTACAACAAAAATAGTTGTGAAGCCTGAAGAGTCTGGCAGATCAGTGAGGGAATCCATGGCGATGTGGGACCATGGTCTGTGTGGTGTAGGTAAATACTCGAGCTCACCGGTAGGTAGTTGGCAAGGGCTCTTTGCCCATGCACAGACGGGACAGGAAAGAACGTCATCTCGGACGTCTGCGGTTTGGGATGACCACCGGAACTTGCGTGTCAGTAGCTCTGTGGTCCGGGTGATCCCGGGATGGCCAGAACTCAGCAAGGTATACCACCACTGCATTAGTTGGGGTCTGACGGACGCCAGAATGTAGGTCTTTCCTGCAGGGGTGTCGGGAGGTGCTGAGTCGGGACGTAGGGCATCTTGGACGGCTGATTGGATTTCCCAGTGTATGGGTCCCATGACACAAGACGGAGGCAGGATTGGCTTGGGTTAGAGGAAGGGGAGTCAAATAGATGGGATAAGGAGTCAGCCTTTTCTTGCCAGGCAGATAGTTGACGGTGAAGTTGAAGCGTGTGAAGAAGAGTGCTCAGCGAGCGTATATGGGGTTGAGCCTCGTAGCACTTCTCAAGTACTCCAAATTGCGGTAGTCGGTAAGGACAAGGAATGGGTGACCAGTGGCGCAACTCTTCAATAGCCAGCTTAATGGCAAGGTGCTCTCGGTTCCCAACATCATTGTTCCTCTCAGCGGGTGACAGTTTCTTGGAAAAGAAGCCACATGGGTGTAATTTGGGAGGTGTCCCTACCCGCTGAGAGAGATCCGCTCCCACGCCGACCTCGGATGCATCAACCTCCAGAACAAAAGGTAGGATTTGGCTGCCTAAGGATGGGTGCAGATGTGATGAGGCGTTTCAAGGTCTCAAATGCAGTAAGGGCGGTGTCGGTCCATTGGAGGATATGGGTTTTTTGACTGGTGAGAGCTGAGAGAGGAGCGGTTCTGTTGCTGCAGTTTCGGATGAACCGGCGGTAGTAGTTGGAAAATCCTAGGAAACGTTGTAGTTCCTTTATGATGGTAGGTTTGGGCCAGTTAGGCACGGCCGTGACTTTGTCTTCGTCCATGTTGACCCCTCCTGGTGTCAACACGAAAACTAGGAAGGTTGGAGGACGTTGGAGGACCTGTTGCACATGTTGTACGTGTTCTGCAATGGAATGAGAGTAGATCAAGATATTGTCAACGTACATGATGAGGAACTGGTTGATCATGTCCTGGAAAACTTCATTCATGAAGGACTGGAAGACTGCAGGAGCATTGGTGAGACCGTAGGGCATAACCAGGTATTCGTAGTGACCCTTAGCGGTGATGAATGCCGTCTTCCACTCATCCCCACTTTGGATACGGACCAAGTTGTAAGCACTACGTAGGTCCAGTTTGGAGTTGATGGTATGCTGTCCAACTTGTTCTAGTGCGGCTGGAATCAGAGGGAGGCAATTCTTGATGGTAAGGTCATTGAGGGGTCGGTAATCTATGCAGGGACGGAGACTACCATCCTTTTTCACAAAGAAGAAACTGGATGCAGCGGAGACGTGGATGGACCAATGAATCCCAAGTTGAGGGCCTCTTCTATATATGTGTCCATAGCCTCATTCTCTGGGATGGACAAGGGATAGATCTGACCCTTAAGAGGCGATGCCCCAGGAAGGAGGTCGATCATGCAGTCCTCCGGGCGATGAGGGGCAGAATGGACGCCTTTTTCTTGCTGAAGACACTCTGGAATTGTGCATATACAGGTGGGATGTGGGCTGGAATGGCAAACTCCGATCCTTCCATAGAGGTGGCTCAACAGGGTAGATTGAAGCAGTTCTCAAAACAGGCGGGAGACCATGACAGCAGTTTCCCCCCGCCAAGAGATGGCAGGGTCGTGAAGGCTTAGCCAGGGGTGACCGAGGATGAGGGGTTCTTTAGGCAAAGACAACACCATTAACTGAATGACCTCAGAGTGAAGGAGGCCAATCTGAAGGGTGATACTGTCGGTCATTGGAGTCACAAGACCAGTTCCGAGAGGATATCCGTCCATTAATCCCAAAGGGAGGATTAACAGGGATTAGTTTGAGTCTTAACTGTTGTTTCACTTGTTCGTCAATGAAATTACCTGCGCCCCCCGAGTCCACTAGTCCCTCCGCAAACTGAGTGATCCCATTACCAGAAAGCAGAGCCGGGATACCAATCTGCCTTTTGGCAATATTCAAAAAAGTAGAGGTGCTTACCCGGGCGGAAGTGGAGGAGTTGTGGTCACCCCGTTGTGGCGGTGGAGGGGGGGGGGGGGGGGCGAATCGGACAGCTATTGAGTAGGTGGTTACTCTCTCCACAATAGAGACACAGGTTTTCACATAACCTCCAATGTCTCTCGGCAGGCGTAAGAGGGTCGCGGCTGAGTTGCATGGGTTCGGGGCTATTAGACCGTGGTGGACGAGAGAAGGGCGTGGAAGACTTGTAGGCCATGGGCGACTGTATAGGTCTGCGGTCCACCAGTAGGTTGCCAATGGATATGGACATCCGAATGTATTGGTTTAGGTCAGTTAAATCTCCTCTGCTGGCCAGTTCGGTCTGTAACTCCCGATTTAGACCCTCCGGTAGACTGTATATAGCGCTGGTTTACTCCATCCTCTGCTGGCAGCCATGGTGCGAAACTCAAGGACATACTCAGTGGTGGAGCGAGGGCCCTGTCGCAGCGCACATAACAGGTCCCCGGTGTGACGACCTGAAACTGAATGGTCTAACACCTCCTTGAAGAGGGCGTGGAAACGTCATTCAGAGGAAAGATCAGAACTTTGAGCGGCTGTAACTCAATCCAGAGCTTTGCCTGTGAGTAGGGAGATGATGAAGTCCAACCTTTCTTTGTCAGAGGTGAACGAGAGGAGGTTGTGGCACCTGATATCGGTGAAGCAGGAATGGACTGGCAAACGAGGTCGCAGAGTTCATCGATTCGTTCCTCCTGTCGGGCTAGACGTGGCTGCAGCTCCGCTGAATCCATCTGTCGTTTTTGGTGAGGTATTCTGTAATGAATTTAATGGGAGACGTAGAGCTGGTTTCAAGCGCAGCAGGTGTTTATTTGTGAAAGACCACAGGAGGAGGCAGGTAGCTGGGTCCAGGGGCAGGCAGAAAGTCATACACACGGGGTCAAAAAAGACAACAGTACAGGCAGGGAAAAGGCTAGTAACTTTGTCCAGGACATCAGGCAATAGGTTGATAACAGGAAATCTGCTAAAGTACAGGCAGGGAATAGGCAAAAAGGCGTAGTTAGTGAGGCAGGCCACAACTATCATACACGGGAGGATAAAGTATGGGAAACACAGCGCTCCGACTAGACGTGTTTCACAAAACAAATTATATCTCACAATTATGGTGTGCAAAGAACTGAACTAAATAGTGTGTGATAATGACATACAGGTGTGTGAACAGGTGATCAGAATTCAGGTGATTGGGATCTGGAGAGTGATCTGCGTTCAGGGGATCTATGCGTTTGAGAGTGTGAGCTGGAAGCAGACGTTACAGTGCCAAGTTGTCGTCAAGGCAAAGGGTGGCTACTTTGAAGAATCTCAAATATAAAATCTATTTTGATTTGTTTAACACTTTTTTGGTTACTACATGATTTCATATGTGTTATTTAATAGTTTTGATGTCTTCAGTATTGTAATACAATGTAGAAAATAATAAAAATTAAGAAAAACCCTTGAATGAGTTGGTGTATATATTGTTTTTCTCACAAACCTAGTGCACTGGCCCTTTAATAGTCCTGTATTAGCAGACTAATATAGTGGTCTGTAGCGCGGACAAAAAATAAGCCATAGAGATAGAATAAATAGTGTTCTATGTGATTCTGGGTTCCGCTCACCTTCAGCTGAAGCTACTTTATCTACAGTAGCCTACAAAGCTATGTCTCTGCAGTTGCAGGACCACCATAGAGATGAACTACATGTTCCTGTAAGGATAGATAGGGACTAGATTTACTGCCGAGCTCCGGATGAGGCTCATTCAGGGGAGAAGAGGAGGATAGTCTTCCTGGATCTATGTCTGCATCTTAAATGGCACCCTATTCCCTATATATATATAGTGCGCAAAATAATAACTGCACTATATAAGGAATAGGGTGCCATTTGGGACGCAGTCCTTGTAAATGTATTGAGAGTTACTTGGAAGATGAAATATTGTTCTGCCATCAGCTTCATTAAAATAATGTCCATCCATTATTCTCAGTAACTAATCTCCCTAAAGTCACCAGCCGCCACTGTTATAGTGTGATGTAACTCCTTTCTTCCCCTTTTCCCTCTAGGTGAGTGTTGCCACAGGCTGCGCTGCCCGTGAGAGGAACGTTGTGTACGCCAGCACCCTGGCCTCCTTCTTCACCCGGGCCTACGACCAGCTCCGCATGGCTGCCATCTCAGAGAGCAACATCAACTTGTGTGGCTCCCACTGTGGCCTGTCCATTGGTGAGTCTGTCTGACCCTCCCCCAAACAAACCCCGGGCACACCCCCAAATTCTCACTCCACGCCACGCCACTCCCACAACCACCCACCATCACCCCCATACACTGCAACCTGCAACCTGTCACCAAAGATGGTGGATAAATTAAGATAGTTCACTCAAGCCGTTTACCGTTGAAAATAATATATTATGTTCCTGTCTACTTAACTGGGTGTGTCTCACATAAACAACAACGCAATAGCAGCTGGGTCTGGTTTACTTAGTTAATTGACTTTCATTGAACCTGGGGGAAAAAACAGCAAGTGGGATGTCTCGCTTCCTCTTCCATCTCCGTCACCTCAACGAATGTTCCCTCTTAACTGCCTGTGTGCGTGGTCGTGCACCTCCTCCAGGACTGCCAGGAATGCCAGGTTGCGCAGAGAAGCAAGAGATTGACCGCAAGAGAGTTCACCCCATTAGTTTTCACTTTATAGATCAACGTTTTTTTCTGTGATTGAATCAACATTATATCAGCCCCTTTTCAATGCAACAAACCTAAACAAGTCTAACTTTGCAAGATTTGGTCTGTGATTTTGTTGTAGGGAGAGCGAGAGCGCAACGGAGTAGAATTATATTGGCAGGGGTAGCACAAAACGTGTAGGTTACATTTCAAGCTGTATTTGAAAAGCCAGTCAGGTAAAAAGCTTATGTCTAAATAAAAAGGAGCAATGTTGTATTTTGAGACAGGCTTGAATATGCAAATTAGCCAATATGCAGAGGGATAGCCTACATTGTCTAATTCTCTATATAGTAATAACAATACATTTTATTTTGTAAAGTGGTTTCTTGTATCATACAACACAATAAAATGCCATTTACAGTTACCTATTTGGCCCATGGTGTAAAAAATCATTAATGTCAAGCCCTTCATAATGTAAAAATGTTTTTAAATGTCTCATTCAATGTAGGCCTGCATTGAACACCACACATAGGCTACTGTAGGCTATATCATGGAAATCAAAAGCTATTTCCGTGTGAAAATGTTATAGGATTTGATCCATTGATTTTGTTGGTAGGCTTACATTATGCTGAAATAGCCTCAATAGCCTAATGGCTACTGTCTAAAACTGTAAATTTGCTCAGTGCCCCCCAAATATTGAGGGAACATTGGTCACACAACCCCACTCTTTCTCCAGTGACTCTACCCCCTCTCTCACTCTCTTCACTCTTTCTATTGGCTCCTCAAGTAAAAAAAAACTCAAATGGTACTGAATTCCCAACGTGACTATCCATCTGGTGCAGTTGATCCAAGTTCCTCTCTTTCTTTTACCCCACTTCTGTGTTTTCCTCCTCACCTCCTTCACCCCCTAAGGTCCCCTAACCTCCCTCTCCCCCCTGACCCCTGACCCTGTCTGTCCTGGATGCTGTCACCTTCACCAGGGGACCTGATGTCCCTCTCCTCTGTTAGTCCCTCAGGTACACTGCATGCCACGCTCTCTACGTCCGTCTGTCCTACTGTCTGTCTGTCCTATTGTCCGCATTCTTGTCTGTCTGTCTGCCTGTCTTATTACACCTGCATGTCAGTCCACCTAGCCTTTAGCTTTATATTGGGTTGAAATAATATTTGAAATCTTTCAAATATCTTGAAAGTTTGCTTGAGCCTGCCTGGAGTCTTGGCTGGATGTGGTTTGCACCAGGAAATCTCAATAAAGAGCAACAAATAGTATTTTCTTTCTATGTTACAACATTTTGGAAGGATATTAATCTATTTGAGTGTTCCAGGAGAGGACGGGCCGTCTCAGATGGGTCTAGAGGACATAGCCATGTTTAGGGCCATCCCCATGGCAACCATCTTCTACCCCAGCGATGGTGTGTCTATTGAGAAGGCCGTGGAGCTGGCTGCCAGCACAAAGGTACTCATAATCCCTCCCACCAAAATGCTATTGGTTCTCATCCCCTCACACCAAATGTTATTGGCCCTCCAACATTGATGCATCTCCCTACACCCCTGCCCCAACACCAGGGGATATGCTTAGTGTTCACACCCTAAAATGTATGACCATAGTGTTCCAATCTCCTTTCTAAGGGCGTTTGCTACATCAGAACCAGCCATCCCGAGAACCCGATCATCTACAGCAGCAACGAGGACTTCCATGTTGGACAGGCTAAGGTGAACTCTTTTCTACGTTACATTAACCACACAGGCTATCACAGCCTTGGCTAAACCACTTAAGTTTCCTCCTACTTCCGGACAAGAGCTGATTAGTTAGATGATTAGTTTAATCAGTTCTACAGCATCCATATTAGGAACTCCCTCACTGAAGAAGTATTGTCTGACAACTGAAAGAGTTCCTATTATGGATGCCGTACAGATGTTTGAATGGCTGCAAATGAACACAGAGAGGGTTGTCTTCGAAGTGGAGTAAACAATGAATCTCATCCAATAGTCTAGCTTTCTGAGATGTGCTGAAACCTTGTTGTTAACTCATCCCTGTCCATCTCAGGTGGTGTACCAGAGCGCGGAGGACAAGGTGACCGTGATCGGAGCTGGGATCACCCTGCATGAGGCCATGGCTGCAGCTGAGATGCTCAAGAAAGGTACAGTACAACTACAGCCAGACTTGAAGAAAGACTTGGAACCCAGAACCGAACTGTATAGGGATTTGATGATTCCTGGCTGTTGCCATTCTCTCATTTCTGCATGCTCTAATATTGGCTACATGCGTTAATGAATTTGCTCTTGAATCCAATCCGTTCGTTAGTGTTGGCGCCCAACTTCTATATCCTGTAAGTGTTGGCCTTTCTCAATTATATGTTCAAGCTTATCCTGTTTATAAAGTGATATCCCTCTCTATATCTGAACCTCATTGTTTGAAGGTTTTAATGCCATTCTCTGTATAGTTGCTCGAATCTTGTTCTCGTTTCTCCACTGAAACACACTATACTTGGGGTTTCAAAATGACGTCAACTTTCCCAAAATTCCCAGGTTCTCCATAAATCCTGGGTGGAGTATTCTAGATTTTCTCCTTATTCCCTTCTGATTCCAGGAATATTCTAACCAGGATTTCTGGAAAACCTGGGGAGTTTCCAATCCTATACACTACTGTTGATAAACACCATGTTTCCCACCTTGTTGTTTTCCCAGAGAGGATCTTCATCAGGGTGATTGACCCGTTCACCATCAAACCCCTTGACTCCAAGACCATCATTGAGCACACCCGCCAGACCAGGGGCCGGATCCTCACCGTGGAGGACCACTACTATGAAGGTATGCTTTTCCCGACCAGAGTTCCGACCTCACGTATTTGTTATTTTTTGGCTAGAACACCAGGAAGTTAGAGAGGGAGATAGACACAGAGGGGTTAGAAAGGAAAATGACAAAGCTGGGGCTCAAACCCGTCGCCAGCGGTATGCTTGGTCCGGAGTCAGGAGCCTTTCTGCTACACCAGAATCCGGCACTCAAGAATACTTGTATGTCATTTAGCCGTATATATTGCAACCTGGCAACCTGTCTTTTTTCGGCATTATTTATTTATACAGACGGTATCCTCTCATTGGCTCAGAGTGGCTGAGACGTGATGCGGTGGCATGTTCTCATTGGCTTGAGAGGCATAGCGGGTTTTGCGCTGTCATAGTGGGCGTGGGCCAGATATATTCTGTTCTGGTGCATTTTGTTTGCTGAGGAGGAAGACTGTCTGTGTGTGTGTTTGTGTGTGTGTCTGTGTGTGCATGCGTGCGTGAGTGAGTGTGTGAAGGCCAGGGAGGCAGAGTGCTGTCAGATTTCCTTAGTGGAGCGTGTGCCGATGGGGCTTCTGTGACCTAGATCAACGACGTGTAGCAGTAGCAACCTCCTCTCTGCCCCCTAAGGGGGGAGAGACTGCACTCTTGGAAAAAAGGGTTCCAAAAGGGTTATTCAGCTGTCCCCCTACGAGAAGCATTTTTTGTTCCATGTAGAACCATTTTGGTCCCAGGTAGAACCCTTTTCAGTTCCTTGTAGAACCCTTTCCCACAGAGGGTTCTACATGGAACCCAAAAGGATTCTACCTGGGACCAAAAAGGGTTCTACCTGAAACCAAAAATAGTTATGCAAAGTGTTCTCCTATGGGGGCCACCAAAGAACCCATTTAGGTTCAAGATAGCACCTTTTTTCTAAGAGTGTAGGGATAGCAGGAGAAAAAAGAGACTGAAAGAATGAGAGGGGGAGAATATGGTGGGGGAAAGATGGAGAGAGAGTGTGCGCGCGCATGGCGACAGATATAGACCAATGGCTTCATCTTCAAGATCTCAAGACCAATGAGTAGGCATCTCCAGGCACAGATCTAGGATCAGTTTATCATCTGGAATCAAAAAGCTTTACTAATAGAGGGGGGGAAAAGTGGTCTGAGCTCAATGTCATTGTAAATTACTCCTGGGGAGTGTATCAGAGCTGGGGGAAGGATTACTGTCATTTCAAATTGACTTAATGAAATTGGATTGACCCCGATCCTTTTGCAGCGATGCTTCCTTAGTCTTCTCACTCTCATGTATTTCATTTAATGTTGCTGTTCCCCAGGTGGCCTGGGGGAGGCAGTATGCTCAGCGGTGGTGAATGAGCAGGGCTTCACCCTGCAGCGTCTGGCGGTGGCCCATGTCCCGCGCAGTGGCAAGCCCAGCGAGCTGCTCAAGATCTACGGCATCGACCGCGAAGCCATTTGCCAGGCCGTCAGGAAGATGCTCAGTGGCTCCGCCAACGCCAAGTAGCTCCACCCCTTCCTGCATAAGCTACGCCCCACCCAGCCCAGCCCCCATTCTACCACCCCTGAGAAAAATAGAGACATTGTTCCATGTCACCACCCACGCCTGGTAAACCCACCCCCTCACTGTGAAAGCCCCGTCCCTTATGTGTTTACTAAAGTAACGTGAGTTCGTGCTGTATGTACATTTTTGAAGTAACAGTCACACATTTCACTTTTTTTCTCACACACATGCATACAGTACACACACAACCCTACTCCCACTTCCTGGTAATTATGGGTAATCCCAGGGTCAAGGGGTCACCTTCAGAAATTAAAGTGAGAGGTCGTGAAACTCGGCTGGCAGTTGTAGACATTCTGCAAACCGTACAATGCAATAAAGACTATACATGCTGTGACTCAATGTAGGCACTATTATTTGATGCTCATCTGTTTTTAAACTCTTCCTGTTTGATATGTTCAACCAAAAAACAACCAGTAGCAGTTTGTTTGAATACTTTTATATTGTTCTGATGATGTAACTCTGAAGACAGGGTGGGGCAGGCGGTAGTGAAATGTAAGTGTCGTCTACATGACAACCATCTCAGAGAAGGTCCTGTTTGTAAAACGTAGTCCAAGAAGGGGGGAAAAAATGAACAAAAGATGATCAAATGAAAATGTATGTGGGCTACAAATATCAGTAAAGTGAAAAGTCCATACAGTTCGATCCATATGTCTCTCTTATACCCCAACCCACACACGTTACTGGACAGCTTGTGTTAGCACACATGTTGGTTTTAAACTTCCTTTTATCTCTACAACTCAGGTGTAGACTAGCTAAACATACGGGGTCAGATAACTGCCAAAATGTTGTGCGTAAAAGCTTTTGGCACATATTTAACTCTGTATTAACACCTTTTACCTGCATGAGCAAACCAGCAGTGTGCTAAAACGAGCTGTCTGAACATACCAATAATGTTTCTATGAGCGATGTGTCCACCATAGCAAACAGTTGGACCTGGAGGTGAGGAAGAGGGACACGGGGCCAGCTAGGACTTAGAGCAGGGTTGGGGTTAATTCCATTTCAATTCAGTCATATCAGGATGGAAATGGAATGTACCCCAGCCCTGGCTTAGAGACTGTCTCTGTGCTTGTGGTCATGGTGATGTTGGGAGCATGCCGTTACATCTGAACTGTGAAGCTAAAACAAACATTTGTCACTTGAACTTTTGTATGTACCTCATACTTTCGTCTATTAAAGCCCTCTGCATTTGAGTTTGAGAGTTCACTAGTATTTCCGGGTGTTTCTTTGACTGTGTGCGTGCAAATGTATCATAGCGTGTCTATTGAAAAAGGCAGGTTGGCGTAAATATTTGCTTATGCAAAACACTTTTATTCGAATAATGATCCAAATTAAGGAAGACAAAAAAGAATAATATCATTATAATTGACCACAGAGAGAATTCATTCTAAATCAATTCTAAATAGATAAAACAATAAGTTAAACTTTAATATATTCGTAGAGTGTTAGTTTGAATATGATTAGAATTGCAGCAGGTTTCTCTTCATTTTTGATTCTGATCAGAACCAACACCCACAGTGAGTATCTGGATTTGATCGTGAAAGATTCCGACAGATGACCGAGCAGAGTTAGTCCATTGGTCACCATGTTTACGCTGGGATCCTATCAGCAGACAGTACTAGTCGGAATATATCAGACATCTGTTTGTCTAATGGCAGCTCTGCAATATGACCTTGACAGGTAGCACAGTAAAAGCCATTGCCCATTTACTGAGTCTTCTACAGTTGACAACGGCATGGCTTTGCCACCTGGGTCACCACCTTTCTCTTATGTCCCTGGACAAAACAAACAGTGCATCACGTTTACAGTGTTAATTAGATGACTTAGAGAGGATTTAGACAGGATAACTGTGATATGTGGTTGTTTTCCCTACTAAACATAGTTGACTGTAAGTCGCTCTGGATAAATGATTAAAGTGTAAATGTAGCTTTAAAAGTTATTTTGGCTATATGTTCCATTTAGCGTTCTCTATTTAAGCAATAAAGCCTGAGGAGGTGTGGTGTATTGCCAATATACTACAGCTAAGGGCTGTTCTTAGGGACGACGCAACGTGGATCCAGTCATTAGCCGTGGTATATTGGTCATATACCACAAACCCCCGAGGTGCCTTTGCTATTATAGACTGGTTACCAACGTAATCTGAACAGTAAAAAAAAAAAAGGGTCATACCCATGGTATACGGTCTGATATACCACGGCTTTCAGCCAATCAGCATTCAGGCCTCGAACCACCCAGTTTATAATGTCAATTTTACCACAGTTTCATCACATTTTCACAGCATATACAACACACAATGTAACACTTTCTTGTACAGGATAACATCCTGTATCACAAGCGTCTCTGTCAATTCACATGAGTTAGGAGAGATTTCATTGTGTACTACACAGCTGTGTTATATACAGTAGGTCTGTTGTCATTTAACTACCATAGAAAGCTGTATTTCCGCTTGGCTCCTCGAACTGCAAACACCATGATTCCACATCCATAAGACAGTGTGTAGACTCAGGGAAAGAATAATGAACATTCAATAAGATTCAAGCGATTTTAACAGTATTTCATTTGTATCAAATTGTTCCGGTATTCCAACCCTATTACACTGTATTCAACACCCATTACTTCAATGAATAATCAATTGTACCATGATATGAGTCGAGGTTTAAGACAGCCACAAGCAGAGCAGCACACAATCCCCAGAAGGCATCTGAGAAGAGACAAATACTGTGAGGTTATTAAAGATACCAGGCTGTGTCCCAAATGGGTGTGGGAGTTAGTACTTTATATGACATACCTCTTCTATGATAGGGAGGGCCTTTGCATCTTTTAGTGTGAGCTGGCAGATCTGAGACGGAATATATTGTTCTTTCTCATTGGTAAGCTATTACACACATATGACTAAACACATGCGAATATATACAACTTTTCATATATGACCATATACAAATGACTTTGCATCTTTTAGAGGAAACTGGCAGGTCTAAAATTGAAAGTATTGGATTATTCCTCATAGTTAAGTTATTAAATACAAACACTAAACACTTCAAATAACAACATAAACCAACACAAGAATGTACAGTACAGTTTACCTTACCGGAGAGCATGCCCACAAATTCAAATATAAGAGTGGAAATCACAGACAGAAGTGCCGGGGTCAAAATGGCTGGAAAGATAATGACACTGATTGTAGACAAAAACAGCCAATATTGAGTGATGAAAACCTGAGTAATTGTTCTTTTTTACTTGAATAGTAAATAACATTTACTCACGGTAATATGGTCGGTAGACTGCCATTCCACAACCCAGTCCAAAGCAAATTGAGAAGAAATGGTAAAACTTATCTTCAAAAGAGAAGCATGTTGGTGAAAATATTTTTTTACATCCATCATTTTCTACTGTTACTTTCAATTGAAGCAAATATGCAAACTTACAGTGGCAGTAGAAGCCATTCATGAATTGTCCTGGATCCTGAAAATGTATTCAATTCATGAAATACTAAAAATGGAAATGTTGAGAGATTGATTGAGACAGAGACAGGGAGCAGATGCAAACCCATGGCTAGGAACCAAAATCTAATTCCCAACCGAGGGGCTGCGCATGGTGAAAGGTACCTACCATGGAGGAGCAGCAGGCTGTAGGCCACTAGCTCCTGGTCCTTCAGTGTCTTATGGGGTGGTAGGTAGCAGGTGAAGCAGACATCTTGTGGACAGACAGACAGGCAGGCAGTGTTAAACTGGCAGAGCTTGTCAGACTGGTATTCAGCATATTGTTACGACACGAGGAGAGATAGTGCAAGTCCCAGACAGAAAAAGAGATTTCACTTTCATATTCACCAGAGAGAGTAAAGTACACGGCACGGGTCGAAAAGTGATTGACGACCTATTTTATGTGTCATGTGGTTATGCCCATATGTACATGCTGTCCTTCCCTTCTCACGCTATCGAGTGAGTGCTTATGTAACCAGATAGTGTCATCGTTCAGCCATGACTCGGTGAAACATAAGATATTACAGTTTTTAATGTCTAGTTGTAGGATATACGTACTTTCAGTTCGTCCCACTTATTTTCCAGCGATTGAACGTTCGCCAACAGTACTGATGGCCACTCGTCGCCTGATCCTCACAAGGCACCCCAATCTCTTTGCGCAAAATCTCAGTTTCTTTTTCCAGCAAATGACAAGGATGAGTGTAACGGCTCTCGTCGTTGGAAGGAGAGGAGGACCAAAGCGCAGCGTGGTACGTTTCCATATTTATTGGAATACTTTTCAACACGAACAAGAACAATAAACAGACAAAAACCAAAGAAGCTACAGTCCTGAACATGGGAACACAAAATACATGAACACACGAACAGGAACAATCACCCACAAACCAACAGTGCAAACAGGCTACCTTAATATGGTTCCCAATCAGAGACAATGCAAAACACCTGCCTCTGATTGAGAACCATATCAGGCCAATTGACAAACCTACACATAGAAACACATAACATTGACTACACCCACCCAGCACACGTCCTGACCAACTAAACTAAGACTAAACAAAGGAAATAAGGTCAGGAACATGACAATGAGGGTCTGTTCGGGTGTCTGGAGTATATCCTTCCCGTCCAACTCATTAAAGAAAAATTCTTTGTCCAATTCGTGGTGAGTATTCGCTGTTCTGATATCCAAAAGCTCTTTTCGGTCCTAAGAGACGGTAGCAGCAAAATAAGTTACAAAATAAGTTACAAACAATGTGAAAAAAACGAACAAAATAGCACGGTTGGTTAAGAGCCAATAACACTGCAGCCATCCTCTCTGGCTCCTGATAGTTGATAGCTGTTCCATATGTGACAGATATGAAAATATCTGTTAGAAACTTAGAAAGAGGGGGAATCCAAAGATGCAACAACTAGGATGGGTTGCTATATGACTAGGATTGTGCCTTTGACTTCTGGACAACAAAAGAAAGTTGATATGAAAAAAAATTGAACAGGAGAGAAATGGCATAGTGATGGGTGGCGACAGGGAAGTAAATGCAAATAAGTTTGACAAAATGACATAATTACTCCTGTCCATACATAAATAAATAATAAGCATGACTTAGCCACAGAGGAAGCGATTTAAAAAAATAAATAAATCACAAGCTAATAGGCCTATGTCTATTTGGGAAGCCCGAAATTTGGGCAGCGACCATGGCAATAGGCCTAGCTGATTATTGAGTTGTGGCTGTCAATGAAAAGCCAATGTGTGTGAAAATAATGTATCTTGAGTATATTTGAAAATGTTGAGACAAGAACGGGAGGGGCAAAGATATGTCGTGTCTCTCTTACTGCGCATTTATAGTATCATTGTGTGAATTGTCTTAGATTTGTTTTTATCGATTCCCCAATACATATGTCACCAGTTGTCCTTTTTTATGTCTTTATTTTAGTTTGGTCAGAGCGTGAGTTGGGGTGGGCATTCTATGTTGTTTTTCTATGTTTTGTTCTATGGTTATATTTCTATGTGTTTGGCCTAGTATGGTTCCCAATCAGAGGCAGGTATCAGTCGTTGTCTGATTGGGAGCCATATTTAGGTAGCCTGTTTTCCTTTGTGTTTTGTGGGTGGTTGTTTTCCTGTTTCTGTGTTTTCACCATACGGGACTGTTTCGTTTTCGTTTTGTATCATTCACATTGTTATTCTTGTATTCTTAATGTCCAGTTATTAAATTGAATATGGACACTTACCACGCTGCACTGTCACGCCCTGACCTTAGTTATCTTTGTTTTCTTTATTATTTTGGTTAGGTCAGGGTGTGACATGGGGGATGTATGTGTTTTGGCTTGTCTATGGTTGCCTAGATTGGTTCTCAATTAGAGGCAGCTGTTTATCGTTGTCTCTGATTGGGAACCATATTTAGGCAGCCATATTCCGTTGGGTATTTCGTGGGTTATTGTCTATGTGTAAGTTGCCGGTGTCTGCACTTTATATATATAGCTTCACGTTCGTTTTGTTGTTTTGATTAGTTTGTTTAAGTGATCTTCGTTTCATGTTAAATAAATAGAAGAATGTATTCGTATCACGCTGCGCCTTGGTCCTCCTCTCTTCCACCAAACGACGAACGTGACATGCGCTTTGGTCCTCATCTTCTTCCAACCACGACAAGCGTTACACCAGTAGTAAATGTACCATTAATCCCTGTCATTTGATTACATTAATTTATGTTAATGCATATATTAATTACAATCACTTAACTTTCTCATTCTCGGAGTGGAAACCTTTGCAGAACTCACAAACGGCTACACTTGGATTATTTCCTAAACACGAGATTTGTAATTTCTTTGGAGTACTCCACGTGAGCAATGAGCATGTGTCTGGTTTCTCTGTCCTGATAATGTTGAGTGAGCGCGCGCGCCGGATCACACATTGAAGTACCTGGCCTGCTGAAATGTAGGAAAGTGTTGTTGTTTTTATACATTCATTGAGAATGACATTATATTAAAACTATAGATCCTCACAGTAAGCTATTCGAAGAATCTTTCCAACAATCTCCCCCTCAATATTCAGCAATCCTCGGTGTGAAAGAGCAATGGAAGTTAAAGGACTACTTCTGCATTGACCTATATAGGTTATGAGTTCCATGCACTTATTCCTTTAGCCGCCAATTGATCACTGTGTATCAATGTGTCCATATGGCAGGGGCTGGTGATTTCGCATTAGTTTACTTTTACGGTATCATTTTAATTCAGATTTTTTTCATGATTAACCATGTGACAATGACTGAGAAACAAAAACGTTTTTACTGAAATGAAACTGTCAAAGTGGATATGAAAATAAAAAACAAAGTGGATGTGAAAATAATAACTGACAAAGCAGAACTGTAGACATGCTAGGATACATTGTAAGATTCCCCAAACTTGAAACTCCGTCTATGAAATATTATACAATTCTTTCCTCCACGTTTCCAGGATCCTGCCTATAGGCTACATATAAGCAAGTTAAGACATGCATCATAATATGAAATAAAACATTCCGGTTTCAAACACTGAATGATGTTTTCAAAATGCACAGTGCCTCCAGCTCACATTGTAAAGTGGTGGGTGACTCTGATAGCCTGTTCCCTGCACGCAAGGATATTTGCCAGAAAAAGATCAATGTCCCATATCTAAGAAGCGAAGCGAGAAGAGGGAAAGGAGAAGAAACGATGATGTGTATTCTTACTGAGTAAGATTTTAACCGAGATGTGGACATGAAGCTGGGATTAGGGTTAGGATTGAGGTTAGAGTCTTGTCTCAGGGTTTCCGTTTGCCGTTTTTTGGCCGAAAAAAAGAAAAAGCCAATAAAACAGTTGCCATCCAAAATTACAGTGAGAAAAAATAATGCTTGTTATTCATTTATGGCAATGTCAATCAATGGAAATACATTTGACCATATTGCTTATCGGTCAATTACGCTTCAATTACCAGTTGAGAAATAAAAATAGTAGCTCTTTTTAATCCTGCACCAAAACTGTTTCTAACAAGAAATTCCATTTAAAATTGTTGCGCAATGAATGGGCTTACAAAATCGTATTTTACTGCAGCATGCAAACAGCTGAGGAGCTGCAGGGAAAATCCCAGTCAAAATAGGCTCTGTATGCTGTGTATGTGTGATATTTGTGTTGGATAAATAAGATACATGATGACTAGCAAAAATATACACAGGCCAATTTAATTCCACAAATGTTTGCTAATTAACCTATGGACGATAAGCAATATGGTCAAATGTATTTCCATTGATTGCTATTTCCATAAACCCTCTGGTTCGTTCAGCCATTCCTATGGGGTTAAGATTATATGTCAGTTAACATGACCTTTATGAATTATGACGCCTTTATATGCTGTATGTAATTTTTTTGATTACATAAATGCTTCAAAATTCACAAAAAGCAGTTGTGGAAAAAATACACAATTGTCATACTTGAGTAAAAGTAAAGATACCTTAATAGAAAATGACTCAAGTAACAGTAAGTCACCCAGTAAAATTCTACTTGAGGAAAAGTCTAAAAGTATTTGATTTAAAATCTACTTAAGTATCAATACTGAATGTAATTACTAAAATATACTTAAGTATCAAAAGTCAAGGTAAAAGTAAATTCAAATTGCTTATAAGCAAACCAGACGCACCATTTTCTTGTTTTTCTATTTATTTACTGATAGCCAGAGGCACACTCCAACATTCAGACATAATTTACAAAAGAAGCATGTGTGTTTAGCGAGTTCGCCAGATGAGAGGCAGTAGAGATGAACAGGGATGTTCTGTTGATAAGTGTGTGAATTGCCCAATTTTCTGTCCTGCTAAGCATTCAAAATGTAAGTACTTTTGGCTGTCAAGAAAAATGTATGGAGTAAAAAGTATAATATTTTCAAAAGGAATGTAGTAAAGTAAAAGTAAAAGTTGTCAAAAATATAAATAGTAAAGTACAGATACCCCTCAAAACTACTTAATTAGTACTTTAAAGTATTTTTACTTAATTATTTTAAACCACTGACCAAAACGTGACGTTAGCTGATGAAGATTATTATTTATTGAACAAAACATAAGATATCCTAAAACTGTGTTGAGGGATCATCTGAAAGGGACTGACATGTCTAACTGACTTCACGGGTCATTTGATTAGTCATGCACAACAGATGCATTCGTCGAACAAAACAGTTGCTGTGGTTTGTATGGGAAAAACATTGAGCTAATAAGATGCACCTCAGTGAGAACATTCTGTAACTGTGCCATGGTCAGTGGCGATTTTAGAATGTAAATCTTGGTAGGGCCAATAACATTACTTTTTTTAATGCATTCCAGCAAAGCCACTACATAACACAATACCATTAATTGCAACGGTAACAAATGGTGCCAACAAACTGTTAGGGCCGACATAAAGCTGTCTCAACAGCGGAGCTTTCCTTTCAGCACCATGGAGTGAATCCTTACCACTGCTACACCTGGCTCTCAGCGGAGCCTTGTCTGGCAGCGAAACAGTTAATTCAGCTTCATTTAGTGCCTTTTTAAAAACCCTAACTGATATGGCAGACTTTCTTAAACAAATGTGGTTTCTACTGACTCCTTATGGATTTGTGTAGGTCAATAAGAACCACATTCTCCTTCAATAATAACGAACATCCAAATGTAGTTTTGACTTCAGAACCATACACAAACATTTTTACATTTATGTTCAGTAAATTCATAATGTTTATTCTTATATCATTAACAGCTAGGTCTAAGTATAAAACAAGTGCAAGCAAACGAGCTGCGACGAGATAGGCCTATTTGTTCAGCACTTTCAAAATGGACACCGACAGAAATTCAGATAGAAGTTAGTTCAGATAAATTCAGCAAGATGTTGAGGCCTTAACTTTACTCTTCTTTAAGTCACCAAAGAGAGAGATAGAGACTCGGTTAGCCTACCATTTGAAGTATTTTATTAGGCCTATGTGTTCTAAAAAGAAAAAAAAAAATCTACTTTTATAGACAATATACCGACACATAGACAGCACAATGCGCAAACAAAACAACCCTCGTAATTGCAATTGATATTGAATTGGTCTATTACTGAACTTTTTGTTGAAAATAAATATTTGAACGGGAAGAGAATGTCACTGGCAAACATGGTTACAGACCCAACAACATTTTATAGTATCTCCTCCTAGACAAGAAAAATACATGAGCTAATTAATTGCTTTGCTTACACAAAGCAAGCAAAGCAAGGAAATCATTCCAACATTGCCTAAAATGATGAATAAGATACTAATTAGATATACCTAAACTCAGCAAAAAAAGAAACGTCCTCTCACTGTCAACTACGTTTATTTTCAGCAACCTTAACATGTGTAAATATTTGTATGACCATAACAAGATTCAACAACTGAGACATAAACTGAACAAGATCCGCAGACATGTGACTAACAGAAATGTAATAATGTGTCCCTGAACAAAGGGGAGGGGGGGGTCAAAATCAGTAACAGTCAGTATCTGATGTGGCCATCAGCTGCATTAAGTACTGCAGTGCATCTCCTCCTCATGGACTGTACCAGATTTAACAGTCCTTGCTGTGAGATGTTAGCCCACTCTTCCACCAAGGCACCTACAAGTTCCCGGACATTGCTGGGGGGAATGGCCCTAGCCCTCACCCTCCGATCCAACAGGTCCCAGACGTGCTCAATGGGATTGAGATCCGGGCTCTTCGCTGGCCATGGCAGAACACTGATATTCCTGTCTTGCAGGAAATCACGCACAGAACGAGCAGTATGGCTGGTGGCATTGTCATGCTGGAGGGTCATGTCAGGATGAGTCTGCAGGAAGGGTACCACATGAGGGAGGAAGATGTCTTCCCTGTAACGCACAGCGTTGAGATTGCCTGCAATGACAACAAGCTCAGTCCGATGATGCTGTGACACACCGCCCCAGACCATGACGGACTCTCCTCCAAATCGATCCCGCTCCAAAGCACAGGCCTCAGTGTAACGCTGATTCCTTTAACGATAAACGCAAATCTGACCATCACCCCTGGTGAGACAAAACCGCAACTCGTCAGTGAAAAGCACTTTTTGCCAGTCCTGTATGGTCCAACGACGGTGGGTTTGTGCCCATAGGCGACGTTGTTGTCGGTGATGTCTGGTGAGGACCTGCCTTACAACAGGCCTACAAGCCCTCAGTCCAGCCTCTCTCAGCCTATTGCAGACAGTCTGAGCACTGATGGAGGGATAGTGCATTTCTGGTGTAACTCGGGTAGTTGTCGATTCCCTCCCTTACCTGTCCCGCAGGTGTGATGTTCGGATGTACCGATCCTGTGCAGCTGTTGTTACAGGAGGTCTGCCACTGCGAGGATGATCAGCTGTCCGTCCTGTCTCCCTGTACCGCTGTCTTAGGCGTCTCACAGTACGGACATTGCAATTTATTGCCCATGCCACAGCTGCAGTCCTCATGCCTTCTTGCAACATGCATAAGGCACATTCACGCAGATGAGCAGGGACCCTGGGCATCTTTCTTTTGGTGTTTTTCAGAGTCAGCAGAAAGGCCTCTTTAGTGTCCTAAGTTTTCATAACTGTGACCTTAATTGCCTACCGTCTGTAAGCTGTTAGTGTCTTAACAACCGTTCCACAGGTGCATGTTCATTAATTGTTTATGGTTCATGAGAAACAGTGTTTAAACTCTTTACAATGAAGATCTGTGAAGTTATTTGGAATTTTACAAATTATCTTTGTAAGACAGGGTCCTGAAAAAGGGACGTTTCTTTTTTTGCTGAGTTTATATAAGCAATAGGCCTATAACAATTGATATGTACACAATTAAATAATTAAAGGTTAAATAATAAAGGTAAAAAAAATATTGAGATGTACAATCTATGGCATAATGGAACGATGAGCGGATAAGTGGCAATCCGTATTCTCGATTAAGACATTAATGAGCGAGCTAACCGTAGGATCAATAAAGGGGGCATTAAAGCAGACAAAGAAAGCTCTTACAATATTCGATAATGACATTTGTCTAAAACAGGCTATAGGTTACATGTGCTGAGTGGGAAAGGGAACAAATTATTAGGGTGAGGCACATGGGCTACTAACAGCTTACTACACAACATACACTTAGTATTACACTGCAAAAAGTTAGCTCTCAAAAACAAGAAAAAAAAGCAAGAAAATGAGGGAACATTTTACTTGCCAAGATTTTTTAAACAAGTAAAAAATCTAGTCTCAAAGAACAATATCTTAAACCGAGTGCGGTCAGACTAAAAACAAGTAATTTGTCTGGATACAAAGAAAAGATTTAATAATTATTTTCTCAATATGCAGGAAAATGTGCTTAAATGTAGCATCAATGCTATTGCAATCGTCTTGAAATAAGGCAATATTCCCAGGAATTTACAGAAAAGTAGCATATAAATGTACTTGTATTACTACTAGAAATGAGATTGGCTTGCTTAAAGAAAGAATCTCATTTCTTTTCACTTCTGTGTTGAGGACTCGGTATATCCAGAGGCTGATATTGGCAGAACAAAGGATGCAAAAACAACAACAAAGGCCGTTGGTGGTCATGGTGAAAATGTAAGACCTATGGCAAGATAAACGTAACAGTACTTTAAATCGTCTTATAATAAACAACAAAACGCCCTGCCTATTTATTAAAGGTTATTGGATTGGTTCTCGGATGGGCCAAGACACACAGTTCTGTTATCGGGACCGGAAATGAAAAAATTGTATTGTGCAACCCTAGTCAGTAATGAACTTTTTCCACTCGGCCATAGCCTTTTTATATGAAGAAGTCATGTATGGCGTCCGAGAGGACTTCTGTCTGCAGCACAGAGAGGAGTGTCGCAATGCACTTGGGATATGTGAGGTGAAAGGCATAATAACGCGCCATGAGATACGTCACTCTGGCATAGATGTCCTCTTTTTGGAAGGTCACCACAGGCATGGTTCCAATGGCCAGTACGCATTCGGTTTCGCAGACAATCACGACAGGGCTGAAGAGTGGTCTTGCCTGAAGAAAGGTGTTGGGGTCTTCTGCAGACTGACACAAACACCAAGAGAAAATCAAATATGACCACAAAGACAAATCACACTCTTTGTATGTTATGGTTAAGTTATGAACATTCTAGTACATGCACACATTTCTTACCTCAAGGATGCGAAGCATAGCCTCACTTGCATCTCCTAACTTCTTCGGTGGAGCCACAGGTGATGGGAACATATCTGGCAAAGCCTTCATCATGGCGATTGAGTGCTTCACTGTTAAAAACGAAAATAGTCTGATTTGATTTACTGCAGCCAGTTATTTAAACAAACATTTATACATTCATGGGATTCTCCATTGTCAACAGAGCCAGTGGATCTTAGTCCAGCAGTGGTGGCTTTATGACCTTTTTGAACACTCCATAAAACTGTGCCTTGTTGTAAAAGGTCCCCCAGCGGGTCTTCAGTTCAGGTATGAAGCGGGAGTTCCCTCGATCGAGGATCCGCCAGAGTTCATCCATAACCTGACACACAGACAGACATTGTAAGACTCTGTATGTCTATCTAGCTGGAGGCGTAGGAAGCATTAGCCTGGTTACTACCAGACCGAAATCTAGCGAGCTCACTGTTTTACATTTGCCCGAAGTAGTTTACCCCTGTCCCTGCTATGGCTTCTCACGCTGCTCAGTTCCCACACCGTATCTCATTTGAGATTCGGTCTGGTGTTAACCAGGCTAAGGAAGCATAGGCCTACTTAAAATGAATACATTTGGTTACATGATCCAGTTCTCTGAAGCCGGGATACCCTTGAAGTATCTTGGTAGGCCTGTCCTGCTCCTTAGTAGCATCAGAGTCGATGAAGGCCCGTCTTGCTTGGAATTCAAGGTCCAGGAGCTGGGAAACATCCTTCTGGTTGGGTCTGCCTTGGTTTTGTACATCTCCTGTAGAGTTTTAGAATGTCTCTGTAATAGCTGTCGCTTTCCTCATCCTCAGATGAGGTGAGGAGAGAAGGATCTTCGGACCAAAATGCGGAGTTAGGGAAATATGCCATCTTTATTTTACATATGACAACGATGCAGATGGCAACACGAAAACTAAACAAAACACTTTCAACAAACTACAAAATAAGAAAACGACGTACACGCAACCTGAACATAAACTTACATAGACAAACGTAAACTCACGAACAGGAACGGACATCGAAACATAACGAACAGCCAAACAGCTCCGAAAGTGAATAACATCGATAACGACACGAAGACATCACAGGAGACAATCACCCACAAACACACAGTGATAATGCCCTACCTAAATATGACTCTTGATTAGAGGAAAATGCAAACCACCTGCCTCTAATCAAGAGCCATACCAGGCAAACCGAAACCAACATAGAAACAGGTAACATAGACTGCCCACCCAAAACACATGCCCTGACCAAAAACACATAAAAACTAACATAAATAGGTCAGGACTGTTACAGTACCCCCCCCCCAAGGTGCGAACGCCGGGCGCACCAGCACAAAGTCCAGGGGAGGGTCCGGGTGGGCAGTTGACCACGGTGGTGGTTCCGGTTCCGGACGCTGTCCCCATACCACCATAGTCACTCCCCTCTTCTGTCTACCCCTACCACTGACCACCCAAACATTACCTTCCCCTAAATAATCAGCTAGCACCGGAACAAGGGGCAGCACCGGGACAAGGGGTAGCACCGGGACAAGGGGCAGCACAAAAACAAGGGGCAGCACCAGGATAAGGACCATCACTGGAATAAGGGGCAGCACCGGGACAAGGGGCAGCACCGGGACAAGGGGCAGCACCGGGACAAGGGGCAGCACCGGGACAAGGGGCAGCACCGGGACAAGGGGCAGCACCGGGACAAGGGGCAGCACCGGGACAAGGGGCAGCACCGGGACAAGGGGCAGCACCGGGACAAGGGGCAGCACCGGGACAAGGGGCAGCACCGGGACAAGGGGCAGCACCGGGACAAGGGGCAGCACCGGGACAAGGGGCAACACCGGGACAAGGGGCAACACCGGGACAAGGGGCAGATCCCGGCTGAAGGACTCTGGCAGGTCCTGTTTGGACGGCTCTGGCAGGTCCATGCTGGCTGACGGCTCTCGACGCTCATGGCAGACTGACGGCTCTCTACGCTCATGGCAGGCTGACGGCTCTCGATGCTCATGGCAGGCTGACGGCTCTCGACGCTCATGGCAGGCTGACGGCTCTCGACGCTCATGGCAGGCTGACGGCTCACGACGCTCATGGCTCTCTGACGGCTCTGGCTGCTCATGGCTCTCTGACGGCTCTGGCTGCTCATGGCTCTCTGACGGCTCTGGCTGCTCATGGCTCTCTGACGGCTCTGGCTGCTCATGGCTCACTGACGGCTCTGGCTGCTCATGGCTCACTGACGGCTCTGGCTGCTCATGGCTCACTGACGGCTCTGGCTGCTCATGGCTCACTGACGGCTCTGGCAGATCCTGTCTGGTTGGCGGCTCTGGCAGATCCTGTCTGGTTGGCGGCTCTGGCAGATCCTGTCTGGTTGGCGGCTCTGGCAGATCCTGTCTGGTTGGCGGCTCTGGCAGATCCTGTCTGGCTGACGGCTCTAGCGGCTCCTGTCTGGCTGATGGCTCTAGCGGCTCCTGTCTGGCTGACGGCTCTGTAGGCTCATGGCAGACGGGCGGCTTTGCAGGCTCATGGCAGACGGGCGGCTTTGCAGGCTCCTGGCAGACGGATGGCTCAGATGGCGCTGGGAAGACGGATGGCTCAGATGGCGCTGGGAAGACAGATGGCTCAGATGGCGCTGGGGAGACAGATGGCTCAGATGGCGCTGGGGAGACGGATGGCTCAGATGGCGCTGGGGAGACGGATGGCTCTGGCCGGATATGGCGCACTGTAGACCTGGTGCGTGGTGCCGGAACTGGAGGCACCGTGCTAATGATAAGCACCTTCCTACTAGTGCGGGGAGCAGAGACAGGGCACACTGAACTCTCAAAGCGTACTCTATACCTGGTGCGTGGTACCGGCACTGGTGGCACCTGGCTGAGGGCACGCACCTCAGGACTAGTACGGGGAGAAGTGACAGTGTGTACAGGACTTGGGAGACGCACAGGTGGCTTAGTGCGTGGGGCCGGAACTGGAGGCACCGAACTGGATACACGCACTATAAGGAGAGTGCGTGGAGGAGGAACAGGGCTCTGGAAATGCACTGGTAGCCTAGTGCGTAATATAGGCACTGTAGGTACTAGGCTGGGGCGGGGAGGTGGCGCCGGAAATACCGGACCGTGCAGGCGTACTGGCTCTCTTGAGCATTGAGCCTGCCCAACCTTACCTGGTTGAATGCTCCCGGTCGCCCTGCCAGTGCGGCGAGGTGGAATAGCCCGCACTGGGCTATGCAGGCGAACCGGGGAAACCATGCGTAAGGCAGGTGCCATGTATGCCGGCCCGAGGAGACGCACTGGAGACCAGACGCGTTGAGCCGGCCTCATGACACCTGGCTCAATGCCCAATCTAGCCCTACCAGTGCGGGGAGGTGGAATAACCCGCACTGGGCTATGCACACGTACAGGAGACACCGTGCGCTCTACTGCGTAACACGGTGTCTGCCCGTACTCCCGCTCTCCACGGTTAGCCTGGGAAGTGGGCGCAGGTCTCCTACCTGCCCTTGGCCCACTACCCTTTAGCCCCCCCCCAAGAAATTTTTGGGAGTTACTCACGGGCTTTTTCGGCTTCCGTGCCAGACGCGTTCCCTCATAATTCCGGTTCCTCTCTCCGGTAGCCTCCGCTCTCCTAAGTGCCTCCAGCTGTTCCCATGGAAGGCGATCTCTACCTGCTAGGATCTCCTCCCATGTGTAGACACCTTTTCCATTCAATACATCGTCCCATGTCCATTGCTCCTTCTTCTGTCCCTTACTCCGTTTAGCATTCCCATACCGCTTGGTCTCTGTATTTTGTTGGGTGATTCTGTAATAGCTGTCGCTTTCCTCATCCTCAGATGAGGTGAGGAGAGAAGGATCTTCGGACCAAAATGCGGAGTTAGGGAAATATGCCATCTTTATTTTACATATGACAACGATGCAGATGGCAACACGAAAACTAAACAAAACACTTTCAACAAACTACAAAATAAGAAAACGACGTACACGCAACCTGAACATAAACTTACATAGACAAACGTAAACTCACGAACAGGAACGGACATCGAAACATAACGAACAGCCAAACAGCTCCGAAAGTGAATAACATCGATAACGACACGAAGACATCACAGGAGACAATCACCCACAAACACACAGTGATAATGCCCTACCTAAATATGACTCTTGATTAGAGGAAAATGCAAACCACCTGCCTCTAATCAAGAGCCATACCAGGCAAACCGAAACCAACATAGAAACAGGTAACATAGACTGCCCACCCAAAACACATGCCCTGACCAAAAACACATAAAAACTAACATAAATAGGTCAGGACTGTTACAGTCTCGTCTGGTTCTGTAGGCTCTCAGTAGTTTCTGACGCCAGAAAACATAACAAACCCGACCAATTAACATTTAAAAATGTTGACTGAAATGAACCAGTGATTCCGCTGGTACTAACCCCCCCAAACCTCTCATTCCACAGGAAACACTGATGACTAAATAGTCACTTTGTTTCTAGTCCCTCGTTTAGAGTAGTAGTAGAAGTTGCATTTATACGGAAACATTATCCACTATTTCAATTTGTGTACTTACCACCCAGCTGCTCAACCTCTGGGGTGCTGCATCTAGATTGTGGGGATCAGGGTTGAGGAGGTGGATTCGTCAGTCTCATCAGTGGACATCTCCTGGCTGCTCTGAAATCTAAGGCTTCATGGCCTCTTTTTGAAGGGCTCGCTCCCTGCATCTTTTTGAGGTTGTCATATTCTGAATCCTTTTCAAAAGCTGCTTCTTCACAGATTCCTAACAACAAATTGTTTGTGCTATAAATTACATTAAACAAAATCGAATCCAGAAATTAAACGATACAAGCGGACACATGTTGCCCTGATTGATCTGGATGAAGTACATCCCTCCTATTTTGAGTGTCAGATGTTTGCACTTTGGTTGCCAGGTATCCAACAGTGCTGTGTTTGGAAAAATGTGTTGAATACCTGAGTAGTGACTTACCCACTCAGCCCCACTGGTTGTAGATCTGTCCCGCAGCATTGGGTAGTACTCTATGAGACGCTTCGCTATTACAGTGAGTTCAAGGCTGCATGGATCCTGGAAGTCATCCCCTGCTGCTCTCTTAATGGAAATCATAATTGTTACTGTATTCCTGATTAAATCGACAGCGAAGATTTTTGGAAAGGATATAGTCTCCTTGTCCAGCAAGCTGTTTTTCAAAAAAGGTGCTTCTTGATTGCGCCAACTCTGTGTCTGTGTACAAGACATACTGTGGGCTGACAAGCTGTACAGTTCTGGTGGCACCATGTTGGTCTGGTTTGGAGAGCGGTGGGGGGATGGAGGGGACAGGAGGGTGGGGGGATGGAGGGGACAGGAGGGTGGAGGAAGGGGGGGGGGGGGGGCTGAAATCACAGGTCCCAGAGGAGGTGCCTGGTATACACAGATCTGATTCTTCACCCTGTATAAGACATACATTTATTCAATGCAATGGTAATTACAAAGAAAAAAGAACACCACACTAACAACAACCTAAAAGCAAACACCAAAACAACTACATCTTTAAATACATGTATTGTAACAATGGCCAGAAAATGCTACGTTGATAACAGGAAACACTGTGTGCATGGTTAGATTAAATGTCTCCCAAATGTCAAAATCTAACATTACCTCATTTTCACCATGAGTAAATCTACAAATGGTTCTCCTTCTGAAGAAGTGCTCTGGTCCGGGAAAGAGATCACGTAAATCCTCCTTAGAGAGGCTGGGCAGCATGTCTGTGCTTATATTAGCAGCTGAAAAACACATTTAACCACATGGTAAATAGTTAAGTAATTAGCAACTAAATCACAGTTTATAGACGCAAAGTGTCAGGTTGATATAGGTTATGAGACATTAGCATACGGTCTTCCCTTTCCAGTTAATGCAGGAATGATTTACTTAGCTAGCTAATGTTAGCTAACAAAAGTAGACTACCAGCATATCATTAACGTTGACGTCAATTACTTTAAACCAAAAGATAGTGTAAGCTAATGAAACTAACGTAAACGCTAAATTGTCTCCCACATTGAAAATCTTTGTTTGCCTAGATAAGATTGTAGACAATGACTGACACCATCGATAATTTAGCTTTGGCGCCCTTTCTATTTATTTACTATTGTCAATAGAAAGGGAGCCAAAGTCGGCGAAGCTAAATCATCGATGGTGTCAGTCATTAGGGCATATTTACACCTCATTAACACTATTTCTGTCACGACTTCTGCCGAAGTCGGTTCCTCTCCTTATTCGGGCGGTGTTCGAAGTCACCGGTCTTCTAGCCATCGCCGATCCATTTTTCATTTTCCATTTGTTTTGGCTTGTTTTCCCACACACCTGGTTTTCATTCCCTCATTACATGTTGTGTATTTAACCCTCTGTTCCCCCCATGTCTTTGTGTGATATTGTTTGTTGTAAGTGCTTGTGCACATTGTTGTCTGGTGCGTGACGGGTTTTGTGCCCATTCTTTATTATTCTGGATGCCGGTGGTTATATATATATATATATATATATATATATATATATATATATATATATATATTAAACTGCTCCGGTTATTACCCAGTTCTGCTCTCCTGCGTCTGACTTCACTGCCACCAGTTAAGCACCCTTTAAAATAAAGTACTCTCAATCTAACCAAAGTTCAAGTTTTTTCAACGAATGGCCGTTCGTGCAGTTATTAACTGCTAACAGTCAACGTTACCTAGTTAAAATTAGCATGCTAACTTGGTTTGCCAACTTTCCAATTAAAATTAGCGTTAGCTAACGTTAGTTTGCTAAGGAGAAAAGTAGACGGGTATAAACAAATGAACATTACCTTTTAATACTGCTGTTGATATATGATCCATGCCCGGATATGTGTCATCCATTCCATCTTCATTCATGGTGTTGTTAGATGACTCAAAGATTTGGACCGTCTTTGATTTTTAAGCCTCCCTTATGTAGCTAGATAATGTGATGAACGTACGTCAAATCACACGAGAGGGAGGGCTGAATATCAGCACGGCTGTGATTCGGTCGCGGCCTAGTGCCGAAGATAATAATATTCAGTATAACAGCACGACCTCGAGTGTGATATTGCTTTTATACAACAGTTCTACAAGCGTCATTTATTAGTTAACAGTAATAAGCGACAACAGATTATGCTTTGTTTATTTATTTAATCATTTATTTGATTCCGCCAACACACAGTTCCACAACTGGACTGGGACACATAGTTCCACAACTGGACTGGGACACATAGTTCCACAACTGGACTGGGACACACAGTTCCACAACTGGACTGGGACACATAGTTCCACAACTGGACTGGGACACACAGTTCCACAACTGGACTGGGACACATAGTTCCACAACTGGACTGGGACTGGACTGTTGCCAAGCACCACATAAACATTTTCCTACACACTAGCTTGCTACTTTGTGTAGGTCTACACGTTACCGTCCTCTCCTGGCGAACATTCGTCATTTAACTCAAATGTTATTTGTGGAAATATGTTCATCTTTGCGGTGCGAAGTGTGTTACAATTTAAGATAGATAACGATCGTTAATGAAATTAACGGTTATTAGTACACCTGTAAAGCGGAGTGATACATGTATAGTTAAAAGTCCCGGTGCTGTTATAGTCTACTCCGATCAAATTACTTGGTTGTATTATAAATACTTGTGAACATCATTTTCAGTTCTTTCCACCCTTTTCATCGAAAGCAGTGGGAACGTTTTACTTGCGTTTGCTTAAAGTAACGTTCAAGATGCTTTGACGGTGCGTTATCTGCTGCGTTTGTATTACTTTTTCATTCAAGCTGTTATTGAGCCATATCAATAGATTGCACAGTCGCAGCCCTGATTTCTGGTTGCTCTGTGGTATTGATGGATGCACTGAGGAATATAGAGAGTACAATTCTTTCTATCATCATGTAAAGAGAAACCACCTTCAACACCTTCTTGAAGGCACCCGACCAGATGAACAGCCATCGGAGGAAAGCCAAGTACCACCGGAACAAGTAGTTAGCTAGCATTTTTTGTTCTGGATTTTTTAAAATTATTTAATGAACGGACGGTACATGGACCAAAGTCATACTTTGGTCCATGTATCGGCTATTCGATCATTTAGCTATCATGACTCTTATGGCTAAAGCTGGGTTAATGTGAAAATCATCAATGATGAATATGAACAAAACACTTTGTCACACCCTGGCCTTAGTTATCTTTGTTTTCATTATTATTTTAGTTAGGTCAGGGTGTGACATGGGGAAGTTTGTGTGTTTTTGTATTGTCTAGGGTGTTGTATGTTTTAGGGGGTTTAGTAGAGTAGATGGTTTAGTGTTCAGTGAAGGTATCTAGGAAAGTCTATGGTTGCCTGAATTGGGTCTCAATTAGAGACAGCTGGTTATTGTTGTCTCTGATTGGGAGCCATATTTAAGGCAACCATAGGCTTTAGCTGTTTTGTGGGGAATTATCTATGTCGAAGTGTTTTGTGTCAGCACTGATGTTTGTATAGCTTCACGGTTGTTTTGTTTTTTCCTTCTTTAAAATAAAAGATGTACTTTCCACGCGCTGCGCCTTGGTCCTCTCTCAGTCCCATTGACGATCGTGACACACTTACATGGCTCTATTGGTGAAACTAAAAAGAATTTCAAATAATAATCTGTTTCTTTGATGTGTGGTACACAGGACAACATTCAGCAATTATGTACTTCATTATGTACCATTAGTCAAAAGTCTGGAACAGTTCTTATCACACCCAAGGATTTTGTCTATGGTTGAAAAGGGACCCCAGATGTGCAAGGAAAGTTTTTTTCATGACATTGTTGATGGTGCTCTTCTAAAATCACATTCCTTATTTTCAGAGAAACCAAAGGCATTGCAGATTGTTCTGTACACAGATGAAATATAGATCTGTAATCCACTAGGATCATTTGCATTAAAAAAAACAAGTTGTTAATGGTGTACCACACCCTAGGAAATATAAATCCAAAATACAGGTCTAAACTGGCTGCTATCAGGCTACTTGCCATGGCTAGATCAGCAGACCTCCGTCAATCTGGTGTAGATGTAATATTGAATAGAATCAAGGCAGACATGGATGCATTGTACAGTGGGGTTAAAATGCAAATTATTAACGGAGAGAAAACTATATATGGTGCCATGGTCTCTCTCTGTGGAGACACCCTGGCACAACATGAACTAGCAGGGTTGAAAGAGGGTGTGGGCTTTGCCTACAGGAAGTGCAGACACACTGAGTGTTCTTTTGAGGGCATACAGTCACTCTTCAATGAGGATGCATATACAAAAAGGACATTGGAGAAGCATGTCAGACAGTGTGATGAAATAGAAAAGGCACAGACGGACTTGCTCCGCAACAGCCTGAGAACAACATATGGGATCAATAGAAGGAGCAAGTTAGTTGAATTCCCAGCCTTTGGTATCATACAACAAACTCCGCAAGACATTATGCATATAATTCTGGATGGCATAGCCCCATTGGAAATCAAATGTGTTTTGAATCATCTTGTTGTGTCAGGACAGATTGATCTGGACTCAGTGAATACTGCTATTCTTGGTTTCCCTTATTCCCCTCTAGATGTTAGAGATCGGCCATCCCCAATTTCTGTTAGTACATTAACGTCAAGTGATGGTAAATGAAAACAGTCATCTGGGCAAATGCTTGTCCTGCTAAGGATATTGCCATTTGTTTTGGAAAGTTTGGAAATCAATGCATATATGACTGATAATTGAGCTAATAGAGATTGTACAGATAGTATTTGCACCTGTTCTTTCCATTGCGACTGTGTCTAAGTTGAAGTTACTCATTGAAAATCATTTGAAGCATTGGAAGGAGCTTTTTCCAGACCGCAATGTTACACCTAAACAGCATTATATGATACATTTGCCATTACAGATAAAGTCATTGTGTCCCATGGTTAGACATATGTGTATGCGGTTTGAGTCTAAACATTGTTTCTTTAAACAATGGGCTTCCAAGCTCAATTTAAAAAATATTTTCAAGTCTATGATCAATCAGAACCAAATATATGAAAGCTGCCAAAATGTTGACAGTTCAATGCACCCAATTTTTTCAAATGAAAGGGAGATGGGACCTGTATCAGAGGTTAAAGATCTACAATATTTATGTGGAAAATTGAGGGTCTTCCTAGGTTTCAATTAAGTAAACCATGCTGTATCAGTCAAATGGCTTGTAATAAATTCTAATTAATACATAACTCAGAAGTCCGTGATCTTTGCCAAAGTACTGAATGGTAATATGCCAGAATTTGGACTGGTCAAAAACATATTTCTTGTTCATTCTAGGCTTTATTGTTTGGAATATCAACCATTTCAAACTATACGCTTTGATAGAAATGTCATGGCTTATCAAGTTGAGGTCCCTCACCTTGCACAGACCACTGAGTTAGTGGATGCTGAAAAGCTGGTTGATTTGACCTCTTATTACACAATTAGCAACAAGAGCCAAACATATGTACAAGTCAAATACCATCTTGGGGATGTAATAGAATTGTACAACAGTTCAAATGACTCATAGTGTGTTCCCCAGATATGACAAGTGTACTGTCTTTGTTCTGTACTGTATTTTATCTACATGATTGCTGTGCTGTGTGTAAGATTGACAATAAAACAGTGAATTCCATTTGGTCATTATCTGTTCTTAATATGAGAAGAGGTGAAAACGATAAGATGCTTGAAATAAGAAATTCTGACTTTGACAAAGCAGTTTCGTACTTGTCAGTGTTGATCAAACAGCTTTATAATTCTGGTCATTCTAGTTTCGAGCATTGAGTCACTCAGAACCAGTAATACAATCTCAGTAACAAGTTATATTATCTTATTAAGACAATTAAGGACAAAAAAGCTTGAAACAAGTGAAACGCTCCAACATACAAACTGGCTGGTAAGAAGAAATATCTTGTCAGACAAAAAAACAAGCCTTGATTTAAGATATGTAATCTTACTTAGATTTCAATTTTTGCAGTATGCAGCAGCAAGACACATTTGGACTCACCGTTGTTGTGCTGTGCTCACTTGTACAGGAAGGCGGTCCTTCCTGTGGGAATTTTTTTTAATCAAACTTTGTGTGGGATTTTTTTTAAATCAAACTTTGTCATCAAAGTCTGGCATTCTCTGGATTTTTGGTGTGTTCAATACAACTGGGGAATCTGAAGAAAAAAAACAAGGTCAAATCCTGACGTCAGTGATCTTCAGGTTGGAGCTCTAGAAAGAGGCCAGTTTCCGACTTGGTATTCCGAGCCTGATGACAGTTCAAAACGTATTTTCCCAGTCAGATCTAGTTTTATCTGAGTTCCCAGTTATCTTGAACACACCGAAGTCGGAGATTTCCCACTTCCGAGTTGCCAGTTGTTTTGAACACAGCACACCTTCACACCTTGGACAATGTGACAAGTGATCCTTCGACACCCAACCCTAATTCATGAGAACCAAATGCAAACATACTTGCAGATACATCTACAAATTAATTTATATTTAGTTAGCTAGTTAATACATTTTTTAACTAGCTAGCTAAATATCCCGGCCTTGGTGGGCTAACGCGCTCATTGACTGTAGGGTTTCCCACAGTTTTTTCCATAGACAGACATCAAGCGCTGCCAGCGCATCAACTCCCGAATTACCATTTGTCAAACAATAGAGGTCGCCAGTTTGTAGTCCTAAAACCCGGGTTGTTCTCGGTTGTTCAGCCATCCCGATGGGAAAAATCAATGGGGAAAGAATAGGGTTTGGGAATAAATGCAAAAAATAAGGCCTGAGGTTAACACAGGTTTAGGATATCTTATACGTTTTGTTATATGAGATAATAGCAGTCAGTTAACATGACCTTTATGAATTATGAAGCTTTTATGTTTTTCTTATAATTTACTTTTTTTTTTTTTTTTATCACAAAAAGTGACATTGGCTGATGAAGATTATCTCATAGAACAAAACGTATAAAATATCCTAAACCTGTGTTCACCATAAACCTTGTTTTCAGCATTTATTCAAAAACCTTAGAAAAACGCCATTCACTTCTTAAAGGCTTTGTCCAACGAACCATGGCATATTTAGAGAAAATTATGAGGCAATGATGACGAGCTTGATCTGAAAATGTGGTTCGAGGCGCCGTTTGGTTAATGAAACATGTTTTAATTGATTGAGCGCCATTTAGTTTAGGCTATTTGATCGGAGAAACCTGCATGATGTAAAAAAAAAAAAAGAAGTGTCCTCATTACATTGTCATACATTTTATCTCCAGCCTGTAGGCTACAGAAAAAGCCACATCGTTTTTCTACAATATCCTATATCTGCAACATGATTAATGTTAGATATTATTTTGACGGAACATTGGCACGCGGAACGCTGCAGAGCTGCGTCTCTCCAACAGCACCATGGAGAGGCGCGCTGCGAACGGACAAGCAAAATATTTTGCGCCCCTGCCTTTGACAAAGTGGGCACTGCTTATCAAAGGGCAGATTTAGCCCTCACCTAAAAAGCCCATATGCCACTGGTTGAGAGAAATTGTCATTGTTTTGGGGCAGAATTATGTGAGGTTTTATCTGTTGTTGTTGGAGGTGCGTCTTGGTCAGTTTAACTCATAAAATGCCTCCCTCCTCAATCTGCCGCCATAGGCACCTAATCCTGCCTAATGTGTGTGCCGGGCGTGAGCAGATAGATGCATCCCAATGGGAACCGGGAGTACGGGCAAAGATTTGTATAACTAAACCAAGATAGACCACTGCCTGACATTTCAAACGGGAACAAATTAGTCATAGAGGGCGGAACAAGCAAGGAGGCGGGCAGAGCCAAGTACAAGCTAGCGAGATCCTATTGGCGTGTTCGAGCAGACGTTTGCATATTTAAGTTTAAGGAACACCTACTCTGTGAGGTGCGCATGTGCAATAAGTAAATTATCCTTCGCACTCCTTCTAAACAACGCATTCTTTTACAACTTTGGCAAAGGGTAAAGTCTACAAAACTTTGTCCACTCTGTTCGTAACAGATTATAGTTTTGGGAACCGAAAATGTATCAAGGTGACATCTAGATGGTTATCAATATTAGTTATTTCTTGTGTATGCTGCTATCCTACTTAACATAAAATAATGCAAGGGGAAAAAATGATCACGTATCTAACGCAGGCGACAAGACCATGATATCCAGTAGCAGTCGGCAGACCAGAACGCAGGTCCACGGATTAAAGGCTATGCATGTTCATTCCACCGTCTGCAATGGCCGTGCAGAATTTAGGGTGATACGGCCTCTGCAGAAATCAGGTTATTCTTATTGTGCTTCGCTGAGCAGCAAGGAGCTGTTGTAAAGGAAGTTGTCAAATAAGGGAGTTTGGGTTTATACAGGACGTCCCGCTCTCACCTACCGTCAACCAATCATATCACTAAAGGAGCTACATTTGGCTTCCGTCCAGAGGGCCCGTAATTGTGTTGATTAGGTGACCATGATGGTTCGAGGGCCAGATTGGGGATTTAGCAAGGACACCAGGGTTAACACCCCTACTCTTACAATAAGTGCAACCTTTCGGTTACAATTCCAACGCTCTAACCAATAGGCTACCTGCCGCCCCAATGATTTCCACATCCACGGACATTGGTTTTTGGTCCGGTTGGGACCAAATCTTAACTTGATTTCAACGTCCAGGGATATTTAAGGTTCTGAATGTTTGGTTAAATTTTGATGTGCTCCAGACCGCCTTGATTTCAACATCCACGATTGGTTGATTTTGTCCGGTCCGGAACAAATCTGAACCAATCATAGACGTCTATGTTTGGTTCAGATTTTGTCCTGTCTTGACCAGCCTTGATTTGGTCCAAACATAGATGTCTATAAATTACTTATTTTCAACTTTCATTCAGACCCGAAAATGAACCTGATTTCAACTTCCGGAAAATACATATTTTTCAACATCCGGAAAAGATGCCTTTTCAATGTCCTGGAAATATGTATTTTAAACATACAGAAAATACATTTTCATCTTTCATTCAGAACCTAAATTGAACCTAACTTCAACGTCTGGAAAATACGTCCTTCGGACGTCATTTTGCTTACTGGAACTATTCTAGTTTTGCAGGGGAACGCCATTTTTTGGTCTTGCCTAAGGCGGCAGAATGGCAAGGACCGGCCCTGCATCTACCCCCTTACTTTCAGTGTTACTATCAACTCATTGTGCAGCCCAATCAGCCACGCAAAACAGTGTTGAGTGGCAGCAAATCTGTTCAATTAGCTGAGTCGCTTTCCATACACCCACTCCTTTCGAAACACCCACTCGCACAAACTCCGGTCGCCTCATTGAGTTGCAGCTACCCATACTTGAGTTAGTGCCTACAAAAAGACGCCATTACTATTTCTCTCCATGGGCGTAGTCCTTCTTCCAAACATAATGGCCCTAAAACTACATCTCCCATGGCGCACAACTGTAGACCTGAAACTGTATTCCTCATAATCGATGATCTCAACTTAGTTTCCTCTCTAGTGGCATGAAGTAGGCTAGCTGGGGGAAGATAGGTACCGGTGCTATGGAGCGAGCTGAAAATACTATCTGATAACGGTATCCGCTGATAGACCGCTGAACTTTGTGTTCACATCAAAAAGTTGAGAACCCGAAGAGAGAGACAAAAACAGCCATGCAGTTCAAATACAGAAGGCACTGATTTATTTTTATATGCTTTTCTGTTGTCCTTCAAGTGCTGGCCAAGATGTCTGTGGAGGAACAGGAATATCCAGAGGCGACTCTGGTTGCAGAGGCCGGGCCGCAGTGGTTTCGGGCGGAATTAGAACGCCTATCCCGGGAGTTGAGCGAGACGACTCATGAGAAGATCCAGGCGGCGGAATACGGGCTTGCGGTGCTCGAAGAGAAGCAACTACTCAAACAGCGGTATGATGAGTTGGAGACTGAGTTCGAGACCGTTCGGCAGGAACTCGACCAGCTGAAGGAGGTAGAGTCAGGTCACAACATTCAACTACACATTTGTCAATTTTACTGACAAAGCGCACCCATTTAACTTCGTAACCGTTAATGGCTCAATTGTTTCTAACAAAGAGTACAGTCATTAGTGTACGTTTTTCATTCGATTCAGGCTAGCTATGCTATGTTGCATTACTTTGTCGAACGTTTTAAATTCAATTCAGCTGTGCTGTAATAAAGGGACAGTTCGACATTTACTGGGTTGGTGCTGTATGTGAGGAGGAAAAAACATAAGTATTTGCAGGCTAACAATAAAATACAATTCCAAATGTAATGAGTAGCCTAAGCATAGGACAATATTCTATAAGAGTAGTCACTGCAGCCTAAAGTGAATTGAAATGCATTTGCCAAAATTATATAATTAAGCCTGTCTATGCAAAATACTTCAGCAGGGAGCATGATTTAGCCACAGAGGATCATTAGCTCCTTCTAAAGCTGTGATTGAAATCACAAACGTGTCGGCCTATGCGCCGAGTTGGGAAGCCTGCAATTTGCGTTTTTTGAGATGTGGCTGTCAGTGAAAAGCAATGCATCCAAAATATGTGTGAAGATAATGTGTCTTCAGTATATTTTGAAATGTTGAGAAGAGAAGAAGGGAGGGGTGTGTGTGACAAAGAGAGGCTAGCATCCCGGAGTCGCCTCTTCACTGATGAGACTGGTGTTTTGCGGGTACTATTTAATGAAGCTGCCAGTTGACGACTTGTGAGGCATGTGTTTCTCAAACTAGACACTCTGAATGTACTTGTCCTCTTGCTCAGTTGTGCACTGGGGCCTCCCAATCCTCTTTCTATTCTGGTTAGAGCCAGTTGGCGCTGTTCTGTGAAGGGAGTGGTACATAGCGTTGTACGAGATCTTCAGTTTCTTGGCAATTTCTTACATGGAATAGCCTTCATTTCTCAGAACAAGAATAGGCTGATGAGTTTCAGAAGAAAGTTCTTTGTTTCTGGCCATTTTGAGCCTGTAATCGAACCCACAAATGCTGATGCTCCAGATACTCAACTAGTCCAAAGAAGGCCAGTTCTATTGCTTCTTTAATCACAACAACACTTTTCAGCTGTGCTAACATAATTGCAAAATAGTTTTCTAATGATTAAATAGCCTTTTAAAATGATAAACTTGGATTAGCTAACACAACATGCCATTGGAACACAGGAGTGATGGTTGCTGATAATGGACCTCTGTACGCCTATCTAGATATTCCATTTAAAAAGAAAATATGCCGTTTTCGAGCTACAATAGTAATTTACAACATTAACAATGTCTACACTGTATTTCTGATCAATTTGATGTTATTTTAATGGACAAAAAAGTGCTTTTCTTTCAAAATCAAGGACATTTCTAAGTGACCCCAAACTTTTAAACGGTAGTGTATTTCCTATTACCAAGTCATTAATGGTTTCTATGCCTTTAGTTTTCCACGTGTCTGGCGTCTCTGGCCTCTTAATGTTGATGGAGGCTAAATGGATGTCTGATTTCTGATTGTCTTAACTCACCACAACTGATAATTTTGACAAGCTCAGCTTATCTTCACCTCACACAGTAAGTCAACATAGTCAGTCATTTAAAAAAAATCAGTTGTGAATGATAACATTTCCTCACACTATTTGAAAAATCTTTCAAACACTCTCCCCCTCGATAATCACCAGGCCTCGGTGTGAAAGAGCAACATGTCATGCTCCGAGGATCCCATACATCCAGTGGAAACGTCATAAAGTACCCTACCTGAACACATGTCCCTTTGCGCAAAAACAGCTGTGTCTGTCTGGAGTTCACTGGAGCAGGAAACTGAGGGCCCAGAATAGGCTAGTTGATGCAATTTTGCAAGTTCGCAACCAACAGCATAGGGCCGGCCTTCATATATCATATATATTCACTGGTGCTGGACCCAGTAAGACAGAAAGAAAGGGAGGCAGACCGGCGGAATATCTATAGAGAGATGAAAGAACCTGCATTTTCATCAGGACATCTTATCTTATCTCATATCTTCTTTATGTATTTTTACTTAGTTGACAATGGAAGTTGTAGGCCTACTGCTACGTTTGCCTAGGCTATCTAAATTCTATTTAGCCGCCAATGGCTCACGGTGAATCAATGTGTCTAAATGGCAGAGGCTGGTGCTCTGGTATTAGTGGAATTTTAACTTTCAGATTGGTATGATATTTGTGTTATTAACCACGTGACAATGATTTTGACTCGCAAAAACGTTATTATTAAAATGAAACTGTTTCACGAAAATGTGCATATGAAAATCATACATGTCATGCAGATCGGTAGAAATGGTAGGATACATTGTAATCTTCCCCAAATGTGAAACTCATACTTAACTCACGCGCCTAAGAACAGACTATTGTTAAGAGTGCACATTTCTTTGTACTGCATAATTACAACGTGTGAGAGCGATAAGGAGAGGGGTGTTGTAACTAAGATTGTGCGTATTAAAACTGAGCATAAATGGACAGCTATGTGGAGAAAAGCGCTCACCTCGATCCAGCACCAATAGGTGGAAAGCACCACTCGCTGGGCAATCCCCAGCACTGTGTTGCTTGCCATGGGAAGGAGCATGCCTGCGAGCCAAGGGGGTGAGTGAATGCCATGTTTCTTATTTGATATTGTTCCCTTTTCGCCAAGTTTAGAATTGTAAACAAATAGAAAACAGAAGTGTAGAACTAATTGTGAGCACTGCTTCAGATCACTTGATATCCACTACAATTGGGAGAAAAGGGAGAGGGACAGAGAGGGAGAGAGAGACCCGACTTAAATCAAACTAAACTGTCTATTGGACAACAGAGGGTGTGTCCAAAATCCCACAACTGAATAGATAAGAGCATACCGCTTACAAAACAGAGCTAAGATCTCTCCATGCAGAATATAGAATTAACCCATGTTCTTTTCTCTCCCCTACCCGAATCCCATTATCATTATCATCAAGAATGCAACAGAAAACACACATTCTTACTGGGGAGGGGGTGGGCTGGTCTAACCCGAGGTGTCATGAAAAAAAAGCAGTATAGGGTCGTCGTGGTGTCGGCTTGAGGGGGAATATAAACGTGAATATAAACGAAGAGAATTCTCTTGGGAGGTAATACCGTCGGCATTTGATTGAGAGGTATTCTAGGTCGGGTGAACAAAGGGACTTGAGTTTCTGTATGTTTTCATAATCACACAATGAGTAGTTAATCATGAAACATACATCCCAGCCTTTGTTCTTCCTGGAGAGGTCTTTATTCTTGTCTGCGCGATGTACTGAGAATCCAGATGGCTGTATGGACGGGGACAGTGTATCCCGAGAGAGCCCTGTTTCCGTGAAACAGAGTATGTTACAATCCCTGATATCTCTCTGGAAGGAGATCCTCGCCCTGAGCTCGTCTACTTTATTATCCAGAGACTGTACATTAGCGAGTAACATACTCGGATGCGGTGGATGGTGTGCATGCCTCCTGAGTCGGAATAGAAGTCCACTCTGAATACCTCTTCTCCGCCGGCGGTGTTTTGGAAAAAGCTCAATTGGAAAAAGCTCCTCTGGAAAAAGCTCAATTGCCCTGGGGGGTACGAGCAAAGGATCCAATTCGGGAAAGTCGTATTCCTGGTCGTAATGCTGGTGAGTTACCACCGCTCTGATATCCAAAAGTTTTTTCCGGCTGTATGTATTAACACAAATGTAGTAATACAAAATAACAATAACATGGCTATATACACGGGGTACTGGTACTGAGTCAATGTGCAGGGGTACGGGTTAGTCGAGGTAATATATACATAGTGGTAAAGTTACTATGCATAGATAGTAAACAGAGAGTAGTGTGTGTGTGTCAATATACGTCTGTGAGTGTGTGTGTGGTTAGAGTCCAGTGAGTGTATTTGAGCCTGTGCAAGAGTCAGTGCAAAATAATTATAATATAAGGGGTTTAACTTCTTGACGCACAGATCCCTTTAGCGTGATCATTTCCATCAACAACCGCTGAATTGCAGAGCGCCAAATTAAAAAAAAATAGCTATTTTTTTTTATATTCATGAAATCACAAGTGCAATATAGCAAAACACAGTTTAGCTTGTTGTTAATCCACCTGTCGTGTCAGATTTTGAAAATATGCATTAAATAGGCGCAATATATATTTTCTTTTATTGATAGATTTGGCGATGTTCAATTCATTGGCACAAAGCTTAAACAAAATCATTCACTGTGAAAGTTGATACATGTAGGCCCTTCATATATACCGTTCAAAAGTTTGTGGTCACTTAGAATTTCCTTTTTTTTTTTTTTTTTTTTTAAGGAGAAGCACATTTTTGGTCCATCTAAAATAACATCAAATTGATTAGGAATTCAGACGCCTCAATAGTCCTCAACTGGCAACTTCGTGAAATAGTACCCGCAAAACACCAGTCTCAACGTCAACAGTGAAGAGGCGACTTCTGGATGCTGGCCTTCTAGGCAGAGTTGCAAAGAAAAAGGCATATCTCAGACTGGCCAAATAAAAGAAAATATTAAGCTGGGCAAAAGAACACAGACACTGGACAGAGGAACTCTGTGGTTTTAGAGGGTGCAACAGGTCAGCACCTCTGTAGTAAATGTCAGTTGGCTTTCCAATTGGGGAGCGTTTTGAGCTGTGTGTCTCATGTCTTCACTGTCCTTTCATGCGCAACGATGCACCTGGGCTCCGCTACCTATCACCTATTCCTATTTGTTCTTGTGGATTCATATAAAACATGTATGTGGCGTTGAATGCTTTAATGTGTGGTATGATTTCTAGTTAGCCTATTGCAGATCTTGACAAATGATACACCTCCCACTATTGTCACTATGAATAGTGCATTTAGGGCACGATAGGCTGTTAGACTGGTAGACTATACAAACCTGTGGTATAGTAAAAGTTAGCACACAGAAAAGTGTAGTGCGTAAGGGAAGTACCAAAACACCTTTATATAGGGGTGGTGCATGCAAACAGATGAGGAAATGTGGCTAGGATGTAAGAAATTATATAGTACAACCTACAAAAGAGCGAATATAAAACAGGGAAAAAACACACTACCCACCCGTGTGCCCAATTAAAAAAAAAACACACGTCCCTCCCGAAAGCAAAAAAAAAAAGCTAATTAAATCAAGTTGAGGAGGAAACTGACACCATTTCAGCCTGAATGGAGGATGTTTTATGTACCAGCCGGTCCATGGGTGACACGAGTGTATTACCAGCTGGGCTGACTGTGTCGACACCTAGAGGTAATACGACATCAGGAAGAACTCTCTAGGGGTCTCGGTGCTAGAAGTTTGTTAGCCTACTTTAATAACATCAAAGTTGGCCTACTGTGACAAAAGACGAGGAAAACGTTCAAAAAGACAGAACACTAACTTCAGGCAAGAGTGTAGATGTTTTCAGATGTTTACAAACACATGTGTGTGTGTGTGTTAGTATTATTTGGGATAATGTGGGTGATATTTGAATATCCTTGTTAAAGTTATTATCTCTGCATGACATCTATCAGCAATAACCTACACCAGTCCCAACTTGCTCTTTGTTTGACAGTGGAAATTGTTGTGGTGGAGGCCAGTACTATATTTAAAGCCAGTCGGCCCCATGCTGGCTTTGCCTCTGCCAGAGAAAGGTTTCCCTGCCTCAGGCTACTCCAATTGGAGAACAGCAGTCGAGTTGTTTGGCTGGTTTTGATCAGGTTTGCACTAATGCTTTAGGCTTCTCTCTGAGTGACTAGGGCCTCTATCTTGTGAATCCTGTTGCAGTTTATCGCTGCTTCATAGGGGCTAGTACCCACTGTTGAACAGGGCTGGAGTACAGAGGCCAAGCTAGGTCCAGCCCATGTCTTTATGTCATTTTAAGGGGATTTTAGTCACCCTGAAGCATGTGTCCCTCTCCTGACAAAATGGCTTGCAGTATACTGAAATCAACAGTAAGGCTATGTCTTAGAGCTAAGCAACAACATTCTCACAGAATTCTGACTATGGTGCTCTAGCAGAATGACAGCATTTATAGCCACACAGCGCAACTTGTTATCATGGCAACTTCACTAGCATTGTTGATGTTTATCTCTATCAAGAATAGCTAATTTGTGACCCGATTCAGGTAACTAGGCGTATGTCGCAAGTCACAACTTCACAGGAGAGCCGTTTGAACGTAAACAATTATTTTTTTATCAAAATGTGTTTTTTGGCATAAATGCCTTCTAGAACATGTGAACTTTCATGTGCCTTAATAACAAACCTGTATGCCATCTGTTAATACGAATACAATTGTTAAATTACGAGCCTTGTTGGTTAAGCCACAGAAAAAGACAGTAACATTCCCACTAACCATGATTGGCTGAGATAATGAGTGGGTTGGACATGCCGAGAGATGAGTTGGGATTAGTCTGCCATATAGAAGGCTTCTGTCTATTTGAGCTCGTCAGTCTGTGTTGGTAATCCTGTTGAACGTGTTTCTTTAAAAAATGTATTGTATAGTGGAGCTGCGTACGTGTGGTTCTCCACTTTCTGGAGGATCAAGTTTTGAAATCAGTGGTATTAGAGTATGATAGCTAAAAGAGTTGGAGAAAACACCTGTCTCCGGATTACATCTTCAAACTAATGGCAACCATGGTATGGCGTTCCTGACAGGGAGACGCGTGATGATGTATACAGGCAAGATAGTCAAGCGACAGCTAGCTACATTTTCAGATATTACACGTTTCTAATTGTGACAAAGTAGTTTCATTTCAAGCTAAAGTGTACTGTTAGCTAGCTATCGAACGTTAGCTGGCTGGCTGGCTCCCTAGCTAATGTTATTATTTGTTTCCCAGGGCCATTTGCTTTTCTAGTTAGAGCCTCATCAATCAATCAAATTTATTTAGATAGCCCTTTTTACATCAGCCGACGTCACAAAGTGCTGTACAGAAACCCAGCCTAAAACCCCAAACAGCAAGCAATGCAGATGTAGAAGCACGGTGGCTAGGAAAAACTCCCTAGGAAGGCCAGAAACTAGGAAGAAACCTAGAGAAGAACCAGGCTCTGAGGGTTGGCCAGTCCTCTTCTGGCTGTGCCGGGTGGAGATTGAACGTTTATAACGGAACATGGCCAAGATGCCAAGATAAACGTTCATAGATGACCAGCAGGGTCAGATAATAATAATTAGGGGACGACCGATTATGATTTTTCAACGCCGATACCGATTTATTGGAGGACCAAAAAAAGCTAATACCGACAATTACAACAATACTGAATGAACAATGAACACTTTTTTTTATTTTAACTTAATATAATACATAAATAAAATCTATTTAGTCTCAAATAAATAATGAAATATGCTCAATTTGGTTTAAATAATGCAAAAACATGGTGTAGGAGAAGAAAGTAAAAGTGCAATATGTGCCATGTAAAAAAGCTAACATTTAAGTTCCTTGCTCAGAACATGAGAACAGGTGGTTCAATATTCCCAGTTAAGAAGTTTTAGGTTGTAGTTATTATAGGAATTATGACGCGTCGACAATTTCTCTCTATACCATTTGTATTTCATATACCTTTCACTATTGGATGTTCTAATAGGCACTTTAGTATTGCCAGCCTAATCTCAGGAGTTGATAGGCTTGAAGTCATAAACAGCGCTGTGAAGCAAGCATTGCTAAGAGCTGCTCGAAAACGCAGTAAAGTTTGAATGAATGCTTACGAGCCTGCTGCCGCCTACCACCGCTAAGACTGCTCTATCAAATCGTAGACTTAATTATAATATAATAAACACAGAAATTCGAGCCATTAATATGGTCAAAAACGTAAACTATCATTTCAAAAACCAAATGTATATTCTTTCAGTGAAATACGGGCGGCAACCCTAACTCTAAATATTACTATTTTATTTTAAGAAAGGCATCGATGTTTATGGTTGGATACATTTGTGCAATGATTGTGCTTTTTTTGCAAATGTGCTTTTGTTAAATCATCCCCCGTTTGGCGAAGTAGGCTGTGATTCGATAAAATTTTTACAGGCACCGCATTGATTATATGCAATGCAGGACAAGCTAGTTAACCTAGTAATATCATCAACCATGTGTAGTTAACTAGTAATCATGTGAAGATTGATTGTTTTTTATAAGAAGTTTAATGCTAGCTAGCAACATACATTGGCTCTTTGCTGCAGTCGCGTAACAGGTGGTCAGCCTGTCACGCAGTTTCCTCGTGGAATGCAATGTAATCGGCCATAATCGGCGTCCAAAAATGCAGATTACCGATTGTTATGAACTTGAAATGAACTTGAAATTGTTATGAACTTGAAAACTTGAAATTGGGCCCTAATTTATCGGCCATGCCGATTAATCAGTCGACCTCTAGTAATAATCACAGTGGTTGTAGAGGGTGCAACAGGTCAGCACCTCAGTAGTAAATGTCATTTGGCTTTTCATAGCTGATCATTCAGAGTTAGAGACAGCAGGTGCGGTAGCGAGAGAGTCCAAAACAGCAGGTCCATGACAAGGTAGCACGTCCAGTGAAGAGGTCAGGGTTCCATAGCTGCCTTGTATCCCTTGTATCCATAGCTGCAGGCAGAACAGTTGAAACTGGAGCAGCAGAATGATCAGGTGGACTGCGGACAGCAAGGAGTCATCAGGCCAGGTAGTCCTGAGGCATGGTCCTAGGGCTCAGGTTCTCCGAGAGAAGAGAGAGAGAAAGATTGAAAGAGAGAATTAGAGGGAGCATACTTAAATGCACACAGGACACTGGATAAGACATGATAAATACTCCAGATTTAACAGACTAGCTGACCCCGACACAAACTATTGCAGCATAAATACTGGAGGCTGAGACAGGAGGGGTTGGGAGACACTGTGGCCCTGTCCGACGATACCCCCGGACAGGGCCAAACAGGCAGGATATAACCCCACCCACTTTGCCAAGGCACAGACCCTACACCACTACAGGGGTATCTTCAACCACCATTCTACTACCCTGAGACAAGGCCAAGTATAGCCCACGAAGACCTCCTCCACGGCACGAACCCGAGGGGGGCGCCAACCCAGACAGGAAGATCACTTCAGTGACTCAACCCACTCAAGTGACGCACCCCTCCTGTTAGCTAGCTGACATTGAACCTGGTTGGTTTGCTCCGAGCACTGTGGCATTGTTCATTGTTGTTTAACTAGCTAACGTTAGCTGGCTGGCTCGTTAGCTAACGTTACGTGACGTGTGTACAACGCCCGTTGAATATGGCCAGAGTCAGTAAATGTCTGCAAAAAAGTGTCATGAAATTGTTGCCAGTAGAGCTGGTTAGGCTGTTTTCATGTTATCCAGAGTTAAACAAATCATCGGCCAGAGCGTCAGGTGTGCGTTCCGAGAGCGAAACGAGATAGGTGGGGCTAAATCTTAAGAAGGTGTGAACGATACTGAATGGGTGTAGACAAAGAGGAGCTCTTCACTAGCTACCAAAACATTCAAAGACCATTTTTCTCAAAAGTGAGTTTACAAGTTGATCAACTTTCAAAGCAGAATTACTTTCCCATTGTTCCTCAAATGCAGTGTATGATATACCTCTGAGTAGCTCTGAGTCTCTACTTTTATCCAATGTATAAAAAATAAAAAAACAATTTCAAAGACCGAATCCAGGTGGTGAGTCACATTTCTGTTGTCATTTATCTCAAGCATATTGATGCTAAATGCACTCCAATGTAGCTAATATCTGAATACATTGTAGACAGCCTCAATATTGAACTTTGTGTGAGAGACAGAGGGAAATGAAAGCGCATGAGTTCCCAGGCCAAGCATCAAGCATGTCTGTCCCTTGTATTGTATGTATACCTCAATATTCTCTCTCTCTCGCTCACTGACACACACAGCCTATGTTCTTACTCACAGACACTTGACAGGGCTTGACACTCGTCCTCTTGTCGAACAAGAAGAATTTAGATTGAAGTTGTCCGAATGGACAAGTAAAAAAAATCCCAATATCAAACAATTACTTCGATCAGATTTGGATCAGAGGTGCTAACATTGGAAAAATATTCAGATCTATTTTTCATAGGCCTATACATAAATAAAAAAGCCTACATGTCAAAGTGTAGGTGATATGCATATTGGCTACAGCCTCAAGCCTCAAACCGATGCTGACATGAGGCGCAATAAAATGTAGCCAAACATTGAGACTTTTAATTGCATAAATATAGGCTAAATGCCAGTGATGTTTGACAAATTTATAAAGGGTAATTCACTTTTTAACGTCTAAAGGCTTGATTTTGTCGACATACTCGAGGCACGGTTAGTTCAGCTCAAATGGTCATAAGACTGGAGAGTGAAGGACAGTGCCTGTTGTGCACCCCACATCACCCACCTTGAATCTGAGCGAAGGAGGTCAGCATTATGAAACAATTTAACCATAAACAGGATGTTTTATGTCTTTTTATGACACGTCTTGTTTCAGTATGCCATTAAAACCAGCATTTTCTCATGTTCTATTAGTTTTCAAATCAACTTTATTTTATTGTCCAGCAGCCAAAGGCACAATTCTAGTCATTAGTAACCCATACTAGTTGATGCATCTTTAGATCTCCCCTCTTTCTTATTTTCTAATGGATATTTTTTATCTCTGCCACATAAAACCGCTCACATGCAGTGCACGTTTGAGAATTATTTTCCCGCTAATTGTATTTTGGAACATTTGCCCTTAGCCTACAGGCGTGTGCATTGTTGAGCTTATAATATGAGGAAATAAAACTGTCAACATTTTTAAGCTAAACGATCTGATCTGTTGCAAAAGCGTCATTGCTTTTTAAAAAAAAAACATTTTATTAGGTGCAGTGTTTGTATGAATTTTGGATGTCTTCCCAGATCTGTCCCAGAGTCTGTAGACATATTTTTCTATCGTCCCAGGGATGAAGGGAAGCCCTTAACTTCGAGCCCTGGAGGGAATCGATTTATAAAGACATTTGGTCGTAATTGTAATGTTACCCTGTTAAGTGAAATATGTTTTAGGCTACCAAGGGTGGCCAAACATTCTTCAGGAGAGCCTCAATGGCCAGTGTTAAATTGAGACAGGTTTTGTATATGCAAAGTTGCCAATAGGCAGTGTATAGCCTACATTTGTGTCTGATTCTCTATGCTAAAAAATATAGTCATGCATTTTATTTTGTAAAGTGGATCCTTGCATCGTACAATGATGTAAAAATTGTGTTAGAGAGAGAACTTTTTTGGGGGACAAGTGACTTGAGCTTTTGGACCCCCAAAAAAATCTGTCCTACTTGTCCAAAGGACAAGTGCCTAAAAAAGTTGTCAAGCCCTGCTTAATTGTTCGGGTAATCCATTCAACTGTATGCTCTAATCTTTTCTAAACAGCCCTAAATAAAGGTCTAAATCTAAATCTCCCACTGGGTTCTAAGAGGATGTATCCTCCTTCATGGCCTGGCCCTGGGAATATGCCAAGAGCAGGGGTGGGGGGGACTAAGACTTGTGGGACTTGTAGTGTCATTGAGAAAGGATCTATTTGTCGTCTCAGTAGTTCACACACCAGGACCAGCGTTGGAGAGTATGGGGGGAGGGTATGGGGACACCATTAAGCTCATGCCTCTGCTGATTGAACTAGCCTACAACAGAATGAAAAACAGACTTCTTTATTCAGATACATTGCACTACTTTTACTATGTACTGCGATTTGGTGTGAAAACAAAGACCTAGGAGGACACATTTCAGTTGAATTCATTCAGTTGTACTAGTTGACTAGTTGTTTCCCTTGAGTTTGAGGAAGAGGGAGAGAGGCGGCAGATGGGATGGTTAGAACCAAGCTAGTAGGCTCACCTCACTCCTGTAAACGCACTTCTTTACAACCGAAACAGTTCGGAGCAGTTCATGTTTACATATTATGACGACATTTTGTGACGTTTTGGTTCGTTTAGTTTTTTTGGGGCTGGTTGGGCACACATTATTCTCGAGGCAAGCTGAATTTGGTAGCCGAAGTCTACACCCCCTCGTCGGCGATTGGTCAACCGTAGGGATTCTTCAACGACTCGTCCTCATGCACAGTTTTTCACTTGATTAATACCGCATCAAACATCCTAGTCAGATGCAAAATTGCGCGACTAAGATCTCCTCGGCAAAAAACGTCAAAATGAATGACAGATTTCTTGAGTTATCATACAGTAGAGAAATTCTGACTCATTTGAGGAAGTTTATACCGGCTACTCTGTCTCAAAATGGACAAAAGTACTATTGCCGCTTTTTTCTTGTTTTTCAAGTGAAGGTCTTCTATGGGAGTATGCGAGGCTAGGCGCCAGCCGAACTGAAGCACGCTGACGCCTTTACACACATTACCACACTAGCACCCTCTCCTTCCTTGAATTCCCAGGTCAGCAAAACCATAGCTTAGTTAACACATGTTTATATGCTGACCTTTACGTGAACCGCTTACAGTACGTCCGTGTAGGATTGTCTGTTCCTGTGAAACATGGATGCACACACACTCACCCCCTTAGTGTACGTTAGGTACGTGGACATGGGTTTAGACACAGGTGGAGGTAGTTAAGACTAAGCTCCTCATGTCTCGGACAGGCGTGTCTCCCGCCTCCCTTCGACTCTGCTGCTCCAAACACACTTCAGGAACTTGTAGAGAAAAAAAGGAGGAAGGGCAGCGCTGCTAAGGTACACAATAGTAGGTTTTGGTAGAGATAAGCTGCTAAGGTACACGATAGTAGGTTTTGGTAGACATAAGCTGCTAAGGTACACGATAGTAGGTTTTGGTAGACATAAGCTGCTAAGGTACACAATAGTAGGTTTTGGTAGACATAAGCTGCTAAGGTACACGATAGTAGGTTTTGGTAGACATAAGCTGCTAAGGTACACGATAGTAGGTTTTGGTAGACATAAGCTGCTAAGGTACACGATAGTAGGTTTTGGTAGACATAAGCTGCTAAGGTACACAATAGTAGGTTTTGGTAGACAGAAGCTACTAAGGTACACAATAGTAGGTTTTGGTAGACATAAGCTGCTAAGGTACACAATAGTAGGTTTTGGTAGACATAAGCTACTAAGGTACTCAATAGTAGGTTTTGGTAGACAGAAGCTACTAAGGTACACAATAGTAGGTTTTGGTAGACAGAAGCTACTAAGGTACACAATAGTAGGTTTTGGTAGACAGAAGCTACTAAGGTACACAATAGGTGGTTTTGGTAGACAGAAGCTACTAAGGTACACAATAGTAGGTTTTGGTAGACAGAAGCTACTAAGGTACACAATAGTAGGTTTTGGTAGACAGAAGCTACTAAGGTACACAATAGTAGGTTTTGGTAGACAGAAGCTACTAAGGTACACAATAGTAGGTTTTGGTAGACAGAAGCTACTTAGGTACACAATAGTAGGTTTTGGTAGACAGAAGCTGCTAAGGTACACAATAGTAGGTTTTGGTAGACAGAAGCTACTAAGGTACACAATAGTAGGTTTTGGTAGACATAAGCTGCTAAGGTATACAATAGTAGGTTTTGGTAGACCGATGCTACTAAGGTACACAATAGTAGGTTTTGGTAGACCGAAGGGGCTCTTTGGTAAAACGGGTAAATTGGTCATCAAAAAGAAAGGAGGATCAAGAAACTCTTCATATAATTAATTAAAATGAAGAGTGCCTTGGGCCTCCTTTTTTATGACCTTTATTTAATGACACTTCAGGAACTATAGGGCTCCCGAGTGGCGCAGCGGTCTAAGGCACTGCTTCTCAGTGCTAGAGGCGTCACTACAGAACCTGGTTCGATTCCAGGCTGTATCACAACCTGCCATGATTGGGAGTCCCATGGGGCGGCGCACAATTGGCCCAGCGCCGTTGGGGTTTGGCCGGGGTAGGCAGTCTTTAAATAAGAATTTGTTCTTAACTGACTTGCCTAGTTAAATACAGGATAAAATAAAACAACGAATGAATGAACACCGTGCCTCAATGGAAGCCCCGCTGTTGATAAACCCAAGGCATGGATTCATTCATTAAATTCTTTCACTTCGACCTGAGCAGAACAATTTCACGCATTCTTTAAAATTAACATGGGAATGCGAAATCTGTCAGGCTTAATTTAACCATTTCCTGTTTGCGAAAGTTCTAATAGTTCTCCTAATTTGAGTTTGACAAAACAAGCAAGTATAGTTTAGAGAATCATTGTACCATCTAAACCGCTGTGAAATGGCTTTTCCATACCCCAAAATATTGTATTTTCAGCTGTTTTAACCTGGTGTACAAAACCGAAAGTAAAAGATGCAAAAACTAAGAACGGGAAGCATAGAAATAGCGCACATAGCACAGATCTACTGCTGCTTAGACTTGCTTTCAATGACAGATCTATAACACACATTTCTATGTGAAGTTGGTCTGATCACCCAAAAAGTTACATATTGCAGGTTTAAAGGAAAACTCCATCCAAAAACTATTTCTGTATTTTGAAACTTGAATATCTTAAACTTGATTGCTGACATACAAAACATTTCCTGGTTCCCAGAAGGGGTGTGACTTTGCATCCGTCTTTAGACAAGCACTTCAGGGTCTACAAATTCAGAAATCTTACCAACAGCAGGTTGTTACAGTCAGTAGGCCTGGGTGATTGGAGGTGAACCATCGACCTGAAGGACGGGTACTTTAATGTGGCCATATATCCCCCTCACAGGAAGTTCCTGAGTTTCCATTTTTAGGCTGCAGCGTATGAGTTTCCGGTGCTCCCTTTAGGGCTTTCCCTCTCGCCTCACATTTTCACCAAAATTGAAGTACTACTCCCTTCACAGAACAGCGCAAACTGGCTCTAACCAGAATAGAAAGAGGATTGGGAGGCAGTGTTGCAAAGAAAAAGCCATATCTCAGACTGGCCAATAAAAATATAATATTAAGATGGGCAAAAGAACACAGACACTGGACAGACGTTGAGACTGGTGTTTTGTGGGTACTATTTAATGAAGCTGCTAGTTTAGGACTTGTGAAGCGTCTGTTTCTCAAACTAGACACTCTAATGTACTTGTCCTCTTGCTCAGTTGTGCACCAGGGCCTCCCACTATTTCTATTCTGGTTAGCACCAGTTTGCGCTGTTCTGTGAAGGGAGTAGTACACAGCGTTGTACAAGATCTTCAGTTTCTTGGCAATTTCTCGCATGGAATAGCCTTCATTTCATTTTCATTTCTCAGAATAAGAATAGACTGACAAGTTTCAGAAAAGTCTTTGTTTCTGGCCATTTTGAGCCTGTAATCGAACCCACAAATACTAATGCTCCAGATACTCAACTAGTCTAAAGAAGGCCAGTTGTATTGGTTCTTTTAAGCAGCACAACAGTTTTCAGCTGTGCTAACAATTGCAAAAGGGTTTTCTAATGATCAATTAGCCTTTTAAAATGATAAACTTGGATTAGCTAACACAACGTGCCATTGGAACACAGGAGTGATGGTTGCTGATAATGGGCCTCTGTACGCCTATGTAGATATTCCATAAAAAAACAGCCGTTTCCAGCCACAATATTCATTTACAACATTAGCAATGTCTACACTGTGTTTCTGATCAATTTGATGTTATTTTAATGGACAAAAAAGTGCTTTTCTTTCAAAAACAAGGACATTTCTTAGTGACCCCAAACTGTTGAACGGTAGTGTACATAGATACATAAATGCATACTGAATGCACATACAGTAGAAACGACAACACGATATACGAGAAAATAAGGAACTTACTTTGATAGGAATGCACACATGTCCAAAGTTATTATTTGTAAGGAAAACAAAATTTTCCAATTCGTGCTAGACAGCGCAAATGTCTGCATACTTGATCTGCTCAAACATTGGTGAAGTACGTGGGCTATCCTCGAAGAGAGAAGTTTGTCCGGCTCAGTAAATCCTCAAACATAAAGTGTCCGCAACGCTGAATGGACTTCTATGTGAATTAATGAGGAGGCGGAACACACCTCAATTCAAACTGTTGTTAGAAAATACAACTTGTTAGAAAATCATTTGAAATTGACAAGTTGAAACAGCCAATAGATAATTAGCAGGCAGCGTGTGTTAACTATCCTGTTGGGTAATAATCACATTCTGGAACAGTGAGTGCATTTTGACATCAGGTGCATAAAACAACTCACGCTGGGGCGACCATTAGAGATATTTGGAACTCATGTATGAAAAGGTTAAAGGGTTGCCTGTAGGAGATATTTGTGCTGCAGCGAGTTGGGTGTGCTTACAGCTGGGACAAGAGTGGGTTATTAGGCAGCCTGCAGATTGTGCAATACCCAGGTACCGCAGGTTTTCCTGTCGGGTCGGCACTCTGGGTTGTCTGCCGTCGGCCCTGCTTCGGGCGTGATTTCATATCCCCATAGTTGTGTTGTAGTGAGTTGACCTACTGAAAGGGAACATACAATTATGACTATATCTACTGTTCCCTGAAGGAGGGAAACGAGGTACAGCACACTTTCAGGCCCACGCCGCCCAGTTCTGGGCTATGTGAAGAGTGGTACTGAATTGAAGGAATTCATCCGTGCCTCAGTTTAATTAACTGTGGAAGGCGGGGCTTTCGTTGAGGCACGGTGTTCATTGGCCTTGCCAGAAGTGATTCTAATGTTCTACGGGTTAGGACACTCCATCAGGGAATAGTAGTTGTAGTCATAACTGAATGTTTTCCTGGATCGTTACAGTAGTACGTTTAGCATTGTCGGCTGACATGTTGACTGGCTCTCTATGAATGAATCACGTATACCTGCACATGGCTACTCACGACGTACTCGTATCCTCATCTCTTTGTAGAGGTGATAGGTGGAGGTCTTAGCTGTTCTCTGTCTGATACACAGCTAAGCCTGTCTGATCCTGGGCCAAACCGGTGTCCGTGTCTGAAATCTGGCTTGCCCTACTACCTACTTAAACTGCATACTGGGTACTAATCATACTACATACTATTTATAATATACTGTTTAGTAAAAATGAATACAGTAAGCAACAAATATCATACTAGGCCCATCCTACTGAGAATGCATCATCCAATGCACAATTGCGTTGATTCATTCATTTTGGATTCATTTTGGATTCATTCATTTTGGTACAGGCGTCCCTTCAGCTGATTAGCAGCTGTCAGACACACGTGGGTTCAGAAAGACGATTATTTTCTTCCTCAACAGTGTGCAGGGAATTCTAATAGATGAAAAGCCGCACGGCCACTGTCTTTGTTTGTTTTAGAAAGCAGGGATTGGTTGACATCTAGGGTTAGGGCAGGGCAGAGACTAGAGAGCTAAGGTCAGCTTATCCTTTCTGACCAACAGGTGGTATTGGCATGTGTGTCTACTGGCTGGTGAGTCTTCTACCATTTTGGCCCAGTTACATTCGCATATAGTATACACAGGGTTATACAATGAGTTGTTATAGCGACATTCTCAATTACCTAATAACATAATTGATTCACAGCCAAGTTGTAAAGGCTTTTCCTCAGGCCCTCTAACCAGATAGGTCTATGGTCCTCTGTAATAGTTTACTCACTAAAAAAGCCGGAGATCCACAACAATGAGATACTTTGTGTGTGTCACCTCGTGCTACCTGCAGACATTATCCGCAGACACTCAGATACGATATAATTTGATTTATCCTTCAGGAATATTTGATACAACAAAGCAATATACTGTATTGCTTTTTACAGGTATTCTGAATCTGCCATTTGGAGATTCCCTGACTGAAAGTGTTATGCAGGCTGTGTTAGGATGTTCTCAACCAGGAGTGTCCTGACCACTCTATAGGGGCTAGCGAGGCGTCTTCAGGAGCAGCCCCCTTGCTTACATAGGACATGAAGTTCGGATTCCTAATTCTGTATGTCTAGGCTGGGGTCTCTGAACTATTTAACCCATTTAAGTGTGTTTTGTAAATGTGACATCTCTGTTTACGTACATGTGCTTAGTATGTAAAGAATGCGCATACGTGTCTGTCTGGTAATTACTGAGAGCCCTGGCCTGTGTTCGTTAGTGAGCTGTGCATTTTCTACGAACCACGTGCTTGGATATTTCACCCTTGGAACAAACTTTGTCAAACTTTTTCATACCTCGGGAGTGGTTTAAGCTCGAACTGTGTCCATGTCCCACTGCATTTATTCCGATTATCCATAAAACATCCGCAGCATTGATTTCCAGAAGGAATGGATACGTTTGCGCCAGCTAGCTATTTCTAGCCCAATTGGTAAAAAAGACTACGGCAACAATTTGCAACAGATTCAGTTTGCAAATGATGGGTTGAAAGGTGTTCTTCATCTAATTCATATATACACTGAGTGTACAAAACATTAGGAACACCTTCCTAATATTGAGTTGCACCACCTTTTTCCCCTCAGAATAGCCTCAATTCATCGGAGAGCATGGACTATAAGGTGTTGAAAGCATTCCAGAGGGATGCTGGCCAATGTTGACTCCAATGCTTCCCACAGTTGTCAAGTTGGCTGGACCATTCTTGATTCACACTGGAAACTGTAGAGAGTTAAAAACCCAGCAGCGTCACAGTTCTTGACACCTTCAAACCGGTGCGCCTGGCACCTACTATCATACCCCATTCAAAGGCACTTAAATCTTTTGTCTTGCCCATTCACCCTCTGAATGGCGCACACACACAGTCCATGTCGCAATTGTCTCGAGGCTTAAAAAATGATTCTTTAACCTGTCTCCGTCCCTTCATCTTTCATGGAAAGAGTAGGTGTTCCTTATGTTTTTTGTATATTTAGTTTCATCAGACAATTCTTCCTTTTTTAGAAATATCTCTGCTTTAATCAAAGATTGTTACATCTTTTTAGAGATTCACATTTGCTTCCGTTTTGACTATGTTCCCGAGGGTTCTCGCGACATCCTAATCTTCCTGTTATTGTTAGTTGTGTAGTGGGGGTAGGATCTTTTGACACTCTACCTTTCTCACTCATTATTCATGATTCGTTCAGGATTATCCGTAATCATGGTAGTATCCACATTAATGTAGAAGTGTTTAGAAAAACATATTATATTCTTGTTTATAATGAAAGTGACTTCAAAATGACACTACATTGTGTACCATTCATTTCTATTGAGCACAAAATAACCTGAAACGTAACCAAAACGAACTGAAAATGCTTCCAACAAGTTTGTAGAGTCAAAAGCTTGATGTAGTCATTGCATGGTAGGAGTATGGGACCAAATACTAAACTTTTGACTACTTTATATATAAGAATCTTTAGGGGTGTCAATCATTTTAACCCCTACCTTTTTTGAGAAAAAAAAGATTTGTTAAACAAAATCTATTTCTCAGAGCAATTCTATTTGTGTAAAATATATATATATTTTTTTGCATACAATATAGCTCAGTATTTTTATTATTTATTTTTTACTGTCATTATTGCTCATCTTTATCAAGGGTGTCAATATTGTTGGATCCCTCTAGATGACACTAAATGGATATAGCTAGGAATTTTAAGGATGAAAAATACGATGTACAACTAGCTTAGGAATAGCTAACTGAATTTGTTGTAAATTTTAAGTTTTCTGAAACAATTGTGCTGTAATTAGTATTTTAGCTAGCTAGCTATGTCACCTCCAGATTGTTGAGGCAGAGGTTGTGTTTTTGTAAGTCGCTCTGGAAAAGAGCGTCTGCTAAATGACTTAAATGTAATGTAAATGTGTTTATGGCATGCTGTTTATAAAGTAGGCCCTAGATAGCTCTGTGGTGGATTGCGAGCACTGAATCCACATGCTTCTGGTACAACTGATTGGTCATGTCTTCCAGTCCAGCCTCCTAGACATTATCCCCAGCTGGCCAGACAGAGAGGGGAGGTAATGCTGATGTGCTTTGCTGTGCAGTGTGGCCACTGGCCAGAGAAACACTGAAATGTGGTATATCAGACCCAGGGTCACTACGTATGCAGTGGCCAATAAGATGGCCCAGATGGGCAGCTGCCAGGAAGTAAGCAGAAGTTGGATTCTAGTGTCTTGGATCACCTCCAGTCAGTCAGCCCTACTGCTGTGTACGATACTGTAGGTTAGATAAGCTGTCCACTCCTGATCCTGCTCAGCGTGTTGAGCAGCTGTTCAGATCTCATTCTTACTATAAACAGTACCAGTTAAAACTTTGGACAGACCTACTCATTCTAGGATTTTTCTTTATTTTAACTATTTTCTACATTGTAGAATAATAGTGAAGACATCAAAACTATGAAATAACACATATGGAATCATGTAGTAACGAAAGTAGCCACCCTTTGCCTTGATGACAGCTTTGCACACTCTTGGCATTCAACCAGCTTCACCTGGAATGCTTTTCCAACAGTCTTGAAGGAGTTCCCACATATGCTGAGCACTTGTTGGCTGCTTTTCCTTCACGCTGCAGTCCAACTCATCCCAAACCATCTCAATTGGGTTGAGGTTCAGTGATTCTGGAGGCCAGGTCATCTGATGCAGCACTCCATCACTCTCCTTCTTGGTCAAATAGCCCTTACACAGCCTGGAGGTGTGTTGGGTCATTGCCCTGTTGAAAAACAAATGATAGTCCCACAAGGGCTAATCAGATAGGATTGCATATTGCTGCAGAATGCTGTGGTAGCCATGCTGGTTAAGTGTGCCTTGAATTCTAAATAAATCACATAGTGTCACCAGCAAAGCACCATCACACCACCACCTCCATGCTTCACGGTGGGAAACGCACATGCAGAGATCATTCGTTCACCTACTCTGGAACCAAACATTTCTAATTTGGACTCATCAGACGAAAGGACAGATTTCCACCAGTCTAATGTCTATTGCTCGTGTTTCTTGTTCCAATCAAGTTTCTTCTTCATATTGGTGTCCTTGTGTCTGCACAGCCCTGTCTTAAAGTAATGATGTCTGTCGTTTCTCTTTCCTTATTTGAGCTGTTCTTGCCGTAATATGGACTTGGTCTTTTACCAAATAGGGCTATCTTCTCTATACCACCCCTACCATGTCACAACACAACTGATTGGCTCAAACGCATTAAGAAGGGAAGAAATTCCACAAATGAACTTTTAACAAGGCACACCTGTTAATTGAAATGCATTCCAGGTGACTACCCCATGAAGCTGGTTGAGAGAATGCAAAGAGTGTGCAAAGCTGGCATCAATGCAAAGGGTGGCTATTTTGAAGAATCTCAAATGTAAAATATATTTTGATTTGTTTGTAATTTTTTGGGGTTACTACATGATTCCATATGTGCTATTTCATAGTTTTGATGTCTTCACTATTATTCTGTAGAAAATAGTAAAAATAAATAAAAACCCTTGAAGGAGTAGGTGTGTCCATACTTTTGACTGGTACTGTATGTATATTGAATGACCCAGGGTCAGTTTGTTGTAGCAGCTAGCTGTTGAGTGAATGAGTTCAGCTTTCATTCTGTGTCTGCACAAGATCCTTATGATGATTCCCACTGTAACTCAATAGCTTTGTTTAGAGTTGTTCTTTGTCTGTATGTAGCTATAAGTGAATTATTCCGTAGGCTAGTTATTCGTACAGCTGTCTCTGATTTGACTGAGCTCTTCCTTTATCTGTATGACTCGGTCCAGATTGCTGAACTGTTGGTGGGCGTGACCAATTGCGTGGTCTCTGAAACATTTTAGAGGCCCTCTTGGCTACAGAGACGAGATTTAGCAGTTTTAAAGCTAATTTCCGGCAATTATACACTTATTTGCATGGCTTATGCTGTGTTTATATGCTATATTACCACAAAATTAATGGGGGCGCCATGCCATTTTTTAAATTTTAGATCCTCCCAGACTGTAGTTTTTATTTTGGTGATTGTTAGTTCTCAATTATCTTTTAAAAAATAGATATAGCTCCATTATCTTTTCTACATACTTTATACGGTTGAAGTCGGAAGTTTACATACACTTAGGTTGGAGTCATTAAAACTAGTTTTTCAACCACTCCACAAATTTCTTGTTAACAAACTATAATTTTGGCAAGTCAGTTAGGACATCTACTTTGTGCATGAAACAAGTAATTTTTCCAACAATTGTTTATAGACAGATTATTTCACTTATAATTCACTGTATCACAATTCCAGTGGGTCAGAAGTTCACATACACTAAGAAAATGGTGTCATGGCTTTAGAAACTTCTGATTGGCTAATTGACATCATTTGAGTCCATTGGAGGTGTACCTGTGGATTTATTTCAAGGCCTATCTTCAAACTCAGTGCTTCTTTGCTTGACATCATGGGAAAATCAAAAGAAATCAGCCAAGACCTCAGGAAAAAAATGTCTGGTTCATCCTTGGGAGCAATTTCCAAATGCCTGAAGGTACCACGTTCATCTGTACAAACAATAGTACGCAAGTATAAACACCATGGGACCACGCAGCTGTCATACCACTCAGGAAGGAGACGCGTTCTGTCTCCTAGAGATGAAAGTACTTTGGTGCGAAAAGTGCAAATCAATCCCAGAACAACAGCAAAGAACCTTGTGAAAATGCTGGAGGAAACGGGTACAAAAGTATCTATATCCACAGTAAAACAAGTCCTATATTGACATAACCTGAAAGGCCGCTCAGCAAGGAAGAAGCCACTGCTCCAAAACTACCATTAAAAAAGCCAGACTACGGTTTGCAACTGCACATGGGGACAAAGATCGTACTTTTTGGAGGAATGTCCTCTGGTCTGATGAAACATAAATAGAACTGTTTGGCCATAATGACCATCGTTATGTTTGGAGGCAAAAGGGGGATGCTTGCAAGCCGAAGAACACCATCCCAACCGTGAAGCACGGGGGTGGCAGCATCAGGTTGTGGGTGTGCTTTGCTGCAGGAGGGACTGGTACACTTCACAAAAAATCATGAGGCAGGAAAATTATGTGGATATATTGATGCAACATCTCAAGACATCAGTCAGGAAGTTAAAGCTTGGTTGCAAATGGGTCTTCCATTTACATTACATTTAAGTCATTTAGCAGACGCTCTTATCCAGAGCGACTTACAAATTGGAATGTTCATACATATTCATCCTGATCCCCCTGTGGGAATTGAACCCTGGTCCCCCCGTGGGAATTGAACCCACAACCCTGGCGTTGCAAGCGCCATGCTCTACCAACTGAGCCACACGGGACCACATTCCAAATGGACAGTGACCCCATGCATACTTCCAAAGTTGTGGCAAAATGGCTTAAGGACAACGAAGTCAAGGTATTGGAGTGGCCAAGCCCTGATCTCAATCCTATTGAAAAGTTGTTGGCAAAACTGAAAATGCGTGTGTGAGCAAGGAGACCTACGAACCTGACTCGGTTACACCAGCTCTGTGAGGAGGAATGGGCCAAAATTCACCCAACATATTGTGGGAAGCTTGTGGAAGGCTACCCGAAACGTTTGACCCAAGTGAATCAATTTAAAGGCAATGCTACCAAATACTAATTGAGTGTATGTAAACTTCTGACCCACTGGGAATGTGATGAAAGAAATAAAAGCTGAAAGAAATCATTCTCTCTACTATTATTCTGACATTTCACATTCTTAAAATAAAGTGATGATCCTAACTGACCTAAGACAGGGAATTTTTACAAAGATTAAATGTCAGGAATTTTGAAAAACTGAGTTTAAATGTATTTGGCTAAGGTGTACATAAACTTCCGACTTAAACAACTCAGCACCAGATACAGTTGAAGTTTACACTGAAAACGTTTTACAATCCCAGCAACGATTTAGGGGAAACACTTTGTTGGGAATTTAATAGGAAATGTGACGTGGCATTGTGTAGTTCTCTTCATCCCTCTCGCTCTACCCCCCCTCTCCCCCCTTACAGGGAAATATTTTGGTGTGCTCTTGCTACTGACTCAGCCAGACCAAGCAGTCTCTGCCTGCCTACCCAGGCCTCTATTAGTAATGGAACATTTGTCTTGTGAGAACAAGTCAATGGTCAGTGGCCTCCACAATGCCTCAGTGCTCAAACTAGCAACCCCTTGGCATTGCTTCAGCCACACTGACTGACATGCCAGTGTATTTGTATACACAGTGCGGAGAAAGAGAGGTTAGATGGACACAAGTGAGGCAGGAAAAGAACCCTGGCTCTGTTGTAGCTGGGTTTTTTTTTGGACCGTTCTGCTCCAGTGTCCTGTTACATCATCAGTTGGCACAGTGTCTCTGGCTGTGTTCCAGATGGCATTTTATTCCCTATAAAGTTCACTACTTTTGATCAGAGCCCTATGGGCCCTGGTCAAAAGAAGTGCACTATATAGGGAATAGGGTGCCGTTTGGGTCGCAGGACCTGTGATGCGGACTCAATGTTCTATAAGCTCAGGGGTCAACTGTCTGTAGGAATCTCACATTGATATTTTCAGGCCATTTAAACTGTTGTTGTTTTTTTACCCTCGCTGGCCTTGGACATCTGGGTTATCATGTCTGTCTTAACCCTACGTGTATCCTTATGCTGTTCTGGTTGTGTTAGATGCGTAAAGACACATTTCGGTTGAACGCATTCAGTTGTGCAACTGACTAGGTAACCCCCTTTTCAGTGTTACCAAACACGTTACAAAAGTAACGGATTACTTTTATGAGTAACAGAGTAATATAATGATTTACTGTGTTCGAATATTGTAATATTATTAGTTACTTTTTAAAGTAACGCATCTGTTACTTTCAGAAGTTAACCGCCCCATTCTTTCCCTCTGTTTTTTCCCTCTACTTAGCACAACATTGTTTTGCTCACCCTTCCTTCACATTCATTACTGTCAAGAGAATTTTAGAGCAGATGGTGTTAACAAATTGTAGCCTACTGTACCTGTGTCTTGTTTCAATCTATTTTGCATTGTGGCGCACACTGTTGAGTCTTGGCCGCATGAGCGAAGAATCCGACCATTCAGATCCAAATGTGAGAACTGCCTACATGCCATTTTCTCTTAGGCTACCCATCCCAGCCCCCCTCTGCTCTGCATGGCCACATAAGTGAAACAATGGCCAGACAGACACCTTCCTCTCCACGGAGAATGTTTGAATATGTTATTGTCAAGGTCATAGAATTTAGGCTACATTGGTACATGACAGGCAGACAATGTGACTATTCACTAACTCCACCTTTGTGTCTGTGCTTCAGGAGTCAACAGACAACAACAATTTAGCCATACTGAATTTTGTCCAGAAGAATGCAGTGTACACATTCATTTAAGTAGCTTATTGTGAAGGTAGGCCTATGTCACTGTAAATAACATTGTAACTCACACACGCCCAAAAAACTGAGAAAGAGAGGATTATCTCTCTCCCAAAAATTGCAAATCAGGACACCTAGGTGAAGTAGAGTCGGGACTACAACAAGGCTGGACAATCATGGGAGGCTTGACCAGGGTGTTGATGTACACAGTGGGTAGGAACCTGACAGCACTGTCTTGACCGTAATACAGAGAGAATCCCTGCCTGATTCTCAGTTCTCTGGGCTGAATTGAGAACAGTTTATGATCATTGACAGACATGTGTTTCATGTGCCTTACAGGACTGAGGACTGTCGGTCTGTGTGACGCTGAGCAAGCAGCAATATTGTAATATTGACAGAAAGTGAAGATGTCAATGAAATTGTTAAAAAATATATATCATATAATGGGTCCATGTTTTGTTCTGTGTATCATTCAATGCCTGTTCTGATCATGTTTACATAACCAACTACAATTACAAGCGGGGCAAACAATGGAATGGGAAATACATGATTACAATGTACAGAAAGACCACATGTTCATTATAGCCTACTCCTGCACTCAGGGTACTATCATACATTGACTGCTGAGAGTTCCCAATGTTCCAATATGTTTGAGGGGGGCCACATTGACATTTCAATTGTTCTGGGGGTCCAGATGAGCACCACTGAAATGTGAAAATGTGCTCTAACAAGCCACCAATTCCTCCTCTCTCCGCTATAACCGATCTATATTACATTATACACATCAAGCTAACTGGTAAAATTGTACTCCTACACACCAACAGTGTAATATCCGGATGAGGTTTGATAATACTAAGTACATAATTAGGAACATACAGGAAGTAGAATTACATGATATGTATACGTTGAAATATGTTTTTTGATAGGCAATGCATTTGGTACAGGGTATGATTTTTATTTATTTCCTCTTTATTTAACTAGGCAAGTCAGTTAAGAACAAATTTGTATTTACAATGGCGGCCAACCGGGGAACAGTGGGTTAACTGCCTTGTTCAGGGGCAGGACGACAGATTTTTACCTTGTCAGCTTGGGAATTCGATCCAGCAACCTTTCGGTTACTGGCCCAACGGTCTGACCACTAGGCTACCTGCTGCCCCGATTTGACCAAGTGACATCCTTAGTCAATTCGCCTCTTCAAAACAATATTCAAGAAGTTGGGTTATTGTATTAGTAGCTATCTATATTGCTATTAAAGTATTGGTCCATATTCTAGCTAGTGTCCAACACTGATACAGTGTTGGACACTGCACCTAGGTCGTTTAGTTAGCTAGCCAGGTAGCTACAGTGCCTTGGATTAAATTTAGTCTCGCTGGCCTATAAACAGTACCACATAATGTCAAAGCGGAATTATGTTTTTAGACATTTTTACAAATTAATAAAAAATGAAAAGCTGTATTGTCTTGAGTGAACAAGTATTCCACCCATTTTGTTATGCCAAGCCTAAATGCATTCAGGAGTGAAGATGTGCTTAACATGTTGCATGGACTCACTCTGTTTTTGAATGACTACCTCATCTGTGTACCCCACACATACAGTTATCTTTTTATTTGTATTTTTTTATTTAACCTTTTATTTAACTAGGCAAGTCCGTTAAGAACAAATTCTTATTTACAATGACGGCCTACCAAAAGGCCTCCTGCGGGGACGGGGGTTGGGATGTCAAAAGAATATATAAATCTAGTACAAAACGCACATCACGACAAGAGAGACAACACTACATAAAGAGAGACCTAAAGACAGCAACATAGCAAGGCAACAACACAACATGACAATAACATGGTGCAAACATTATTGGGCACAGTCAACAGCACAAAGGTCAAGGTAGAGACGGCAATACATCACACAGAGCAGCCACAAATGTCAGTAAGAGTGTCCATGGTTGAGTCTTTGAATGAAGAGATTGAGATAAAACTGTCCAGTTTGAGTGTTTGTTGCAGCTCGTTCCAGTCGCAAGCTGCACCGAACTGAAAAGAAGAGCGACCCAGGGATGTGTGTGTTTTGGCGACCTTTAGCAGAATGTGACTGGCAGAACGAGGGTTGTATGTGGAGGATGAGGGCTGCAGGAGATATCTCAGATCGGGGGGGTGAGGCCTAAGAGGGTTTTATAAATAAGCATCAGCCAGTGGGTCTTGCGGCGTGTATACAGAGATGACCAGTTTACAGAGGAGTATAGAATGCAGTGATGTGTCCTATAAGGAGCATTGGTGGCAAATCTGATGGCCGAATGGTAAGGAACATGTAGCCGCTCGAGAGCACCCTTACCTGCCGATCTATAAATGTTGTCTCCATAATCTAGTATGGGTAGGATGGTCATCTGAATCAGGGTTAGTTTGCTGCTGGGGTGAAAGGGGAGTGATTACGATAGAGGAAACCAAGTCTAGATTTAACTTTAGCCTGCAGCTTTGATATGTGCTGAGAGAAGGACAGTGTACCGTCTAGCCATACTCCCAAGTACTTGTATGAGGTGACTACCTCAGGCTCTAAACCCTCAGAGGTAGTAATCACACCTGTGGGGAGAGGGGCATTCTTACCGAACCACATGACCTTTGTTTTGGAGGTGTTCAGAACAAGGTTAAAGGTAGAGAAAGCTTGTTGGACACTAAGAAAGCTTTGTTGTAGAGCATTTAACACAAAATCCAGGGAGGGGCCAGCTGAGTATAAGACTATCATCTGCATATAAATGGATGAGAGAGCTTCCTACTGCCTGAGCTATGTTGTTGGTGTAAATTGAGAAGAGCGTTGGGCCTAGGATTGAGCCTTGGGGTACTCCCTTGGCTTAGTGACATGCAGTGGCTGAGACAGCAGATTTTCTGACTTTATACACTGCACTCTTTGAGAGAGGTAGTTAGCAAACCACAACATTGCTTAGAATCAAAAACCTCCTGACCCAGATGTTTTTTTGGGGTCAAGTTTCACGAGCTCCTTTAGCACCTCGGACTCAGTGACTGCCTGCAGGGAGAAACTTTGTTGCGGGTTAGAGGAAAAAGAGGGATAAGCATCGGGATAGTCTTATTAGAAGGGGTGGGAGATGAGGACTTTTTGGATGGGCAAGGAGGCATGGCTGAGTCAAATAGGAATCCTGACCTAATGAAGTGGTGATTAAAGAGCTCAGCCATGCGCTTCTTGTCAGTAACAACCACATCTTATCTGTAAGGTCCCTCAGTCGAGCAGGGAATTTCAAACACAGATTTAATCACAAAGACCATTGGTAGATGGGTAAAAATGGAGCATGGTGAAGTTTTTACGTACACTTTGGATATTGTGTCAATACACTCCATTCACTACAAACATACAGGCGTCCTTACTAGCTCAGTAGCCGGAGAGTAAGGAAACCGCTCAGGGATTTCACCATGAGTTCAATAGTGAACAGTTAAAACAGTTACGGAGTTGAATGGCTTTGATAGGAGAAAACTGAGGATGGATCAGCAACATTGTAGTTACTCCACAATACTAACCTAAATTACAGAGTGAAAAGAAGGAAGCCTGTACACACAAATATTCCAAAACATGCATCCAGTTTGCACTAAGGCACTAAAGTGAAACTGCAAAAAAACTGCCAAAGAAATTAACTTTAAGTCCTGAATACAAAGCGTTATGTTTGATGGAAATCCAACGCAACAGATCACTTTAATATTTTCAAGCATGGTGGTGGCTGCATCGTGTTATGGGTATCCTTGTCATCAGGATGGACTAGGGATAGAATAAAATGAAACGAAATAGAGATAAGTACAGGCAAAATCCTTGGGGAAAACCTGTCTCAATCTGTCTTCCAACAGGCACTGGGAGACAAATTCACCTTTCAGCAGGACAGTAACCTTGTTGCTTACCAAGATGACATTGAATGTTTCTGAGTAGCCTAGTTACAGTTTTGACTTAAATCGTCTTAAAAATATATGGCAAGACTTGAAAATGGCCGTCTAGCAATGACCAACAACCCACATTTTTTTATTAAACTTTATTTAATTAGGCAAGTCTTATAAGAACAAATTCTTATTTCCAATGACGTAGCTACCTTACGACGCTGGGCCAATTGTGCGCCGCCCTATGGGAATCCCAATCACGGCCGGATGTGATTCAGCCTGTATTCGAACCAGGGACTGTAGTGACACCTCTTACACTGAGATGCAGTGCCTTAGACCGTTGCGCCACTGGGGAGCTTGAAGAACTTTTAAATCCAGGTGTTCAAAGCCCTTAGACTTACCCAGAACAACTCACAGCTGTAATAACTGCCAAAGGTGACCCTAACATGTATTAACTCAGGGGTGTGAATAGTTAGGTAAATTAGATATTACTTTATTTAATTTAATGCATTTTCTAAAACTTCTAAAAAATATGTTTTCACTTTGTCATTATGGGGTATTGGGTGTAGTTGAGGATAAAAATGTAATCCATTTTGAATTCAGGCTGTGACACAACAAAATGTGGAATATGTCAAGGGATATGAATACTATCTGAAGACACTGTAGCTACCTACATTTTGAGTGCACTAGCTAATAACTACCTAACATTTACTCTACAGATAATTAGGTTATCAGAAAAACACCTGAATGGTAGCTAGCTAGATAGTGACATAATGACAAATATTTAAGATATTAAAGCTAGAAGTATAATTTTTCCTAGGTACGCTGGTGCTCTTAAATAAAAATTCCAGGTTGCACAACAAAATATTTAGGTGCATTTGCAAGTAAAATAGTGGCACTGTAGAGCCTTGTATTGGTCCAGGGAGTAGGTTAGCTAGCCTCTAGCGTCGCCGGTAAAACTCCAGTATTGGCGCTGCACTGTATTCATTCTTGATCATTCAATTCTGTTGCAGAAGAGGAGAATGGATGGTCCTTCGCCATGTCGTAGCTACTGTTAGCTGTGCTGTGCTTTGTAGCGATTAGCAAAGTTACTCTGACCCTGGCTTTTTTGTTCGTTTGCAAAAATTGTGGAGTATGGGCTGTGGAGACATGCACGCCTGATTTAATCAATATTTATAAGGAGCCATACCTCTGTGTTCGGAGGGTGGAACTATACAAGCATTTTCGCATTAAGACAGGAATTAGGTCGTAATAGTGGCAGAAACTTCCTCTGGAGGGGTCCCTTTTAAAGCCATTAAATACCGGCTATCAAGTCACAACAAGGCCGACTTCAAATGCCGACATCAAAATTCAAATAACCAGTGCATTAATATAAGGATCAGACCCTTTTTTTATTTGTATTTTTTTCGCAAAAAATGACATACCCAAATCTAACTGCCTGTAGCTCAGGACCTGAAGCAAGGGTATGCATATCATTGATACCATTTGAAAGGAAACACTTTGAAGTTTGTGGAAATCTGAAATTAATGTAGGAGAATATAACACATTAGATCTGGTAAAATATACAGAGATATAAACAAAAAATGCATGCGTTTTAAAAATAATGTGTTCCATCATCTTTGAAATGGAAAAGAAAAGCCATCAAATGACATAGGAGTTTAGGTGCAATTTTGACTTTGCCACCAGATGGCAGCAGTGTGTGTGTAAAGTTTCAGACTGATCCAGTGAAGCATTTCATTACTGCACAACATTTTGAATCAAGTTTTCCCAAATGTGCCGACTTGGTCAATTTATACGTTTTCAAGTACATAACTATAGAGAACATACAAAAAGTTTACACACTCCCATGAAGGTCATACATGATGGAAGATTAGCTTCCCTACAGAAAATACACTAACCTACACTAACATCTAGATGGCCAGGCGGGGTGGGTGTGGGGCTAGAAACAGCAGGTGTTCAAACTGTAGAACCCAGTTCAGTTCCTACATTTGAATATAAAAATTGATTTTATCAAAGAAAACTATGCTACATTTTATCTCTGGAACCCTCGGGATGACAAATCATTGCAAGATTGCTTAATGTAAGTACATTATTTACCGTGAATGTATCAAACCAGTTGCCGTGATAAAAGTGTTTTGTTGTTGTGCACTCTCCTCAAACAATAGCATGGTCTTTTTTTCACTGTAATAGCTACTGAAAATTGGACAGTGCATTTAGATGAATTAGAATGTAACCTTTCTGCACATATAAGACATGCGTATGTCCTGGGAAGTTTGCTGTTACTTACAAAGTTATTCTACTCACATTAGCAACAACCGTCCCGGTATAGGGACACCGATCCCGTAGAGGTTTTAACTGACCGCGGCACAAATTCAAACTGTCAGATAAATCCTAAATATAATAATGCATTGAAATAGACGGCATATAATCAAAGGGATTACTTATCATCAAGGATGCATGTAAGTCAAACAAAATTGCGAAAATGACGAAGTACTAAAGGAACATCTACACCTTTACTCATCTGATAGCCTTTAGTGAAGCTCTGTGCTGATTGGACAGCATAAAAAAGTAATATGACAAGTAATATCTAATATTACTTTCCATGCAAAGTAATATTGTAAGGTGATTATTTTGTTAAATGTAACAAGTAATAGATTTACTTTTTCAAGTAATGAATCCCAACACTAATGCTGAGGACTCTCAACCAGTCATGATGCTCACAACTACTCATGCTCACTGGAGTCCTGCACTTGTTCTGGTCAAAGTCCACCCTTCTCCTCACAGTTTTGTACTCATGTGACTTCTGTCCTGGAACTAATCTATGCGTATGTATGTTTCTCCCCTCCTGTCCCCAGGCGTTCGGCAGGCATACTCCACCCTTAGGAAGGTGTTCCACTTCAGTCCTAGTATTAATCAATGTATTTTTCTCTCCTCCTGTCCCCAGGCGTTTGGTCAGGCCTACTCCACCCATAGGAAGGTGGCTGCAGATGGGGAGAGCAGGGAGGAGTCACTGATGTTGGAGTCAGCCAGTAAGGAGGCCCAATATCACCAGATGGTCCTGGAGCTGCAGAATGACCTGCGGTCTGCCAGAACCGACCTCACTAGCACCCAATCAGAGAACGAGCGCCTGGCTGCCGTCGCCCTGGAGATGAGAGAGGTGAGCTGGAAGGTGGAGGACCTGCCAAAAACACAAACATGGTCAATATGGAGAGGTCAAACCTCAATGTGGAAATACTCTTGTATCTCACTAATCTGACGAAGAGAACCATATCTTTTTAGTAGGCACTCTCACTCAATGGCCTAGTCTGGTAACTGGATCTTGGTCCTCCCTAATTACATTGGACAAGCTGCCAAGATCTCATCTCAACACTTCCACTGGCATGCAGCCATATAAGCTGGGTGTTGGGTGTTCCTCAATATGCATACTACCATGCTGCACACTCTCATGCTCTGAGTACATTCTCAAAGGACGTTCTCTGGAGTGTATTCTTGTGTGGATAAGAGTGTGGAGAACGCATAACACATTTGAGAAGCACCACTGTTTTATCTCACGCTGCACCTCCCCATTCACTGAACGTTCTTCCAGCCAGGACAATGGCAATAGAGACAAAACAAGATGTACTTCAGAATTATCAGCTAGATATACAGTACCAGTCAAAAGTTTAGACGCACCTAACCATTCCAGGGTTTTTCTTTATTTGACTATTTTCTACATTGTGGAATAATAGTGAAGACATCAAAACTATGAAATAACACATATGGAATCATGTAGTATCCAAAAAAGGGTTAAACAAATCAAAATACATTTTATATTTGAGATTCTTCAAAGTAGCCACCCTTTGCCTTGATGACAGCTTTGCACACTCAACCAGCTTCATGACAGTCACCTGGAATGCATTTCAATTAACAGGTGTGCCTTAAGTTAATTTGTGGAATTTCTTTCCTCCTTAATGCATTTGAGCCAATCAGTTGTGTTGTGACAGGGTAAGGGTGGTATATAGAAGATAGCCCTATTTGATAAAAGACCAAGTCCATATTATAGCAAGAACAGCTCAATTATTATTATTTTTTTTTTTTTTTTCACCTTTATTTAACCAGGTAGGCTAGTTGAGAACAAGTTCTCATTTGCAACTGCGACCTGGCCAAGATAAAGCATAGCAGTGTGAACAGACAACAACACAGAGTTACACATGGAGTAAACAATAGACAAGTCAATAACATGGTAGAAAAAAGAGAATCTATATACGATGTGTGCAAAAGGCATGAGGTAGGCAATAAATCGAATAATTACAATTTAGCAGATTAACACTGGAGTGATAAATCATCAGACGATCATGTGCAAGAAGAGATACTGGTGTGCAAAAGAGCAGAAAAGTAAATAAATAAAAGCAGTATGGGGGTGAGGTAGGTAAATTGGGTGGGTAGTTTACAGATGGACTATGTACAGCTGCAGCGATCGGTTAGCTGCTCGGATAGCAGATTTTTAAAGTTGTTGAGGGAGATAAAAGTCTCCAACTTCAGAGATTTTTGCAATTCGTTCCAGTCGCAGGCAGCAGAGAACTGGAAGGAAAGGCGTCCAAATGAGGTTTTGGCTTTAGGGATGATCAGTGAGATACACCTGCTGGAGCGCGTGCTACGGGTGGGTGTAGCCATCGTGACCAGTGAACTGAGATAATGCGGCACTTTGCCTAGCATAGCCTTGTGGATGACCTGGAGCCAGTGGGTCTGACGACGAACATGTAGCGAGGGCCAGCCGACTAGGGCATACAGGTCGCAGTGGTGGGTCGTATAAGGTGCTTTAGTAACAAAACGGATGGCACTGTGATAAACTGCATCCAGTTTGCTGAGTAGAGTATTGGAAGCTATTTTGTAGATGACATCTCCGAAGTCGAGGATCGGTAGGATAGTCAGTTTTACTAGGGTAAGTTTGGCGGCGTGAGTGAAGGAGGCTTTGTTCCGGAATAGAAAGCCGACTCTAGATTTGATTTTGGATTGGAGATGTTTGATATGAGTCTGGAAGGAGAGTTTGCAGTCTAGCCAGACACCTAGGTACTTATAGATGTCCACATATTCTAGGTCGGAACCGTCCAGGGTGGTGATGCTAGTCGGGCGTGCGGGTGCAGGCAGCGAACGGTTGAAAAGCATGCATTTGGTTTTACTAGCGTTTAAGAGCAGTTGGAGGCCACGGAAGGAGTGTTGTATGGCATTGAAGCTCGTTTGGAGGTTAGAGAGCACAGTGTCCAGGGAAGGGCCGGAAGTATACAGAATGGTGTCGTCTGCGTAGAGGTGGATCAGGGAATCGCCCGCAGCAAGAGCAACATCATTGATGTATACAGAGAAAAGAGTCGGCCCGAGAATTGAACCCTGTGGTACCCCCATAGAGACTGCCAGAGGACCGGACAACATGCCCTCCGATTTGACACACTGAACTCTGTCTGCAAAGTAGTTGGTGAACCAGGCAAGGCAGTCATTAGAAAAACCGAGGCTATTGAGTCTGCCGATAAGAATATGGTGATTGACAGAGTCGAAAGCCTTGGCCAGGTCGATGAAGACGGCTGCACAGTAATGTCTTTTATCGATGGCGGTTATGATATCGTTTAGTACCTTGAGCGTGGCTGAGGTGCACCCGTGACCGGCTCGGAAACCGGATTGCACAGCGGAGAAGGTACGGTGGGATTCGAGATGGTCAGTGATCTGTTTGTTGACTTGGCTTTCGAAGACCTTAGCTAGGCAGGGCAGGATGGATATAGGTCTGTAACAGTTTGGGTCCAGGGTGTCTCCCCCTTTGAAGAGGGGGATTACAGCGGCAGCTTTCCAATCCTTGGGGATCTCAGATGATACGAAGGAGAGGTTGAACAGGCTGGTAATAGGGGGTGCGACAATGGCAGCGGACAGTTTCAGAAATAGGGGGCCCAGATTGTCAAGCCCAGCTGATTTGTATGGGTCCAGGTTTTCCAGCTCTTTCAGAACATCTGCTATCTGGATATGGGTAAAGGAGAAGCTGGGGAGGCTTGGGCGAGTAGCAGCGGGGGGGGCGGGGCTGTTGTCCAAGGTTGGAGTCGCCAGGTGGAAGGCATGGCCAGCCATTGAGAAATGTTTGTTGAAGTTTTCGATTATCACGGACTTATCAGTGGTGACCGTGTTATCTAGCCTCAGTGCAGTGGGCAGCTGGGAGGAGGTGCTCTTGTTTTCCATGGACTTTACAGTATCCCAGAACTTTTTGGAGTTAGAGCTACAGGATGCAAATTTCTGCTTGAAAAAGCTGGCCTTTGCTTTCCTGACTGACTGCGTGTATTGGTTCCTGACTTCCCTGAACAGTTGCATATCACGGGGGCTCTTCGATGCTATTGCAGTTCGCCACAGGATGTTTTTGTGCTGGTCGAGGGCAGTCAGGTCTGGAGTGAACCAAGGGCTATATCTGTTCTTGGTTCTGCATTTTTTGAACAGAGCGTGCTTGTCTAATATGGTGAGGAAGTAACTTTTAAAGAATGACCAGGCATCCTCAACTGACGGGATGAGGTCAATATCCTTCCAGGGTACCCGGGCCAGGTCGATTAGAAAGGCCTGCTTGCAGAAGTGTTTCAGGGAGCGTTTGACAGTGATGAGGGGTGGTCGTTTGACCGTGGACCCGTGGCGGATACAGGCAATGAGGCAGTGATCGCTGAGATCTTGATTGAAGACAGCAGAGGTGTATTTGGAGGGCAAGTTGGTCAGGATAATGTCTATTAGGATGCCCATGTTTACGGATTTAGGGTTGTACCTGGTGGGTTCCTTGATGATTTGTGTGAGATTGAGGGCATCAAGCTTAGATTGTAGGACTGCCGGGGTGTTAAGCATATCCCAGTTTAGGTCACCTAACAGAACAAACTCTGAAGCTAGATGGGGAGCGATCAATTCACAGATGGTGTCCAGGGCACAGCTGGGAGCTGAGGGGGGTCGGTAGCAGGCGGCAACAGTGAGAGACTTATTTCTGGAGAGATTAATTTTTAAAATTAGAAGTTCGAACTGTTTGGGCATAGACTTGGAAAGTATGACAGAACTTTGCAGGCTATCTCTGCAGTAGATTGCAACTCCTCCCCCTTTGGCAGTTCTATCTTGACGGAAAGTGTTATAGTTGGGTATGGAAATCTCAGAGTTTTTGGTGGCCTTCCTAAGCCAGGATTCAGACACGGCAAGGACATCAGGGTTGGCAGAGTGTGCTAAAGCGGTGAGTAAGGCAAACTTGGGGAGGAGGCTTCTGATGTTGACATGCATGAGGCCAAGGCTTTTTCGATCACAGAAGTCAACAAATGAGGGTGACTGGGGACATGCAGGGCCTGGGTTTACCTCCACATCACCCGAGGAACAGAGGAGTAGTAGGATGAGGGTGCGGCTAAAGGCTATCAAAACTGGTCGCCTAGAGCGTTGGGGACAAGGAATAAAAGGAGCAGATTTATGGGCGTGGTAGAATAGATTCTGGGCATAATGTGCAGACCAGGGTATGGTGGGGCACGGGTACAGCAGAGGCAAGCCCAGGCACTGGGTGATGATAAGAGAGGTTGTATCTCTGGACATGCTGGTCTCAATGGGTGAGGTCACCGCATGTGTGGGGGGTGGGACAAAGGAGGTATCAGAGGTACGGAGAGTGGAACTACGGGGTCCATTGCAAACCAAAACAATAATAACTAGCCTGAACAACAGTATGTAAGGCATATTGATATTAGAGAGAGACATACAATAAGGCATAAAGTGATTGCAGGTCATGATTGGGAGAGCTAGCTAAAACAGCAGGTGAAATAACAGCAGCTAGTCAGCTAACACAGCAACAGAAGGTAAAAATGGCGACGACTGGGCAGAGAGGGTCGGATTAACTACACACAGATCCTGAGTTAAGGCACAGAGCCGACAGATAAAACACAAATAAACAGAATGGAGTACCGTGAATTAATGGACAGTCAAGCAGGCATCAGCTATGTAGCCAAGTGATCATAGTGTCCAGGGGGCAGCCGTAGATGGAGTAGTGAGGCCTCCACTAAGCTAGCACGCGTTTAAAGTTAGTAGCCCGGGGGGGTGGTCTGCTCAGACGGAGGGGGTCTGCTCAGACGGAGGCCGGTTGAGGGCACCGGTTGAGGGCACGTCTGCAAACCAGACGTGGTCGTGTCGACAGAGAATCCAAGCCGGATAGCGATGGCGAAAGAGAGGTTGTGAATTGTAGAATTGTGTTTGCTAATAAGCAAAGAGAAACGACAGTCCATCATTACTTTAAGAAATTAAGGTCAGTCAATATGGAACATTTCAAGAACTTTGAACGTTTCTTCAAGTGCAGCCGCAAAAACCATCAAGCGCTGTGATGAAACTGGCTCTCATGAGGACTGCCACAGAAAAGAAAGACCCAGAGATACCTCTGCTGCAGAGGATAAGTTCATTAGAGTTACCAGCCTCAGAAATTGCAGCCTAAATAAATGCTTCATAGAGTTGAAGTAACAGACACATCTCAACATCAACTGCTCAGAGGAGACTGTGTGAATCAGGACTTCATGGTCGAATTGCTGCAAAGAAACCACTACTAAAGGACACCAATAATAAAAAGAAGAGACTTGCTTGTGCCAAGAAACACGAGTAATGGACATTAGACCGGTGGGAATCTGTCCTTTTGATCTGATGAGTCCAAATTTCAGATTTTTGGTTCCAAAAGCTGTGTCTTTGTGAAACGCAGAGTAGGTGAGCGAATTATCTCCGCATGCATGTGTGGTTCCCACCGTGACGCATGGAGGAGGTGGTGTGGGGGTGCTTTGCTGGTGACACTGTTGGTGATTTCTTTAGAATTCAAGGCACACTTAACCAGCACACTTAATAATCTAGCTAGCCAGCTAGGCAAAAACTACCTAAAACTAATGTTATGCAAGGTAGATGACTAGCTGTCAATTATTCATGGGTAGCTAGCTACCAATTCTTGATGGATAGCTAGCCAGCTAACCAGTTAGCCCTATTGACTTACCATGGGCTTGCGATCTACTCACACTAACACTATGTATTTGTTAAGTAATATACTAAATATTTTGGTCACAGAACATATGAGATGTTATTGGTCAACATTTTATTCCGAAGTCAGAGTTCATTTTATCTCCTTTTAGCTAAAATACTGTCCGGCATTGATTTCAATACATTTTGTGTAATTTTTTTGTGCATGCTTTCCGTTGAAGCTCGCATTGATGCATGCTTCAAAATATGTACAAACGGAGTACGCATCCAAGAAGTGCCCTCCGTGCTCCGTTTCGCATACTTTGGAGTATGCGTATTGAGAAACACCCGCTGCGGTGACTTTACAGTACAACCACGGAATGCATTTTTATCAAACCCACATGTCCTTGTGTTGCACTCTCTGACATGACTTTTTCCTCTTTCGCTTCTTCTCTCACCAATTTCTCTCCCCCCGTGTCTGTAGAGCTCTGAGCAGGTAGAGTTGCAGCGCACCCAACTGCGTGATGACATCAGAGAGTATAAAGTGCGGGAGGCACGTCTGCTGCAGGACTACAGTGAGCTGGAGGATGAGAACATCTCCCTGCAGAAACAGGTGTCCCTGCTACGACAGAGCCAGGTGAGAGGAAGAGGAAGGGACCAAGGGGAGGGGAAGTATGAGGGAGGATTCATTTAGCAGACGCTCTTATCCAGAGCGGCTTACAGGAGTGACTAGGGTTAAGTGCCTTGCTCAAGGGCACATCTACAGATTTTTCAACTAGTCGGCTCGAGGATTCGATCAAGCGACCTTTCGGTTACTGGCCCAACGCTCTTAACCACTAGACTACCTGCCGCCTCCCCTGCCCTAGGATAGTCCTCTGGGGTAGGGGACGAAGTGGGCGCTGTTGTGTATGGAGATTAGGGGAGGATGAGGGCTTATTGTGGGTAATGGGTAGCGGTAAAGGTTGTAGAGTTATAGAGACTGGCCAATACACTTCAGATGTTTGGGTGAAAAAGTGACAAGGCTCGATAGTCGAAAGCCAGGGCCAATGAATGAGGATATTGATACAAGGACCAACTGGAGGGGATGAGAGAAAAATATGCTTTTGTGATGAGTGTAAGGGGGATTCTCCCTATTTAGTTAGTGATTCCTCTGATGTGCTGTGGCTTCTCTGTGATCTCTAGGTGGAGTTTGAGGGTCTGAAGCATGAGATCCGTCGCCTGGAGGAAGACTCGCTGTGCCTCCACAGCCAGCAGGAGGAGGCCATGCGCCTGAGGGAGATCGCCGAGCGCCAGCTGACCGAGGCTCTGGAGACCATTAAGACTGAGCGCGAGCAGAAGGCCGCCCTGCGTAAAGAACTGTCCCACCACATGACCATTGGGGACAACCTGTTACCATACTACCACAGTTCCCTCAACGTCTCCCTGGACGGACTCAAGTTCAGCGAGGATCCCACTGCTGCCACCAACGAGCCGAACCACGATGACTCGTTCCGCGGCTACGAGAACGGCCTGGCCAAGGTGGCCGCCGACGGCAACGAAGATAACAAAGCCAAACTTCGGCCCGCCCCCAGCCTAGTGGATGACCTGCTGAGTGAACTCAACATCTCAGAGATCCAGAAACTCAAGCAGCAGCTCATGCAGGTAAGATGACCACATAGTAGCTTCAGCAGGCAGGACTGTAAAAATGCTTAGCCTGTTTGCTTTATTCACAGTCAACGGTCAAGGTGTCAGCGTCCCTGGTAAAGCAATAAAGTAATAATTAGCATTATTGAGCTGTGTTTGTAAGTGTTGCCTGGAAAATAGATAGGCTTACATGCAGCTGTGAACACTTCTCTGACTTATGGCCGGAAAGTTCATTAAGCATTGTGGAACACAGTGTTCATCCATTTAGGGACATTGATTACCTATACTGGCCTTAGTGGCCTAGTCAAAGACTAATCAATTGAGCCCTATGTGGGACTTCATGGGCTACATGGACTGACTAGGCTACTTCTCTTATACATGCACTGTTGACTTGCTGGTGAATAAATACTGTGTGAAGTTATTGAGTGAGTATCTCACACTACAGTGTCTCACACCACATATGGCGTTTTGGATTACACTTCATTTTAGAGCCAGATATTTACCTGGTATTTACATAGAGATTAGAAGAAGAAAAAAAACACACATGTAACTATATAATTGTTACTTAATTTATCAATCAAAAGTAATAAACACCAAGCTAAAATAGGACTGTAACATAGTGTTGCAGACATTTCTCAGTGCTGTTGTGTGACCGTGTCCCGTGTCTGTCTTCTCCAGGTGGAGCGAGAGAAGGCGGCGCTCCTCTCCTCTCTGCAGGAGTCCCAGAAGCAGCTGGAGGTGGCCCACGGGACTCTATCAGAGCAGCAGGAGACGGTGGGACGCCTCACTGAGAACCTCAGTGCCATGAGGAAACTCCAGGCCAGCAAGGAGCGCCACTCGGCCCTGGACAGCGAGAAAGAGCGAGACAGCCGCGATGACGGTGACGGGGACTACTACGAGTTGGACATCAACGGGCCTGAGATCCTGCAGTGTAAGTACACCATCGCCGTATCCGAAGCCGGGGAGCTCAGACAGGAGCTGAAGACACTTAAAGCCGAGTACCAGTCGTGCCGCAGCCAGTACGAAGAAGAGCGAGTCCGCCTGGAGAGCGACGTGGCAGGGCTGAGCGAAAAGCTGGCCTCCCTGGAGAAGACCAGCCGGCAGGAGCACGAGGAGGTGACGAGGCTGGAGAAGGATCTGCGGCGAGTGAGTGAAGCGGTTGGCGAGTCGCAGGGAAGCCTGAACGTGGCGCAGGACGAACTGGTGACGTTCAGCGAGGAGCTGGCCAACCTCTATAACCACGTGTGCATGTGCAACAACGAGACGCCCAGCCGGGTCATGCTCGACTACTATAAGGAAGGCAAGGCCAGTATAGGGGGCAGGGGCAGCCGAGAGGGGAAGACACAACATCTGTCCCATGTTCTGCTCTCCAACGGGCTGGTTCCTGAAACTGAATCCAATAAATCTGAAGCCAGTGACCCAGCCACCCCAGAGTCCCGTTCAGAGCCCATGAACATCTATAACCTAGTTGCCATCATCAGGGACCAGATCCGTCACCTGCAGCAGGCGGTGGACCGCACCACAGAGCTGAGCCGCCAGAGGATGGCCTCCATGGAGCTGGGTACTGTGACCGATAAGGACAAGGAGGCCTGCATGGGGGAAATCCTCAAACTCAAGTCTCTGCTCAGCACCAAGAGAGAGCAGATCGCCACCCTGAGGGCCGTGCTCAAGGCCAACAAACAGGTGTGTGTGATTTTTCTGCCAAAACATGAGCAGTTAGTACTGTTTAAAAGTGGAGGCGATACAGTATGAAATTAACAGTAGTTGAGAGTATTTACTTTTTGTGTAGAAGTTCAGAGTTAATATTAGCATAAGGTCTTACTAATCCTGTGACTTTGACCTCTGCCCTTCATTCTAATAAAATCGACAATAAAGTATTCTACCCTACTTTGCAGACGGCTGAGGTGGCGCTGGCCAACCTGAAGAGTAAATACGACAACGAGAAGACCATGGTGACCGAGACCATGTTGAAGCTCCGCAATGAGCTCAAGGGCCTGAAAGAGGACGCTGCCACCTTCACCTCATTACGGGCCATGTTTGCTACAAGGTAAGGCTTAGTAGAAACACGCTAAGAGCTTATCGGTACACTTACGTTATCAGAAGTCTGCTTTTAAATGTAATGTGAAAATGTAGTTTCCCGCCTAAATACACATACCCAAAAGTAATTTATCACGAGTACAAAAATGAAAATATGAAAAATCATGTGATTCTTTTTTTTTTTCTTCTATTCAACAAATGTGGGGAAAATGGGGCTTGAAATGATTGAAATACTTTCCATGTAGTAACAATGAAATTATAAAGACTTACGATAATATTTCACCTTTCTCATAACTGTAAAATAAATATGATATACTTAGTAATGTTATAATAAATATACTTAGTGACAGTACAAAATTGGCAGGATTTCATATAACTGACAACAAAGCATTTTCTGCCCAGCTTCCTCTGAGAGACTCAGAGACGTCATTCAAATGCCTGCTGACTCGTTACAACTTCAGCTTTATGAAAAAGTAATTTCGTCCCTCTGTGACCAAGAGGAAGTGGTCTTGTTTCAATTCTACAAAAGTATTTAGTATTTTTTCATACTGAGAGCTCTAAATCGACCGGAGAACATTACAGTGAGATGAGACTCATTTCCTGCAATCGCTAGGTTTTCTCGTTTCATATGCCATATTGCATGCAGGGTTCCCCATTTTATTTCCCCCCATAAATTACATAAATGACTGTAAAAAGACCAGAAAATCAGCTCCATGTGATTTTAATTTTAGAAATCTGTTCAAAAGTATTACCACGCATAATATATAGATACAGTGCATTCAGAAACTATTCAGACCCCTTCCCTTTTTCCACAGTTTGTTACGTTACAGCCTTTTCCATTCTTTTTTCCTCATCAATTTACACACCATACCAAAATGACAAAATCAAAACAGGCTTTTTTGAAATGTTTGCACATTTATAAAAAAATATATATATAAAAAAATCCCTTATTTACGTAAGTATTCAGACCCTTTGCTATGAGACTCAAAATTGAGCTCAGGTGCATCCTGTTTCCATTGATCATCCTTGATGTTTCTAAAATTGATTGGAGTCCACCTGTGGTAAATTCAATTGATTTTAGACATGATTTGTCTATATAAGGTCCCACAGTTGACAGTGCATGTCAGAGCAAAAACCAAGCCATGAGGTCGAAGGAATTGTACGTAGAGCTCCGAGACGACAGGATTGTGTCGAGGCACAGATCTGGAAAGAGTACCAAAACATTTCTGCGGCATTGAAGGTCCTCAAGAACACAGTGGCCTCCATCATTCTTAAATTGAATACATTTTGGAATGACCAAGACTCTTCCTACAGCTGTCCACCCGGCCAAACTGAGCAATCGGAGGAGAAGGGCCTTGGTCAGGGAGGTGACCAAGTACCCGATAGTCACTCTGACAGAGCTCCAGACTTCCTATGCGGAGATGGGATAACCTTCCAGAAGGATAACCATCTCTGCAGCCTTTATGGTAGGGTGGCCAAACAGAAGCAAATCCTCAATAAAAGGCACATGACAGCCCGCTTGGAGTTTGCCAAAAGGCACCTAAAGACTCTCAGACATGAGAAACAAGATTCTCTGGTCTGATAAAACCAAGATTGAACTCTTTGGCCTGAATGTAAGCATCACATCTGGAGGAAACCTGGCACCATCCCTACAGTGAAGCATGATGGTGGCAGCATCATGCTGTGGGGATGTTTTTCAGTGGCACGGATTGGGAGACTAGTCAGGTTTGAGGGAAAGATGAACGGAGCAAAGTACAGTGAGATCCTTAATGAAAACCTGCTCCAGAGCGCTCAGGACCTCAGACTGGCGTGAAGGTTCACCTTCCAACAGGACAACGACCCTAAGCACACAGTCAAGACAATGCAGGAGTGGCCTTGGGACAAGTCTCTGAATGTCCTTGAGTGGCCCAGCCAGAGCCCGGACTTGAACCCGATTGAACATCTCTGGAGAGACCTGAAAATAGCTGTGCAGTGATGCTCCCCATCCAACCTGACAGAGCTTAAGAGGATATACAGAGAGGAATGGGAGAAACTCCTCAAATACAGGTGTGCCAAGCTTGTAGCGTCATACCCAATAAGACTTGAGGCTGTAATAGCTGCCAAAGGTGCTTCAAGAAAGTACTGAGTAAAGGGTCTGAATACTTATGTAAATGTGATATTTCAGTTTTTTATTTTCAATACATTTAATACATTTCCGGAAAAGCATCAGATAGATGGTCTACATATTCTGAGACTGAGGGGTGCTTTTACGCTCGCTCGGATGCTTTACCTGAGATTGATGCGTCTTTCTGTCGGCGCGCGGCTCGGTCAAATAAATGATCAATACTTTATTGGATTTGGACTTGCAAGGAGGTACATTAGGGCGGGTCAGGCTCCCTAAAACACGCCCATAACGCCGGCCCTGAATGAGATTCTAGGTTGTTGAGGAGCTGTGTTTCTGCCAGAGGCTGCATGCAAAGATGGTGGATAAATGAAGATGGTTCACTTAAGCCGTTTACCAATGATAAAAATGGTCAGTTCCGGTCTACTTAACTGGGGGTGTCTCCCATAGACACCAATGCAATAGCAGGTGGGTCTGGTCTACTTACTTCATTGACTTTCATCGAACCAGGGGGAAAAAAAGAAAAAAAAGCGAGTGGGGTGTCTCACTTCCTCTTCCGTGTCTGCTGCATGTGTGTGGGGGAGAGACAGGGCATTGTGGGAGCTGTCTGATGTAATACTGAAGAGTTTCAGAGGCTGCTGGCAGGCTCCTCCTGACAGCATCTGGAAAATGTCTCTGAGTCTGAATGGAGGAAACATGCACCGACTGGCAGCAGGAAAAGATGTGCGCCATCTGGTGGAGAAAATTATAAGTTCCTTATTTGGTTTTCATTTGACTAATATTTTCCCCTCTCACTATTCCTGTCTCTCTTTTGCTCTCGCCCTCTCTCTTTAATCCCTCTTTATCTCTCTTTTTCTCTGTCTCCCTCCCCCCTCCTCTCTCACCCTCTCAGGTGTGACGAGTATGTGACCCAGCTGGATGACATGCAGAGGCAGCTGGCTGCAGCGGAGGATGAGAAGAAGACCCTGAACTCCCTACTCCGCATGGCCATCCAGCAGAAGCTGGCCCTGACCCAGCGACTGGAGGACCTAGAGTTTGACCACGAACAGGCGCGCCGCGGCGGGGGAGTGGCGGCGGGCGGGCGGGGGAAAACCTCCTCATTGGCGCGGGGCAAAGGGGCATCGGCCAATCATTATGTAAGTCAGAGACGCTCCTGCAGGGTCCTCCCCGAGCCCAGCGGCATCCTGGGAGGCCCCGTGGTCCTCTGCAGCGAGATTTACTTTGACCTTTGAACTCTAACCTCCATCATAACCTCTAACCTCCATCATAACCTCTAACCTCTCATCACGCTTTGCACTGCTGATTTTCACCAGCATGGTTCTGTCAAGGCTGTTGCTGTGACTAGGACAGTGATGGCTAACGGTGTGCTTGTATTTACTACAATGTGATAGCTATGTGTTCATATCCAGCATGGCATGATGCTAGCTTGGCTCAGGCATACCTTTTCTGCTAGTAATGCTCACGGAGTGGCAGAATGTTGGCACGGTTGTAGAATTTACTGCTATCAGCTCTCCTCTAACAGTCAGAGTTCAGAGCAGTCGTGTGTACATAACATAATCTGTTATGTCTGTTATTTCATGTTTATGACAGTGTAGCTCTTATGACGAAGGCTTCAAGTAAAGTGTAACTGAGTAAGCTAATAACTTTCATTCAGACAGGCAGCAGTGCAGGCTGCAGAATGACCTCTGCTGCTTCCGTCTGGTCCATACCATTCGGGGACCATTAAAACAGTGCAATGAAATGTACCGTAGCTGCTAAATAAAAGAGCACTGGCTAAGCACTTGTGATATCACTTTTGCTGTGATGTCACAAAGTGATAACTGTGGTGTGGCACATTGGGTTTACAGATTAAGTTCCCTGGCACTTGATGTAATACAGATTGTAGGGCAATGGTCATTACAAAGGCAAATAGTAGAGCACTTCTAAATGAGGGTTAGTTACAAACCCTAATTAAGGAATATGCATTTTTTTAAATGATATATGGGCTTGTTTTGTGGGAATTAGCCTGGTGGTTTTGAAATGTTTAGTGAGGATTTTCAGAGTAAGGTGAAGACTGAGTAAATCTGTTCCGTACACTCCAACCCTCTTATAACCCTTATCCAGTCATCCATGTCTGCCCCATCCTCCTCATCTTCTCCTACCTGTCACCAGAAACCTGTATGCTGGTGTAACTTACATTGACCTCATAACTCATGATCATCCCTAACCTGCATGTTGAGTACCATACTTGTGAGTCTTCTGCTTCCTGCAGCCAGTTGCATCATGGTCCACTGTGCACGACTAACCCTTACCATGCTAACCCCACTGACTCCCCCACCTTACCAATGCCACTAACGCAGGGAATGATTTTATGAAATTAGATTGTATCAAATGAATACTGACCAAATGATAATCATCAACTTTCAGATTTTAATGTTATCTTATTTTCTCTCCATTTTACAGTAATTTATTCAAGCCCAGTGGCCCCTTCAAAGGTTGACAGTCACCTTGCCGATGATTAATTCAGTACACCCCCCCCCCGTGGCCTGAGACCCATGTCAGAGACACACACTGCTGTAATGCGAGGACTTTGATATCTGAGTGCAAACACACACCAGAGTATGTGAGCGGAGTTGAGCGGTCAGAGATCCCACTCGTTGCTCACGGAGCAGTCTTCTGCCACTCCAAATTCGCTCCATTCGTTTTCTGTTTAAAAAGAATGATTTAACAAACACCCCCATCTACTTTTGTGACTATGTACTCATATCAAGATCTCTTTGCATTAGTGGTGGGGTAGGCTAAATAAATACAACAGAATACGCATAATTAAAAGAACATAATGAAGGAAATGAAAACTGCTGGCCAGAGCATGCCCAGAGATCGTGGCTGAGCGGTACTGGAGCGAAATTGAAGCGGGATAGAAGGCCGACGGTCCAACGTTTTCGAAATTTGCTCCATGCTCCAGCCAAATGAAGCACGCTCCACTTCCGCTCCACTCTGCTCACGTCCTCTGACACACACACACACACACACACACACACACGCTCTAGGCCCCTACAGACACGCATGAAACCCCCAGGGGTTTTGTCCCTCTGTGCGGCTACAGTAAACAAGAAAGTCTCCTCGGTATGATGACCAATAGAGGTCTATTTCTATGGGTATGACCCGCATTTGTGATCCAGTCACTCACTCCACATTGTCCACCTCTATACCATTATAACTCTTTGTGTCTTTCCCCCGACTATAGCCGACTCCAACTCAACGCCACGATTTACGATGGAGTTGAGTGGCGACTAGTGTTGGCGAACTGGAGCGCCAACGTCACATAAAAACCCACTGTCGCGTGTAATTACGGGCTATGTTTTGGGTGCTGTAATCATTTTATGTGATAGTCGCCGCTCAACTCCATCGTAAATCATGGATTTGAGTTTAATCGGCTACCCGGATGACTGCGCCCTTTTAATGTATTTATTTATCTTTTATTGCTTGTTGTAACTCAGTGAACGTGTGAGGTGTTCATAAGCTTTTTGTTGCATTTAATAATTGTTGATAATTGGAGCATTCATAATAGAATTTCCATGGAGAGCAAACCTGTGTTGATTTATATTTATTTGTAGAGAAAGATCAGAGGCAGGAAAGTCATAGGAACTAAAGTGACTTGCTACAGTTCTCCCTGGGGTCAATATTCAGTGGGACTCCCAGGCTAATGTAAGTTCTCTGCAAGAACATGGATGGAAATCTTGATTGGAATGGGTCCTTTCTCTCTTTTGTTTTAAATCTTTTCTCATGTATTTAGATGTTTTATTTAACCTTTATTTATCCAGGTGAGTCAATTAAGAACAAATGATTCTTTACAATGACCGCCTGGCAAATTTTTATAATGTGATTCAAAAAAGTTAACCGGTAAGCTGGATGTTCAAGAAGGCTTTTTTCCCGCCTTATTCTTCTACCTTCTGGTCTTAGTTTTGACTAGTAGTGCCTTTCTGTCCACAAAAGAGAAGCTAGATTTCGTTTTTTATGTTTTCAATGTCTTTGAGAAGGAATTTGGGTGAGAGGTTTTGACCCCAGTCATTACAGATTGAGGAAAATAATAGGAACTGTGGTGAATTCTTTGAAGTGATTCTGTGATCCTCCAAATGTTCAGAATTGCAAATTTAGGGTGCTATTATTATAAAGAAAAAACTTATTTTAAACGTTTCGATACTATAACTGTTAACTTTGGCTGCCGAGTTAGTGGTTCGAGGCATTTACAACAGTGGCTGATTGAGAGATTACTAATGCACATACTTATTTATACTCTAGCGTGTATGGCAAAGGTCAGGCAATGTCAATATAGAATTGACAAGTCTGGAGGATCATTTCTTTGTCTGTTTTAATGCAATTTTATTAGCCCTTTGTATGTCCTCTAATAGAGTTGTTGTGACTTCAGCAAACAGAAGAAGTGAAGTCATCAACACCTTCTGCAGTGCCATTTAATTCACAGCTTTGTTGATGCAATAAAAGTTACATTTATGATTTTTTTTCCATTTTTTTTCTCACAAGTGCAATTAAACGCAGTATCAATATGGAAATAAGGTATAAAAATGCCGTCTGTTTGCTGATGCTATTGTTATGTTTTACTACTTACTCACAATCTTGATCCAATTTGAGTTTATCTTTGTACTAAATAACTTGTTTGTATTTATTTTAAACAATGTCATGTATGTTGGTATTGTCAATAATGTGGATTATGATTAGTGGCATATTGATACCATATTGATGTCATTTTCCATGTTATCTTCAAGGGACTTTGGGTGGAGATGGTGGTCGTGTTCCACTGCTTGGTTCGTTGCATGCCATGTCATCGACTGACAGATTGCTATAACATAATGATGTGGTTAGCTGATAGGTAAAATACCTATCCAGGCGTTGTAAGATCTGGCAACGTCTAAGCAGTGGAACGCTCAATAGAAGCCAGTAGCCTACTTACCTATGTGATGATGATGATGATGATGATGATGTTGCACTGGCAAGGTGCATGCTTAATAGTATAAACTTAACTTCAGACTTAATGTGGTGGTGTTGGGGTTATTAAAACATATATATTGATCCTATCTAAGTCTATTTCTGCTTTGGTCATTCTATGTCTCCCTCTAAAATAGTCTGTGTATCAATTTAGGAAGTTTTCCAACATGCATTTGTAAAAAAAATAATTGTTGCCATAATAGCATAGGACTAAAATGAGTCAAATTGGGAAATTGAGGCCTACTGTAAATCAAACATGCGGCGGCAGCGTAGCCTAGTGGTTAGAGTGTTGGACTAGTAACCGGTTGCAAGTTCAAATCCCCAAACTGACAAGGTACAAATCTGTCGTTCTGCCCCTGAACAGGCAGTTAACCCACTGTTCCTAGGCCGTCATTGAAAATAAGAATTTGATCTTAACTGACTTGCCTAGTTAAATAAATATTTTTAAAAAACGAGATCAAATTATAACAAATTTCTTTAGTAAAACTTTTTTAATAGATAATATGGATGTTAATTCAATTCAACGTTCAATAAAATAAATGCCATATTGATACTGTAGGCTACTTCATGGTTACTATTCAATGTACTACTGTCGGTCTAAAATAAGACACAATGTATCACGGAATTTCCGGGAAAGTTATAGCCACTCCCTGCAGTGCTGTCGGTAATGGTCTCGAGGAGGGAGGGGCCACTCAAAGGAAAGAAGGGACTCCACACAATGGGAGGTTTGTAGGCGACTTCTTAAACACTGTATTTCTTGTTTGTTTTGCCATGGGTATGTGTGTTTTGTCATTTACACATACCCACATATTGTCGCTGCGCTTGAACAATTAAGAACCCCGTATGTCTTTTCGATAGTTTTCTGTCGTGCTAACAGCGCTTGATAGCCTAACCTTTTGCAAAGTGTAGTGCTCCCGACAGCTACGTCTATTTCAAGCAACATAGTTTCCGATGTAGGCTACACCTCGTGCCCGCCTTTGACCTAATGTAACACGACATCACCAGTTGCTGTATTCTACTACCCGTTGCCACATTGTAACACATCCCAAATACTGTAAGCCAATGCCACTGACAGCGAGAGAAGTTTTGCCCAGATACTTTACTAGCAATTACGCAGGCAGACTGGGCTGAATTCAACAAATTGTCTGAAGAGACAATTGTATAGCTACTGACACAATTATCTTTTTCGGTAGTCTGTTTCCGTTAACTTGTCCAGTGATTTGTTTTGTTGTCGACATTTAGACAGTTGCCAGCTAGAGTGCGTTGCCATTTAACTATATCGTGTCGATAAAACATCTGGACGTCATGACGTCACACATACCGTTTATAATATTTCGCTAAAACCTGGTGTCGAATTAAAATGTAGTGTTTGAAGTGTTTACCCATTTAGGGAAATTGTGAATTAATAAATTGGCGACAGCCTATATGCCCTCCCATCTATCTATTTCATGTCTCGGGAGACAGCGAAAACCACCATGTATAGAATGCAATAATTTGCTAATATTTTCCATATACCAATAATTCTCATGTGCCAACGTATCACCGAGGTTTATGTCATGGTGAAACTTGCACTCCTATAGATCTGAAATAATTGGACACGGTGAAACCTGCCAGTCAAGCAGAAAAGCAAGGGGAAAGCAATTCCGGCATTCTTGGAAGTCAGGACAATCCTTGTCCTGCAAAGACACATACATTTTATGGTTGAAAAATACTATGTTGCAAGTAGCAGACTACCTTAAATGATTCGGCAATAATCATTTATTCGAAAAAGCACATTTCCATCATTTTTCGCAATAAAGAAAGTTCGACAAAAGAAAAACGATTAAAAATGTCGTCGATCTTTAGAAAATCTCATCTGCCGTTTCCATGACACATTTTTCTTGCAACATTGCTTTTGTCGAATAAACCTGGGTCAATGGAAACCTGCCTACTGTAGCTATACAGTTTGTGAGATATGTTGTGTTTAGATTGAAGAAAGAAAAAAAAAGTATACCTTTTTGAATAAGGCTGTAACGTAACAAAATGTGGAAAAAGTCGAGAGGTCTGAATTCTATCCGAATGCACTGTATCCTATAGTATAGGTTCCAAAATCGAGTAGGATTGTCTATTGGATTCTAATAGGATACTTGTATTGGAATCCAAAATGTTTTTTTTTTTACTACCGCAACCACAGAGGAGCTCGCGCTCCCCGCCTGTTTCATTACTTCACGATCAGAGCCGCTTGCAATGATCAGCTAGGAGGAAATCAAACTTTCAACATTTTGATGCCTTATAATTATAACGAATTTTCCACCAAAGGGTTTCTGCGCCAATGCACCACACAACCAATAAGCAAAACATACTGACATGGTTTGCGTTTTTAACACCACAATAAATAGACTCTCAATCTCGACAAAACAGAAAATACATCCCTCCCTACCTTGTAAGCATACCCAGTATCGAAGGCTTGGCTTGACAATCTCTGAATGTTATTACACTTTTTGGTGTATTCTAACAGATGTATCTTTCCATTAATCGAATTGCCTTTGCACAGTTTGGATTGATTGATAGATTTTTTTATTTGTCAGTAAAAAAACAAACATATACACAAATAATTTTAAATGTCACCGGGATTGCACAATAGAGTCGGGACTTATTTGCTGCTGCATATACAGTATTATAACTACTGAATGCACGTCTAATTTATGTCCATCTGGCTTTCGGAGGTCACCTTATGGTTTTCTGTTGTGCGTAGTGTGGGTAGCCTTTATCTTTGGCTATGTATTGGATAACCGCACAACCAGTAGTTGTGTTTCCATCAAATTGGCTTGTTGCAGGTAAAAGTCTGTACGTAATTATGTAGTGGACATAAAAATACATTTTTTTTAGGGTTAAATTCCCATGTACCGAGTAAAAAAATACAAGTTAAATGAGATTCCATCGAATTTTCAACTCCAGGTGTACTGATGGTTTTGTCACAAAATGTTGCGTGGTTATAAAGAATGTGGCCACTGGTATTGGCACGTGCGGTGATGAGATTATTATGGACAAAAGTGCGAGATTATTTGTCAAATGGCAGCCAAGCATTGATCATCATGTCACCAGAATAAGACCCTTTGATATTTATTGAAAGGAGCATCAACCTCATCACTGTGTGGACGTTCACTACCCTGTGAAGTGCATCACAATTGATTTCGTTTCCTAATAAACTGCATGCTTTGCCATAATGCAGTGCCATTTTTAATTAGACACTTTACTCGCATAAAAAGGTTGGAAACCTGTTTAATGTCAGGCCATTTTGAGGCTGCTGGAATTCCATTTGGACGGACGTGGGCACGCCTACATGAGACTTTTGAAGTAGCCTAATAATATTACAACATTTTGACTGGTTGTGTTTATGCCACAGATAAAAGGTAATGCTTTAAAAAAAAAGTTAGATTAGAACTATTTTGGCTATATTGAAGGTTCTAGGTGCGGGAGGAATATACGTTTAAATTGGAGAAGATGCAGAGCGTGTGTTAAGCTTTTTACTGTGCCTTTCTAGACCTTATAAACTGCTGAGAGTAGACCCACAACTGATTCAAATCGAAGGAAACATTCAAATCACAGGGCTTTTGCGCCATTATTCAAATGACATTTTCACTGTAGGCTAGAATGTTGTACTCACTTGAAAACAATGACGCAATTATTCCTTGCATTGTGCTGTTGTAGGCTAGTATAGGTAGCATCATTATATTGTCCCGAAACAAGATCAATAGTGGAGATTTTTGATCTGTGTCTCATGTCTTCACTGTTCTTTCATGAGCCTTGCCGCTCCGCTGCCTATCAGCTATTCCTATTTGTTCTTGTCGATTCATATTTAAAATGTATGCAGCTTTGGATGTTTTTATGTGTGGTATACTTGCTAGTTAGCCTATTACTGATCTGGACAAACGATCCACCTACCACTGTTGTCACTATGGACGGTTGATTAAGGGCACGACAGGCCGTTAGACTGGTAGACTATACTGACCCGTGGTATAGTAAAAGTTAGCACATGGAAAATCGTAGTGCGCAAGGGAAGTACCAAAACACCTTGATATAGGAGAGGTGCATGCAAGCGGACGAGGAAATGTGTGTAGGGTGGAATAAATTATATAGTGACACCTGCAAAAGAGTGAATGTAAAAGAGTCCCCCCCCCAAAAAAACATCCCCAAAGCCAAGTAAATTGGGATCTGCTCCTAAATCCATTGTAATTCAATCACTTTTTGACAGCATTTTGTTTTACAAAACTTTCCATACATGTGTTTGCCCATGGAAGAAGTGGTCAGAAAGGGACTTTTTGGACATCAATGCCAAAAGATAAATGTGCTCAAAGTTGACACATTTTGCATATGCCTATCCCACCATACATGAGACATCCATGTCTTCATCACTGGAAAATATAAACGTTTGAGTTTGATAGCATTGTTTGTAACCTTTGAAATTATGTCAAACTATTTTATTGATTTTTGAAAAACATTTTTTTTAATAAAAATTGTCTTAAATCTTGTACGTCAATTATCTAAAAACGTGTAAACTCCGATTTAAATATGCGCATATGTTGTAGCTTAGACCCTATTTAAAATCATCTGAGGTTTCTGTGTTGTGCCTGTCATCGGTTGAGACAACGTGCTCTTGAATAGAAATTGATTCAGACCCTATCCCTTCAGACCACTGCAATTTAGCTGGTACACACACCATTGACATTTAAATTGAATTGAAATTGTATCTAATTAATGATACCACAAAGATGACTGCTGGCCCACCCAGCATCGCATCTCAACTTAAATGGTTATGTCCATTCTATTATATATATTTTTATGATTTCAAAAGGTTTCCTATGGAGGATTGACAGTATAATTTAAAACAGATATTCCCATTTAAGTCAATATTCTCTTGTGTGTGGACCTCCAACTATCTTTTTGGTAGACATTTTTATTTTAGTACATTTATCAGCCAAAACATGACACCCACGCTATATTCAAGAGCATGTTCTGTCTCAACGGATGGCGAGCACAACACAATAACTTTTAGATTACATAAACTAGGGACTAAGCTACAACATATGCATACATGAAAAAATAGGACTTTACGCATTTTTAGATAATTGACAAAGGAAAAAAACAAACGTCATTATTATATACATAAAAACATCTCCAGAAATGATTAAATAGTTTGACAAGCTTGTTTTTAAGCTTTTAAATAATATCAATCTCAACCATTCATATTTTCCAATGTCTCATGGTATGGTGGGGTATCCAAAATGTGTAAACTTTGAACACCTCTATCTCTTGAATGATTTGGCATTCAGTTCCAAAAAGTCACTTTCCGAGTATTTCTACAATGGGCAAATACACTACATGGACAAAAGTATGTGGACACATGCTCGTCGAACATCTCATTCCAAAATCATGTGCATTAATATGGAGTTGGTCCCCCTTTGATGCTATAACAGCCTCCACTCTTCCAGGAAGGCTTTCCACTAAACGTTGGAACACTGGTGCGGAGACGTGCTTCTATTCAGCCACGAGCATTAGTGAGGTCGGGCACAGATGTTGGGGCCTGGCTCGCAGTTGGCATTCCAATTCATCCCAAAGGTGTCCGACGGGGTTGAGATCAGGGCTCTGTGCAAGCCAGTCAAGTTGTTCCATACCGATCTCAACAAACCATTTCTGTAGGAACCTCACTTTGTGCACAGGGGGCATTGACATGCTGAAACAGGAAAGTTGGAAGCACAGAATTTTCTAGAATGTATGCTGCAGCATTAAGATTTCCCTTCACTGGAACTAAGGGGCCTAGAACGAACCATGAAAACAGCCCCAGACCATTATTCCTCCTCCACCGAACTTTATAGGTGGCACTATGCATTAATGCAGGTAGCGTTCTTCTGGCATCCACCAAACCCCAATTTGTCCATCGAACTGCTTCCACTGCTCCAGAGTGCAATGGCGGCGAGCTTTATACCACTTCAGCCAATGCTTGGCATTGCGCATGGTGATCTTAGGCTTGTGTGCGGCTGCTCGGCCATGGAAACCCATTTCATGAAGCTCACGACCAACAGTTACTGTGATGATGTTGCTTCCAGAGGCAGTTTGGAACTCGGTAGTGAGTGTTGCAACCGAGGACAGGTGATTTTTACGCGCTATATGCTTCAGTTCTTGGCGGTCCCATTCTGTGAGCTTGTGTGGCCTACCACTTCGCGGCTGAACCGTTGTTGCTCCTAGACGTTTCACATCACAATAACAGCACTTACAGTTGACTGGGTCAGCTCTAGCAGGTCAGAAGTTTGACAAACTGACTTGTTGGAAAGGTGGCATTTTTTATACACCTGTCAACAGGTGTTCAAATCAAAAGGGGTGCTTTCAAAAAGTGATTGAATTCAAATGGATTTACCCTACAGCTTAGCTTATGCAAAACGCTGCCATATATGTCTGTCAAGTTGCCAGTGGTTCTACAAAAACAAGAGAAAATTCAGAAAGATGTTAATAAAAATCCATGTTTTGTATCGAGTGAGAAATGTCTCTTGCATGTGTGTAGATTTTTGTTTTTGTCGCAGTGTGACGCGCTGTTGTGTACTTCTACAAGTGGCTGCGTCGCATAGAACCGACCAGTTCCTGCAAAGATGCTGGGAAATGCTAGATGTGTGGCAGTTAAGATGGCAAGGATTTAATGAATATCTTTCTGTTTTCTGTGGTTTTTGTAGAAACCACCTGCAACATAGTTATCACAAATCTCGCATAACTGTAGCTACACTGGCACCTTATCGTCGACAAGCCTCCTCGGACAATTTGTTGAATTAATTTGTAGCAATCTGTAGGTGGTGCCAGTGAGGCATCATGCTTATGTATTTCACCCTAGAGAGTTACTACATGCACTTGGCTATTTTAGGACGGTCCACGTCCCTGACGAGCAATGTTGAGGTCGACCTCCTGGCATAGCTTACCTATTCTTGAAAAACTTTCCAATTCTGCTGTAAATGCCTCTGCAAAAAAAAAATGCATATTTTTTTAGATTTCGCTTCCCTCATTTGTTTGTTGATATATCCCATATCCTCATTATCAGCAAGTGAATCCTTCCTGGACCTAATATGAACTGTGTTCGGTGCTTTTCCGAGCCACCGTGCTTCTACACCTGCATTGCTTGCTGTTTGGGGTTTTAGGCTGGGTTTCTGTACAGCACTTTGAGATATCAGCTGATGTAAGAAGGCTATATAAATACATTTGATTTGATTTAATCAATTCCCATTTTAATTATTATAATTCTCATGTTGTGATTCGTTCCCGCGTGACTGTCAGACAGCTTCCATGACCAGCTATTGGAGGACAGTCGGTTCCTCAGGACAGACCGTCGACTGGACACAGAACTAGTGGATAAGCTCATCCTGCAGCTCAACAGGATCTACCCACAGATCCTCACAGACAAGGAGGCCACCAAAGTGAGTAACTTCCTCTGGACAAATGAGTTTGACCCAAGGTAATTTGTAACTTCCACACGTAGAGCTCTTTGCTCTAAGAGATGTCCTACTGAAATGTAGCGAATGACTGCTTGTTCAGACGTCTGTGGTTTCAAGCAGCACTTTGTTACATACACAGTATTTTACCTCGATCTAAGCATCGGTTCCATTTCCAGACTCTGTTGAACAGACCACTTGAACGTGAATTTAGTTCCAGAACGTGAAGTTAGTCAATTAGTAGCCCCTCGTGGCCGACTGTAACAAAAATGTTCAAATTGAGTAACAGGCTAGCGTGTACAGGACATTTGTTTCTGGATTCCCGAAGGTAATCACTTAGATTCAGAGAGAGAGAGAGAGGTATTCTACACACACATCTGGAATTCTAAATATGACATGATGATCCAGTTTAGGGACCTTGATGTGCCCACCTGCGTCCGACTGGCTGAGCTCCTGGCTCACCTGCAGGGGAAAGGTGAAGAGGCCTGCCGGGAGTTCTACCGGGCGCTTCACCTGCATGTGGAAGAGGTGTACTTCAGCCTACCAACACGCCTCCGCCTCAGAGGTTAGCCCCCCCCCCCCCCCCCCCCCCCGACAGTCAGTCTCTGGAGAGCTGAGATTTTTTGCACACTACCGATGGCATATTTGCATCTAAAAACCTGCATAAATCTATTCGTCAAAATCATGGACATTTTGTAATCCCTTTCCCAGGTTCTGTAGACCCGTTCACGGTTACAGCCTCACCCACCCAGCCGAGATATGTGCTGAACGACCGAGGTAAGCATACACACAGAACGCTGAATCTCTGTCACACAAACAAACACACGTACTGTAGACACACATGCCTTTTACGGTACATACCTTTCTTTCTAACAAACAGTCTCCTGTTCTCTCTCCTCTCTCTCTAGGTCCTCTGTTCTTCCTGAGTTGTTTCGGCGTTGCGGTGGGGATGGCTCTACTGTATTACTATGGCGGTGAGTACAATACGTCCCTTTCATGTTTTCTTTATTTCCCCACAGAAAAGAACAGAAGTCAGTATGTCGTATGGCTTTTCTGTACTCCTGATTATTTTGAAACCAAGCTAAGCTTAACATTGCATCTTCATGTTGTGCCACAAATCAAACTCCACATCAAACTTGATTTAAAGGGTATTTAAAATCGCAACGCACTTTGAAGTATACCAAACAAGAAGCGGTGAACGGGATGAATAAAAGACACACAAAAACCTCCATGGTGTCTGCCCCTCTTACTTGACTGGGCAAGCTATTCCGTAACGCAATGACCAAATCATGTACACCTATTCTGTTTCCATTAAACTGAAGTTGTCAGTGTTATCATGCTTAGTTGTTAGGGAATAAAACAAAGTGTAAACCGTCCATGTGTTGTCCCACAGAGGCCAAAGTAACAGGGGGAAGCAGGGCTCTTGGCATGGCTGCTCTTGGACTGGGCCGACGAGCCAGAGAGGTTCTCATATGGTACGCTGAAGACCCCATCAGGAAGTAGTCTGTGTGTCTCCACTACCACAGCAAAACAAGCACTCCAAAGGTGTTTCCGGACATCCAATAACACACTACACAAATACCCTTTTCACATTACCATGCCAACCTGAACCAAACTGTGCTGGTTACAGCAACTATGGTCGATGAGTAACTGGGCCAGTTGATTACAGCTTGGTTTGGCTCAGTTCAGTTTGTCTCAGTGGTGTGAAAAGCCAGGGGTTTATAACTTTGTACATACTGTATATAGCAGTCTTTTGGCTTTAGGAATCTTGAGGGTTTTTTTGGACAATTTGTCATACAGCAACTGGTTTTCTTCTGAACTTTCATTGTCTTCACAATGGTTAGATATTAGACATGCGTCTTCTCTGGTGAAAGGGACTATTATCACACTAAAGCTCTGTTACTGAACAGCATCTTGTCAAGAGCCAGTCTCCTTCCGTTGTTGGTCTTTTGGTGTGGTTTGGACACCGTGTACAGAAACCAATAAACCAGACTCACTTTAAATAAACCTTTCCTACTGAATGTGCTGTACTATTTGCAGTATACTCGGGAGATTGACGTTAGGAAACATCAAACGGCTAAGGAGGGTATTTATCAAATAGGATGTTTATTTGTTTACTTAGCTTACTGAAGGAAACCAACCAAGCACTACGTTTTATTCCAATTTGATTTGTAATATCATCTCTGTTATCAGGGAGGATCTATAAATGGAAAACATTAATGTAATATATAATATATTTTTAGCAGACACTCTTGTTCAGAGTGCCTTACAGTAGTGAGTATATACATTTCATACTGGTCCCCTGTGGGAATCAAACCCACAACCCTGGCGTTGAAAGTGCCTGATTCCCACAGGGGACCAGTATGTATACATTTCATACAGGTCCCCTGTGGGAATCAAACCCACAACCCTGGCGTTGAAAGTGCCTGATTCCCACAGGGGACCAGTATGTATACATTTCATACAGGTCCCCTGTGGGAATCAAACCCACAACCCTGGCGTTGCAAGTGCCTGATTCCCACAGGGGACCAGTATGTATACATTTCATACAGGTCCCCTGTGGGAATCAAACCCACAACCCTGGCGTTGCAAGTGCCTGATTCCCACAGGGGACCAGTATGTATACATTTCATACAGGTCCCCTGTGGGAATCAAACCCACAACCCTGGCGTTGCAAGTGCCACATGTTGTAGCTCAGTTGGTAGAGCAAGTTGTTCGTCCGGTGTTTTTGTCTTGGATTAAATGTCTACCACATAATGCCTATCAATTAGATCAATCCAGGTACCCTATGCTTGTAGCTAGATAGCCCGGCACTGGTTCAATTAATGTGTGACCTAACCATATCAGAGAAATTGTCATTTGTTCACTAGAACTATCACATTATAGCGGTTGATTACACTCCTTTTGAGTGACAATGGTACTTAGTTACTGTTTTTGAAAGTGTTCATTTTGTTATTATGCCCACTGAAAAGCCAATGCAAAGTACTACATTTCAGTTTCTCTCTCACTTTTCTCTAATGTTGTTAAGCGTTTTCAAAGTTTTCTCTAACACAGTGTGAAGCCTTTGTTCGCTAACTTGCCTTAATCTGTGCTTTGTTTGGTACGGGAAATGTTGTTCATGGGGGAAGTAGATTATAACGGTTATACTGTTTTATAGTAGGGGAAATTATAATATTAGATACACATGTAGCCTACCTGATATATATTCAATGTGTAGACATATGAGACTGTTGTGTCACAGCTCCATCTACTCTGTGAGGAGAAAATCCTAACTCCCATTCAAGTCAAATGGACATCAATGCACAGCTAAGTGGTTTTAGTGGAAGTTAGGATTCTCCCCACATTCTCTTAACGGCCTCAGTCTCACAAGTGCCATCATTATGATTTATATAATTGTATGACTTTTCACTATTTATTGTTTTCAAGCCTTTCTATGCGTGGACAATACAAAACAATATCTGGACAAATTGTTACTTTTCATTTACAAACTTCATTTCAAAATCGTACAGTTTTCTACTGCATTCAGTGCATCAAACAAAGTGCATTAAAAGTGGGGCTAAAATATGATTTGGTCCTTCATTTCAAAAAAGAGAAAAGGCCTTCAATCATTAAAAAACATGTATATTGGCAAAGCTTAGGCACAAACAAGGCATGAAATATGATCATATATATTTTTTTACACGTAAATTGTGATGGTACATACTGTAAATTGCATAGATCTGAGATTACATATAAGGCAGCATGCAAAGTCTGAATGTCCGGTTGTAAAATTCAAGTAACTTAACATGAGAATTTGGGGTAAAAATCCCCTAATTACCAACATTTTGCAACGCTAGATCAGTGGTTCACAAACTCTTCACACCCCTCTTGTTGGCGGAGAGAACATTTAGCAGGTTCAAAGCATATTTCCTGCAATTCTATACACTCAGCTAACCTGCCCACAGACTGTGGTTGAAAATTAGCCGGCGAGCTAAAACCGTCACTTTTACTGAAATGTTGATTAATGTGCACTGTCCCTGTAAAAATAAAATCAACTCAACATGAACACACAGAATATATGGGAAATGTGTGGAATGCAGGAAATTTGCTTTAAAATGGCGACCATGGAGGGTGATATTTTTGAGGGGCATTTAAAAGCTAATTTCCTGCATTCTACACATTTTGCCATATCTTGTGTGTGTTCATGTGATAGCTGAGTGACTCAAACATTACAACAAAATCGATGGGCTAAAAAACACAGCAGCTGGGACTGTACAGCTTGAGTATTTCTAGAACAAAGTTACCATGACAGCAGCTCTAAGATATGAGATACTTCAGTGTATGTGGACACCCCTTCAAATGAGTGGATTCGGCTATTTGTTTGCCATGTTTGCCAGTGACAGTCTCTCTCTTCCCATTCAAATATGTGTTTGCAACAAAAAGTTCAGTAAAAGACCCATGTGACTCCATTTGATATTGCGAGGGTTGTTTTGTTTGCGCGTTGCGCTGTCTATGCGTCGGTATATTGTCTATAAAAGTGGATCCTCGTGATTGTATCGTTTTTCCCTTTTAGACCACATAGGCCTAATAAAATACTTCAAATGATAGGCTCTCTGTCTCTGTGTGGTGACTTCAAGAAGAGTAAAGGTAAGGCCTCAACATCTTGCTGAATGAACATCGGTCTGAATTTCTGTCGGTGTCCATTTTGAAGGTGCTTGTTTAAGCAAGTCAGCCGTGTCAACTATGGTTTTAAAAAGGAAGCAAGTGAGGCTGAAGGAACTGTTACGCTGCCGGATGAGGCTCCGCTGATAGCCAGGTGTAGCGATGGTAAGGATTCACTCCATTGTGCTGAAAAGAAAGCTCTGCTGTTAGGGCCAACATAAAGCTGTCCCAACAGTTTGTAGGCACCGTTTGTCACCGTTATAATGCAATTAATGTATTGTTTAGTGTTGTGTGGCTGCATCTAAAAACAAAAAATGGAGTTTGCCCCACCAAGACTTACATGCTCAAAATCGCCACTGAGCAGTGTGTGTGTGTGTGTGTGTGTGTGTGTGTGTGTGTATATATATATATAAAATAACCCTGATATGTACATATCTGTAAAGGCAATACATTAACACTATTGGTCATTTGAACAATGTATTGTTCACACAAGTAATAGCAAAATATGAAGTGTGGCAGGATCGGCATGAAAGTAGGGTCAACCTGACTGAGATTGTGACTGGCCGTGTGTGTGAAAGGCCAGTGGGAATCCTGTATAATGAATCGATCTACTGTCTTTGGTGTCACGGAGAATCTGATGGAATACTGGATCCGTGAACCTCTTTTGCTTCTAAAGTAGCAGTGATTTGGTTAGTGCAGCTATGGCATTCCGGTATAAAACATTTACTTTAAGATGAACCTATGTGTATGCTAACTGTAAGTCTATGTACAATACATATATTTATTAAACTCATGTAACCTGACAATTTGACACTGATTACCAAACACTTGTTTGAGGGTTATAACCAAGGGTACACGTTGGCATATTATGTGTGTATTGTGCATATAACACCAGTATAATGCCTTTAGAACTATAATAATTGATGACCAGAGGGTAAGGAGTGAGGGAGGTTAAGAGTTTTGATTGGGCTTTTGGACACCAAAGGCCGTAATAAAGATGTTGACTACAACGATGATGAAGATGAGGGCTGTGGCGATGTTCTCCATAATGTTCAGCTTGAAGTGGGTGCTCTCGTCGTTCAGGTTCCACTTCACTGCAGAACAAGAGAAGAACACAAACATGTTGCGGATTAGCTTAGTGGCTCCAAGCAAGTCCTCAGTTCATAGAAAGCAACCAACAGAGGGAGCTATGTCAAAAATTGTTTCTAAGACTGGGGCCCTGTTTGAATTCCTTAAGTGCATTCTTCCTGTTCCCCTTGACGTAGTCACTGAGTAGACAATATTGGACAAGTGAACTCAAGGTCTCCACCACATGGTGGTATTCACCTGTCCGGTCATTTCTGACCCTGCCTTCCTGTAGGAAGGAAAGGGAAAAGGGGGATACTCTGAATCAGAGAGGTGGAGGGGGCTGCCTTAATCGACATCCACGTCTTCGGGGAGCAGTGGGTTAAATGCCTTGCTTGGGCAGACCGACAGATTTTTACCTTGTCAGCTCGGGATTCGATCCAACAACCTTCCGGTTACTGTGCTCTAATTTAGGACGTGAATTATATGCCTTACTAGAAAGGAATGCCAATATTTTGTTGTGGGAGTTGAAGCCCAGTTAAGCATTTTTAACATGCTGACTCAATAGAGGCACACCACCTGTAACGTTAGTAATTCTGCCCGAGGACATTAAACTGAATATTCCTAATTTGAACCAACTGACAGGAGAAATACAATGGATAAACAAACACTGTCTCCAATGGTCCCGTTCTTTAACTCTCCCACCCACACAATGGGAGCCCCTGGGAGGGGAAGATACGGACAGTATAGCCAGGTACACAGATAGTAACATTTTGCTGAGAGAGCCATTCAAACATAAAGTAGGGTCAGAAACATGTTGGGAATGTATCTGTTCATGGAGCTGAGGAGCTCCAAGAGCTTGGAGCTCAGGTCACATGGTCAGGAAAGAATCTTGGCCCCATGCCTCATCAATCTGTGGCTACGTCCCAATTATCCCTCCTTCCTCCCGAAGTGTGTGTTTCCCTTAACTGATTTGAAATGAAATGACTGGAACAAGAGAAATGGTGGAAACTCCTTTTAGCCCATGCCTCTGCCAATCCAATGCTTTTAGATTTGTGGAAAGTATTAAATGACTTCACTCTTCAGGAGAAAGGAGATCTTATTGGGTTGCGGTCAGCATGAGGAAGAGGACTTTGCTGGTTTGAGCCAGACGGGAGTGACTACGACTTTCTTAATAGCCTCTGAGGGGATAAATAAAGTTGAACAGAACTGAGACCCACCAATGAAGATGAGCAGGATGCCCACGGTGATCTGTAGGAGGAGGGATATGGAGATGAAGGCGATGAGGGGGGTGTAGAAGGTGAAGTCTGGACCCTGCTCCAGGACGGCCTTCAGCTGGGAGGCGTTGGCCATGAGTAACGCCACGTCCAGCATGCTCTCTGCTGCGCTCTTCTTATTAGCATACCGGTTCATGTTTATAGGCTGGCCTGCCTGCCTCCGATTCCAGGGGCCTTGACGCGGCTCCTGGACACAGAGAGACTTAACGTCAGTACAACATAGATAGAGACTGATAACACACCTGAACACAGAGGCTAACATCAGTGCACTATAGATAGCGACAGCAGACCAAGCCCCGGGAACCTAAACACGAGACCTGACGTCAGTACAACATAGATATACAGAGATTTAACACTGGCACATCACTGTTAGGATTTAGTAGAACGCTAGATTATATGAACACATGCTGATGTCCGCATTTAACTGATTTAACATGTATATAGCCATGTTATTACCTGGTACTCCCTGTATATAACCATGGTATTACCTGGTACTCCCTGTACATAGCCATGCTTTTACCTGGCACTCCATGTATATAGCCATGCTATTACCTTGTACTCCCTGTATATAGCCATGGTATTACCTGGTACTCCCTGTACATAGCCATGGTATTACCTGGTACTCCCTGTACATAGCCATGTTATTACCTGGTACTCCCTGTATATAGCCATGTTATTACCTGGTACTCCCTGTACATAGCCATGTTATTACCTGGTACTCCCTGTACATAGCCATGTTATTACCTGGTACTCCCTGTATATAGCCATGTTATTACCTGGTACTCCCTGTATATAACCATGGTATTACCTGGTACTCCCTGTACATAGCCATGCTTTTACCTGGCACTCCATGTATATAGCCATGCTATTACCTTGTACTCCCTGTATATAGCCATGGTATTACCTGGTACTCCCTGTACATAGCCATGGTATTACCTGGTACTCCCTGTACATAGCCATGTTATTACCTGGTACTCCCTGTATATAGCCATGTTATTACCTGGTACTCCCTGTACATAGCCATGTTATTACCTGGTACTCCCTGTACATAGCCATGTTATTACCTGGTACTCCCTGTATATAGCCATGTTATTACCTGGTACTCCCTGTATATAACCATGGTATTACCTGGTACTCCCTGTACATAGCCATGCTTTTACCTGGCACTACATGTATATAGCCATGCTATTACCTTGTACTCCCTGTATATAGCCATGGTATTACCTGGTACTCCCTGTACATAGCCATGGTATTACCTGGTACTCCCTGTACATAGCCATGTTATTACCTGGTACTCCCTGTACATAGCCATGTTATTACCTGGTACTCCCTGTATATAGCCATGTTATTGCCTGGTACTCGCTGCATATAGCCATGTTATTACCTGGTACTCCCTGTATATAACCATGTTATTACCTGGTACTCCCTGTATATAGCCATGTTATTACCTGGTACTCCCTGTATATAGCCATGTTATTACCTGGTACTCGCTGCATATAGCCATGTTATTACCTGGTACTCCCTGTATATAACCATGTTATTACCTGGTACTCCCTGTATATAACCATGTTATTACCTGGTACTCTCTGTATATAACCATGTTATTACCTGGTACTTCCTGTATATAGCCATGTTCTTTTTACTCTTATTGGTATTCTTTATTCACTGTGTATTTAATTGTGGGAAATTGTTATCCTTAACTCTGCATTGTTGGAAAAGGACTAGTAAGTAAGCATTTCACTGTTAGTCTACACCTGTTGTTTACGAAGCATGTGACAAATTACATTTGTTTTGATGGGGAAATATGGGGGAATTCTAGTGATTTCTGCAGTTACTCTGCTGTGGTTTGTGGGAAATGAAAGTGTTGTGGGACTTTTAACAGGAAGTGTGACCATGCACATGTTTCTCACCCATGTACACACAATACCCTATAATGACCAAGTGAAAAAATGTTTAGCGGGAGGGGAATTCTGGGGATTTCTACAGGGACTGCTGTTCATTTGTGGGAAATGGCCATTGTTACGGTTCACTGTGCACAGATAACTGCTAGAAGGGCAAGAGGTCTAGTGCCATGACTCCTCTGCAATTTCCTTCCAACCAGGGTGTAGCTACTGTAGCTGTCAACCAAGAGGAAGTTGGATAATATGAATGTAGAAAGCAAGTTGTGTGTGTGTGTGTACTGAATATGTACTGCTTGAGTGTATTGTAGAGCAGTAGTGAATAATTTACAGTAACAGTCCATTCGTTGTAATTGTTAATTGTATGAAGGAACTGTAATTGTCCTATAATCAATAGCATGATAATGACTAATGTCAGAATATAGCAATGTTATCAAATGAGGAGGACTGAGGAACACTTCTAAAGTATGTGCTACTATGCTATGGTAATAACACTGTGTAGTACAGCAGTGAGGAGAGAAGTAAGGCCGGTCTAATGAGTGCCACTTATGACTCATATTTACAGAGTAAACCCCAGGAATCCATTACAGCATAACTGATGTCATGCTGTCTGCCTCAGTGGTCAAGCACATGACGGTGTCTATATATCTTGTCCTGTCTCAGCTTTCAGAAAGTTTGCAAGTATTTCAAGTGGTTCAGAATGTCCGCTCCAGCTTTGAGCCAGGTTACACGGCTTTACGCTGCTTTACTTTCTCCACTAATTCAGAAAGGCATAGAGAGGGCATGACTGTACGGTGATGTAATTACATCGTTACTTCATTGGAAAAGTGGGCCTATAACCCAAACATTAACCAGGTTTTTGTGTGGGTTAAAGGACAGAGTTTTTTTAGGGGGGGGTTGAAGTACAGTCTGGCAGTCCAACAGCCAACCAGGAGTGCTTTGTGCCCAATTTGACAGTGTAAAACAGAGAAGCCCACATCCACATGCCTCTTGCCACCTCTGAAAACACACAAAGCCCACAGAGGGAAAAAGTCTCCTTGTGACCAAGGCTAGCGATGACTGGAAAGTTAGTTATCTCTTAGAAGCAGCCTGCTTTCCCTCACTGCCTTATAACCCTCAAATTCCTGCACTCGTCTTTTTTTCTTTTGTTTATTCCATTCCCTCTATCGTTCCCTTTCTACGGCCCTGTTTTGTGTGCCATTTTCCTCACTCGATTTTGTTGTCCATTTTTCTGCATGCCCTTCCGATCACGAGAGCTAGTCTCACATACTGCTGTGTTCATGGCGACGTTCTAGAAATAGGCCTACTGAAATGGGTGAACTTCCTCAAATTCCGTTTCTCATAGTCCATTACCTCCCCTCGTCTTCCTTCTTTGTTGTCCGTTTGGTCTGGTGAGTGCCACTTATGACTCATATTGTCCCACTGTTCCATTCCCTCTCTCTCGGGCTGAGGAGGGACTCGCCTCTACCGCTGATGTCCAGAGTGTTGTAACGCGCTGAGATACAGTACATGCCACGTAATCCCCTGTGATGGCAGACACCCTTCTTCTGCGGGATTGTTGAGTAACAGTTAGATCATTGTAGGTCTGAACAGACACTGCTGACTAGTCAGTGTTGTTACTCATGTAGAGATGGGAGTTCCTTTCAGCTCTTCTATATCTTTTTTCTTCTCTGCCCTTGTTCATACACCGGTAGTACATCCAATGAACAACTGTTGTTGTTTGACTGTGAGCTTCACATGTGGGCTCTTTTCATGTTGCTTTTAACTGAACAATTAGACTCGACAATGAGTCTAAGCCACAGGTTTAAGATCAACACTGATGGGTAAAAAAACTAAACAAAGCGTGACGATCGCAAGGTTTTCAAGGGAGTTCAGTCAGGACTTTTCTGAGTAACCGAGTCATCATGGCCCAAATGTCAATAATTTCCAGAGTACCAGTCCATGATGTCACTTTGCTCACAGAGCAGAGCGGTCTCAGACTGGACACCTCCTTCATGTTGCTCATAGCACTGTTTCAGCCACTATGTTTTAGATGAGGTGTGAAATTGCCTAGGTCATAAACAATATTGTGCTTCCTTATTTCTGGACTGTCTCTGAAATAGGCCTGGACAATGTCTTGCAAATGGGTTTTAAAAGCTATCTGACAGACAGGACACTGTGTGCTTTCTGATGGTGACAAGTCTAGTTTCCTCAATATTATAAAAAGGGGTATTGGGACCTGTTCTCTTTACTATTCATATAAATAATATTAGTCTATGTATTAAATCGTGCAATATTCATCTGTATGCAGACAAAACGGTTATGTATGCCATAGCCTGGTCAACAGTCGGTGCAATGTTGGAGCTGTAATCGGAATTTGTTGCATTATGGAAAGCCCTGGTTGATTTAAAATATACTTAGTATGTTGCACTCTAATTCACAGGAACATTTCTCAGGTGGGCTGCATATTCACTCATTGGATGCCTCTCTTATATCTCAGTGTTTTGGATTGATAAAGATGTAACATTTCAAAAACATGAGCTAGTGAAAAAACTCTGATTTAAAGTTGGCTTTTTAAAATTTTATTAGATCTTGCTTCCATGAACAGAACGAAACGGATTGTGCAGTCAACTTTCCTGACAGTTCTTGACTATGGTGACATCGTTTACCGGACGGCAGCAGCCACTACTCCTAAACCAGTGGGGACTTGGGGAATTCTACTGCTTTCCTCCTCCCCTTTGACATGGTTATGACCTCTTGGTGTTGTATAACAGGAGTTTACGCAGTGACTGAAAACTTAGGTGGTTTCCCCCTTAGTATCTGTTCACAAACACATGTTCCCTGGATAACCTCTGATTAAACTGTAAGACACACCAGTGGAAAATCAGTCACTGTGCCCAACAAAGTGGGTTAAATGTGAAAATCACCAAATACATTAAACAATGTTAAACATGAAATGTATGAAACACTCATATTTTTGTTTCACTAATTATTTGTGTGACATCAACTCATATTAAATATTACATTTTAATCATATCAGTAAATCCAATAGATTTTTATGGCCATTATTGATTCCCTGGACTTTCTTTAAATGTGATAATTCAAACAATTCAAGTAAAAAAAAAATCCAAAACAGGACATTACATCTAGTCAATAATATAGTGTGTACATTTGTTGCCTTCATTTTGTTATGTAGATTCAACCCTTTTTTTCATTTTATTTTTTACATTGAACACTCTTCAGCTGTTAGACTATCATAGATAACTTCCTCTAACCGTGTTTAGGTTAGAACTGAGTTATAATGCATCACAGTTTGGTTGATTTTATAAACAATTGATACATCTCGTTATTGCCATCTTCTAGCTACCCAACATCGTTGGATCAACTCCTTGGTTTAACAGTGAAAGTGATACTTTTCCTCATTTGGGTTTTCAAACACATCAACATATTATTTGAAGGTTGGTCACTAGGCTACATAAAATCATGTGTTGTCCAAGTTGCATGCAATAAGGAATTCCCCTGCTGTCGGTAGCCTACGTCAGGGCAGGGTGCATGTTGTGGCTACCGAGTGTCGCAGCGGTCTAAGACACTGCAAGAGGCGTCACTACAGTCCCTGGTTCTAATCCAGGCTATATCACATCCGGCCGTGATTGGGAGTCCCATCTGGTGGCGCACAATTGGCCCAGCGTCGTCCAGGTTTGCCCGGGGTAGGCCGTCATTGTAAATAAGAACTTGTTCTTAACTGACTTAAAGGTTAAATTAAAAATTAAAAAATGATGGTCTCATGCCTAATCCTCAACAGGTGCGCTTTGGACTAGAATGAATTAGTTTATTTGATTAGCTGTAGGCCTTGTAGTAGAAACCCTGACCTATTGTCCCAAGGTTCGCGAGACAATGGTCTTTGAAATAGGCCTAAAAAGTGATCAAGCTTTGTTTAGGACAGGCTATGCACTGTTGCCAAGTGTTAAAGCACCCTGAAACCACTGATAATGTAATAAATTGCCAATAATGTAATACATATGCTGAATGCATAATGTAATAATGTTTTTGCGTAGATTACTACATTATGTTGTGGGTAAAAGATATCTATGAATAGTGTAATAACTTTATCCAATATTGTAATATTCACTCCCCCCCCCCCCCCCCCCGCCCCCCCCCCCCCCATGCATATCAAGTGCCATGCTTCAGTAATAGCTTGTCACGTTCCTGACCTATTTATGTTAGTTTGTTATGTGTGTTAGTTGGTCAGGATGTGAGGTTGGGTGGGCATTCTATGTTTTCTGTTTCTGTGTTGGTTTTGGGTTGCCTGGTATGGCTCTTAATTAGAGGCAGGTGTTTGGCGTTCCTCTAATTAAGGGTCATATTTAGGTAGGCGTTGTCACAGTGTTCGTTGTGGGTGATTGTCTTCCGTGTCTGTGTAATTGTTTGCACCATACGGGACTGTTACGGTTTGTTCGGTTTGTTTAGTCTAATTGTCTTATTCGTGCGTTCTTCTTGTTTTATGTGAGTTCGTCGTATAGGTTTGTCTACACCTTTTGTTAGTTTATTCAAGTTCGTGTTTTTTCGTTAAATAAAATGTCATTTCACTACGCTGCGCCTTGGTTCCCTCAATACTCCTCCTCTTCCAAAGATGAAGAGGAGGAGGACCGCCGTTACATAGCTGACTTCACACCAAACCACATCCCTGAACCGTAGCATGAAACCTGACTTTAGCAAGACTTTCAAAATACACATTTGACCCCCAATACACACCCACAACCCCAGTCAGTGAGTCAGTCAGTCTGTCTGTGTAAATGAGGGCGAGAGAGTGTGTGTGGTTAAGCACTTTTTTGTTGCAAACTACTACTTAAAATCTCAAATGTTATGCAATGTTTTTATAGATATAACCCTGTGAACAGCATCACAAAATGGTTGCCTAAAGTGATAAGGACTTTGTTTTATGGTCCCACAAAGGTTTTGTCTAGTTCCAGGTTTGTCCCGGGGACGTTCACAATAATGTTTTTAGGACATTCATGGGACGTTGTTTCATGGTCTCCTGTTTTTTTTTGTATAGTTCCCGGTTTGTCCCAGGGACGACCCAGAGGGCATTTTTAGGACGTTCTCAGGATGTTTTGTCATGGTCCCCTGAAGGTTCTTGTACCCGGCTTGTGTGTTTCAAAGAGCTGTCAGTCAAGGCAAGATCATGAATAATAGCTCCCACCCTACTCAGCCTGTTCTTTCAGGCTTCCTGATTGTTAGAGATGAGAGAAAAGGTACAATATCTTCAATTCTTAGCTTTATAATAGTGAACAAATATTATGGGGGTTGTTTTGGTCATTGAAAATCATTTTTGACTTGGGAAATAGGATGACTGTGCGGGACCTCTGTGTTTATTTCTTTCTTTTTTAAAACTGTGTGACTATAATATAAATCTATTTAATTAAGATAAAATATCAGAAATAAATATTAGATAATAAAGGCCAGTATCATCTTATTTACTTAAATAAAAGGGAATAAATCATCTGAAACTGCAGCAGTCAAATGATTTTGCGCCCAGAAGCAAGCCCCAACAAGCTTCACATTGAGCTCTACAAAGTAAATAGTATTAATATTGTTATTATAAAGACAGAAAAATACACATGTACAAGCTTAACTAAATTAAGGAATATTCGTGGGAATATAGCCATAATATACACAAGAGAAAGGAGAATGGAATATATTTGAAAAGCCATTTTTTTTAAATAAATTGAAGCAGCCCCCATGTGTGAATGCTATTTTTCCAACATTTTGATATTTCTTAGTGTCTCTTGTGCAAATAATGTTATTTTATATTGGAGAAAGAAAACAAGTATGCGGAACAAATCAGCCTGAATATCAGGACGCGCAACTGCAATGTGTTTCGACTACTTTCTGTACATTACATCTGAAACTGTTCTTTAGAGATTGTAACCCTTCTGTCCCCACCCACAGTGTGTTTAAGGCTCCATCTACGTCCATTCCTCCTGGGCCTATTGATCCAGTGCTGGATGCGTACCAAAGGCTGCTTTGTAAAGACATATATCTAAACTAAGAAGCCTCTGTCCCCTATGCCAGGAGCATCTTTACCCACGTTGACAAACATGCCCTTAAATCTCTATTGTTATCCACCTAGTGGACAAGGTAGGTGCTGTTACTGTACAAGATTACACTGTCTTTAAGACCGAAGTACTCAGGCAACGAAATGATCAGACTCACTAAAAAATCCCACAAAACAGCTTTTGGCTGTAATCGAACAGACTGTCACTGAGGGTATGTGGAATGGGGATCTCACCCCAAAAATCTTACCTCTTCTACGCGCTCTCTGTCGGCATGTCCGTTCATTTCCATGCTTTCAATCGCCATATTTGCCTCTTAACTATTGAATTTGAAATAAAGCGGGTTAAATAACAAAAGTATTGTGGGAGTTCGTGTCGCTGTTTCGCTGCCAGTGTCCGCCAGGTCTGTCGCTGTGTGAAATTAAGACAGATGTGGAAGAGTGCCTACCAACGAGGGGCGTCTCCACACCGGGGCTCAGGAACTGAAAGTAGACCCAGAATTGACGTGTTCTGATCCATAAGGAGAGCCCCTTTCATTTGGAATGAGAAACAAGAGATTCCAGAGTTTCACAACACAAAATATGCAATGAAGGGTTTTTATGAAATTATGTAAATTCTCGTTGATCTGATCATTTTCAAGACTCTGTTTCTAACTTTGGCTTAAGCCTGATATGTATAGCTTTTGACAAAACATCTTCCCAAACACCATGTCAACATCAATTGAATAGCCTAATGCTTATTTTCGACTGTAACACCAGTGCTACGCTATTGTATAGGATACAAGGGACATTGTGTTTTCATAGCACTGACAGTGAGAACTTGTGAAGAGCAGAATCAACAACAACCTCTGCATAATCTCATACTGAACAGTTGTTTTGTGAAAATGTGTTAAAGTTCACTGTGAGATTTGTTTTTTGTAAATGACAGCTGAAAAGTATAAGTGGCCTGCCTGGCTTTGGCTTCAAGTGAGACAGGAGTGCCGGCCCCCAAATGGAAACAGAAAGGCCTTTTTAGGTAAAACACTGCGGTAAATCCTGTATAGAAATGCACCATAACTGTTGTAGAATGAGTCAGAATAGTTATGAAATTTGCAGTGCTGAATGAAGGTGCCACATTTCGTACATCTTCAGAAACAACACCTCCACTACATTGATCCTCAACACAGGTGCCCCACAAGAGTGCATGCTCAGCCCTCTCCTTACTCCCTGTTCACCCATGACTGAGAGCCCAAGCAAGCCTCCAACTCAGTCAACAAGTTTGCAGATGACACAACAATTATAGGCCTGATTACCAACAACAACGAGACAGCTTACAGGGAGGAGGTGAGGGCCCCGGCAGAGTGGTGCCAGGAAAATGACCTCTCCCTCAACTTCAACAAAACGAAGAAGCTTATCGTGGACTATAGGAGACAGCAGAGGGAACATGACCGAAGTGGAGAAGGTGAAAAGTTTCAAGTTCCTCGGCGTACACATCATTGACAATCTGAAATAGTCCACCCACACCTCAGGAGGCTGAAGAAATTTGTCTTGGCCCCAAAGACCCTCACAGACTTTTACAGATGCACAATTGAGAGCATGCTGTCGGGTTGTATCGCTGCCTGGTACGGCAACTGCATCGCCCGCAACCGCAGGGCTCTCCAGAGGGTGGTGTGGTCTGCCCAACGCATCACCGGGTGCACACTGCATGCCCTCCAGGACACCTACAGCACCCGATGTCACAGGAAGGCCAAAAAGGACATCAACCATGCAAACCACGGCCTGTTCACCCCGCTACCATCCAGAAGGCGAGGTCAGTACAGGTGCATCAAAGCTGGGACCGAGAGACTGAAAAACAGCTTCTATCTCAAGGCCATCAGACTGTTAAATAGCCATCACTAGCTGGCTACCACCCGGTTACTCAACCCTGTACCTTAGAGGCTGCTGCTCTATGTAAGTAGACATGGAACCACTGGTCACTTTAAAAATAGAACACTAGTCCCTTCAATAATGTTTACATACTGTATTCTACTGTATTTTAGTCAATGCCACTCTGACATTGCTTGTTCTAATATTTATATATTTCTTAATTCCATTATTTTACTTTTAGATTTGTGTGTATTGTAATGATTTGTTAGATATTACTGCACTGTTGGAGGTAGGAACACAAACATTTCGCTACACCTGCAATAACATCTGCTAAATATGTGTATGTGACCAATACAATTTGATTTGAGTATATACACTGAATGTCCAAAACATTAGGAACACCTACCTAATATTGAGTTGTACCCCCTTTTGCACTCATGTAACGGATGTGAAATGGCTAGCTAGTTAGCGGGTACGCGCTAATAGCGTTTCAATCGGTTACGTCACTTGCTCTGAGACTTGAAGTAGGGTTTCCCCTTGCTCTGCAAGGGCCGCGGTTTTTGTGGAGCGATGGGTAACGATGCTTCGTGGGTGACCATTGTTGATGTGTGCAGAGGGTCCCTGGTTCGCGCCCTGGTTGGGGCGAGGGGACGGTCTAAAGTTATACTGTTACACTCAGAACAGCCTCAATCCGTCAGGGCATGAACTGAAAGCGTTCCACAGAGATACTGGACCATGTTGACTCCAATGCTTCCCACAGTTTTACTAAGTTGGCTGGATGTCCTTTGGGTGGTGTACCATTGTTGATACACACGGGAAACTGTTTGTAGCGTTGCAGTTCTTGACACACTCAAACCGGTACCCCTGGCACCTACTACCATATCCTGTTCAAAGGGAATTAAATATTTTGTATTTCCCGTTCACCCTCTGAATGGTACACATACACAATCAATTGTTTTAATGTTTAAAAATCCTTATTTAATCTGTATTCTCCCCTTTGTCTACACTGACTGAAGTGGATTTAACAAGTGACATCAAATACACTCGTAGAAAAAAAGGTGCTATCTAGAACCTAAAAGGGTTCTTTGGCTGTCCCCACAGGACAACCATTTGAAGAACCCTTTTGGGGTCCACAGAGGGTTCTACATGGAACCCAAAATGGTTCTACCTGTAACGACAAAGGGTTCTCCTATGGGGACAGCCAAATAACCCTTTTGGAACCCTTTCTTTCTAAGGGTGCAAGGGATCATAGCTTTCACCTGGATTCACCTGGTTAGTCATGGAACGAGCAGGTGCTCCCGAATGTCCTAAGTATAGTCAGTGTATTTTCTGAGGCAGAATACGTGAGCAGTAGTAATAGAACTCTCCTGTAGGTGGAAACGTCTGCACGGGCAAAAATAGCACTGTCATGCAAGTTTCATCTCAACAGAGATTGGCGCAGCGCCATTGAGAAATAAGAACTGAATAACTGTAGAACTCAACTGATTTAATAGAATATAACATTTTTCTATTGCATTCTATTGAACAGAATACAATTTATATTATCAAGAACAAGCACGTTTGCTACTTATAGCTGTTCACTTTTAGGTTATAATTTGCTGGCTGTTCTATTCCATTCCAATCTACTCTATTTGGTTATTTTCTATTCTATTCTACTGCACTTAACTCAAATGAATAGAATGTAGGCTAAAATATATTTTAGTCCATCAAGAACAAGCAATTAGCCTACTTATCAGTGATCATTTGAATGCTGTTCCATTCTATTCTACACATGTAAGTGCAATTGAATGGAAAACAATACAATAGAATAGGCAATTATCCTAGTGATTCCTTTTCGGAAATAATTTGCAGGTTTCTGCCGGGGCACAGAGGGTGCGCCTTGTAGGCTTCGCCTTGTAGGCTTCTCGTCCTTCACGGGAGCCCGTAGCGTCATGCAGAGGATGGGAGGACACGGCGAGTGGTGTGGTCCATTACAACCCGTGTCACAGAGGCTGAAAGGTAGCGCCTAAAAACGCGCGTATTTATTGGATACGTGTTGTTGCTAGGGGCGTGGGTTTGAGTCTTAAAATTGGCCTGTCTCCTTGCCATAGAAAGTGTAATTCGAGAGAGACATGGCACAAATACTGTCCGAACGAACGGTGAGATGCTCTGAGCACATGCTCTGGGAGAAAACTGTGCCGCAGTGAGCAACCAATTTGATCTGATCAGCGCTTTTACTCCGCACCCGGACACCGCTCAACAGAGGAACTGCCCCCCCAGCGGAGTGCTGCGCATAGGGGGCGATGCAATGGGGGCGATGCTGTGATGTGGAGGTCACACTTCTCTGACTTCATTCTGCTTTTCAAACGATAAATAACCGTAATACATGCGCAATAAACAGCTACTGGATCGACTAGCCTACGATTACAGTGGTCACAGCTGCTCACCTGACAGTTGCATGTGATGGGTATTTTGAGTGATTAGAGAGAAACAGGGAACTATCCTTGCCCGACAACCGTGAGTGTTCATCGTAGCAGTTCTACCTACCACGAGTTCTACAGCCTACACTGTAACCAATTCGATCAGTTGATGAAACAAAGTCGCAATAAACGAAGGCTTTACCGAAACTGCATATGATAGCAATTAATTACAATTGTAATGTATTAATGCAACATTTCAATTGGCTGTTTGGCTGGCTGGCTGGCTTGATTTAATGATACGATGAGCCGTATTAAATCACGCAGTGGCACCATTGCGACTGTTTTAAGAGTTATTGTCGTTATTAATTGCCGTTTTATAAATATGCTAGATATCTCAAGTGAGATTGGTTTAAGGGATTGTATAGCTGCCTAACTGCGTCAGTACATGCGAACGTTGCAGGTAGCCTATGCACACCCTCACTGCTGGGGAAGGACCATGAAAGCAGTAGCCTCTGAATGTCACCGATAACTGTCTAAATATTTCCCGGGGATGGATTCCGGGGATGACTCGGGCTCGGACGCGCCACTTGGATCGACATTCTCCTCGGTTCCCAATTTAGACTCTGACACCAACGCCAACATCCGTATCTATGAGAACGGTGGAGAGCGGAATGTTGACAACATGGAAACTGCAGCGCTGAGAGGGGCAAGCGACCCGAGCGCGTACCCCTTGTCGGATTATCGGGGACTGGTCCGTCAGAGGTTTATTCGCAGAAGTTTGTGGTTTTCCGACGCGGACGACCAAGCGTTGGATGCGCCAGAATGCGTCAACAGTACTCCAATGCTCAGCGTCCACCTGCGCACCATCGTGGACCGAACCCGCGCGCTCGGACCTCGCGTGGCTTTCCAGGTCCAGGAGAGCTCGAGCACCGAGAGCCAAGTGGGGCAGAAGGACAGTGCGACTGAGAGTGTGAGCGCGGATGAAGAGAAGGAGAGGAGCGAGGCCGAGCCAAAACCAGACGATGCAGCTGCACCGTCGCCTGATACCACCGAGAAAGCGGGGATTGACGAGAACGAGGATGAGAACGAGATAAAAGCCGTGTCCACCTCACCCGGGGGCCGGTTTCTCAAGTTCGATACTGAGATCGGGAGAGGGTCATTTAAGACCGTCTACAAGGGTCTGGACACAGACACCTGGGTAGAAGTTGCTTGGTGTGAACTCCAGGTAATTGAATAGGACTCCTTGGTTTACACTTTAAGTTACTAACTCCATTATAATGTCTAATTGTTTGGAACTAGAAAAATCCTTCTGAATACATTTATATCCTGATGATAAGTTCTTACACTGCAGCATGAACGTCATAACTATTTTATGAAGCTGTAATAACACCTGCTCTTATGGCTGCCCAAGGTGCCCATATAACATTTTGCACTAAATGTGGCAATTGTTAGCATTAACTAAGCTGAATTCCTCCCAGACTTTTTTTGTTGTTGTTGGTTATGAGGGCCTTGGTCATGAAACCGTGGTCTATTATGAGGCCTATGATACCACTGCACAGACACACGGACAGAAACGACGTGTTGCATTTCAAAGCGTTATGGTAGATTGCCACCACTTGAACCTGTGCTAGTTCAGACGAGACAGAGTGGAGGCTGGTAGTGCTGATGATGGGACGCCAGTTGTGATGACGGGTTATCAGGTTTGCACCGCCTGTCCCTCCCTCCACCCACACACGAAAGCAGACCCCGTCACCATTGTGTTTAATACAACTCTGTGATGTACATTTTCAGCGGACTGAAAAAAGTTCCGTCATCTTTCTGCACATCAGTTCTGGATTGGGTCCATTTGCAGTCAATGAGAGGTTTGTGTACTGCTGCATACGAGCGTTTCAGGGTGTCGCCAAATGAGCTGAGAGAGGAGTTTAGTGTCGGAGCAGAGACGGGTGAAAGAGAGAGAGACTCGGCTAGTCCACTGAGATGATCGTATACCGGCATTTTAGAAGTTCCACTAAAATGTGGATGGATGGACGTGGTAATTTAACAATCCACAACCTACTATTTGCACCATGCCAGCCATTAGGTCATGCTATGAATACACTGTTTCAGTGTACAGGTAGGTGAGTCAGAGTCTGTGTTTGTGGTTCCGGAACTAAGCCAAGGGAAGGCAAGAGGGAGATATTCAGTATTTCAGACACATAGAGGCGAGAGGGTTTTTTGTTATGGAGCTGATGCAGCATTTCTCAGTGTTAGACCCAGGAGCGGAGAGATGGTGTTTTTAGGAACAGTTTTAGCCCGGAGCCCCCTCATTGTTTAGGTTCCCCTGGGGAAGTCAGGCACGAATATCATACTGTACCTCCAAGACATGCTAACCTCTCCTAACTTTCTCACTCATCATTATTCACGATTCATTCATGATTATCCGTAATCACGGTAGCATCCAGGTTAATGTAGAAGTGTTTAGAAACATATTCTATTCTTATTTACAATAAAAGTGACAGCAAAATTGCACAATACATTATTTACCAATTTGGGCTCCATATAATCTGAAATACAACCAAAACAAACTGAAAATGCATCCATCAAATTTGTATAGTCACAGTCTTGATGTAGTCATTGAGTGCTAGGAATATGGGATGAAAATACTACACTTTTCACTACTTTTATAGACATTTAAGTGAATTTGTCCAAATACTTTTGGTTTCCTAAAATGGAGGGACTACATACAAATAGTGCTGCAGTTTCTAAACAGTTGAATCAATATGAATGAAAATACCCTCAAAATGAATCGGACCGTCTGTAATTTAACCTCATAGTCATTGTAAAATTTCAAATCCAAAGTGCTGGGAGTACAGAGCCAAAACAACAAACAATTTGTCACTGTCCCAATACTTTCTGACCTCACTATATAAAGAGAGATAGAAAAGAGAGTGATACAGAGATACTGAAAGATGAGCCAGATGAAAGAGAATGAGAGAGCAAAATAAGGATGGATTGAGTGAAAAATAATTTGAAAAAGACAAAGGGTTACAGCCATCTGCAGAAATACACCAATGTACACATTCATTTAGTACATCAACTGATCATATGGATGTGTTTCCCTCTCTCTCTGTCCCCATCTCTGGGTCAGACAGACTTACCAGGTCCTGATCATCTCGGATCAGTGGATGATGCAACATGATTCAGGGAAAAACTGCCAGCTGCCAGTGTTTCTGATCAGCTGAGGATACAGTTCTACACACACGCAAACAAACGTTCCACTCCGCACGTCTCCACATCATGTGGACAGGCTGATGGGCTGATAGTACAGCATACTAAACTAAACGACAGCCTATCCCCTGGGGCGTTACTGGGCAGATCTGTCTGGAGAGGCTAAACCTGCTGATGCAAGCGCTCCCTTCTGCAGAGATTGAGAGAGAGGGAGACAGAAAGAGAGAGAGAGCGGGAAAGAGGGAGAGGGAAAGAGGGGGAGTGTGCGCCTGTGCGGGTCAGTTGGGGATAAGCAGTGATCGGCTCTGGCTTGGTGTGTATCGGGGACAGTAAAGCTATGCGTCTTATATCATAGCTCATTGCTGTTATGCTGGGTCTCACCCATTCCATTAGAGCAGAGTGCTAATATAGCTTCTCTGTCTTCTTTCGCAATGACAAAGCTCAGTAAGGCAGGCAGATGCTGTAACTGCCACGCCCTGCCTGGGGGGGAAAAAATCCATAGACTGCCACAGGATCCTTAGATAGATCCGAGCAGTTCCCACTCCCCAGTTAACCTCCTTCCAGAATAGGATCCTGAAAAATGTGTTGTGTAGGAAACAGTATGGACAATTAAGGACATGCTTACTAGGCTAGCATCTGTTTACCAACATGTTAGATATACGGATATACGACAGCTTAGGTCGCTATGGGCTTTAGGTGAAATGCGACTCTGCACCTTCCTCCAATAATCCATGCTGGTGAATGGACATAATGTGAACATTCTTTATTACTGCCATCTGGAAATCTGTAACACTATATGCACACGCTTCCCAGAAGAAAAAGTGTGTGTGTTTGAGAGAGAGTGTGTGTGTTTAAGAGCGAGTGTGTGTGTGTGTGTATGTCTTTGCCACTCAGTATCTCAGTATTGTTGCATCCCTCTGCGTCCCTTTGACGCTTCTCTCTGAGTCTCAGTGGGTATTTGTTCATGTGTACTGTGGCCATGGTATCTCATTGCTGTATGCTGCGGTCCCCTCTTCTCCATAACTGTTTAGTGGTTATTTGTGTCATGTACACAGTACACAGGTGTGTATAATGTACATGTGTATACTGTCTGTATACTGTAAATAGCGTGAAGATTTTATATATGTTTGTATATGTATGTAGGAGTATGAATCTTGTTACAGACAAGATTTTGGGTTCATCTTTCGTTTTGTGGGTCTCATGATTCAAGGCTGTGACTGAAGTGTATTCCTGTGTGCGTGTGCGTGTGTGTGTGTGCGCGCCCAGGCCAGGGTTGTCTAAGGTTTCTACCAGACTGTCCTGAGTGGAACAGAGATGTAGAGGATCTTTACTGTCAGCTGTTTCACTATTTAAAGAGAAGAAGAGGGCCAAAATATTGATCCACAGTAAACTCCATCACCCAGAGGCTGTATAGCCAAAGACACAGGTGTTACATTCAGCCTCTCCTCCCTACAGCTGTGGAAGACATCCTCGTTCTTAGTATAGAGTCTATATCTGCTTCACAACACCTTTGTAACCAAGCAAGACTCTGATCCCACTTCTGACATCACCACATATCATTCAAGTAGACATCTTAACTGAACATCGTGCTTTCACAAGAGGACATCACCTATGGCATCATGTCCAGATCACACTGCATGTTTTATACATGGCTGTTACGAGAAGAAGGATTCCCACCACTGCGCTTTCCTCACTCAAAACATCACACTTGTGTTCACTCCGAGTCTTTTCCCTGTCTTCATTTTGCAGCGGTGGCCGACCGCTGCTAAATCGTTTCCACCGCTCCAAAAGATATGCCATTTAAAAAAATATATATATTTCTGCCGAGACATACTTCGGCAATTAAGCCATTTTTATACTTCCCCATAGTCATATGAACTCAGGGATACCATTTTTATGTCTCTGCATGCAGTTGGAAGGAAGTTTATAACTCGTGTTATGGAAACAGCTACCTTTGCCACCGCTGCTGAAAAGAAAAAATCTTATGGGAAATTCATAGCATTACTCCCAAACATGGCCCACAGGAGTCCTACAGTACATTCATGGGTTTCTAGACCAATCACATAACTGTTGAGACACTGGAATAATCTCATTGTCTCCCCTTTCTTCTCATAGGACCGTAAGCTGACCAAAGCAGAGCGTCAGAGGTTTAAGGAGGAGGCAGAGATGTTGAAGGGTCTTCAGCACCCCAACATTGTACGTTTCTACGACTTCTGGGAGTCACCGGTCAAAGGAAGGAAGTGCATCGTTCTGGTGACAGAGCTCATGACCTCAGGGACACTAAAAACGTGAGACAAACACAACCAGCAGCATCCTCCCTCCCGCTCTCCCTATCACACAACACTGCTGAGCTTAACATTAAACAAGGGCAGGCAAAACCTCCTAAACTGTTCTTATGAAATGAAAAATAGTAACTTTCCAAAATGGGAAATTCCACTGGTGTCAGTGGAAAGTTTTCATTGTATAAATTAGTTCATCCACAGTTTGACAACTTAATTGGGCAAACTAAAAGTTGAATGATAGTTGTTCTTATCAGATGGATTGTAGTGGTCATGATGATGACAATTATGATGATGATAATCATGATGCTGCTGATGATGATGGTCTGCTCTTCATCCTCCAGCAGTGGAGGCTCCTCAGAGGAGAAAGGGGAGGACCATCCTCAGTGAATTTGATAAAATCAAAATAGTGAAACATTTTAAAGTTATCCTTTTTAGATAAAACTATACAAAAATATGAAAATGTCATCAAATAATTCATTAAAACACACTGTTTTGCTATGAAGGCCTACATTAGCCTCAGCAGCACTCTGTAGGGTAGCAGCACAGTGTAGGCGGAGGAAAGCTAGCTTATGTCCTCCTCTGGGTACATTGACTTCAATACAAAACCTAGGAGGCTCATGGTTCTCACCCCCTTCCATAGACTTACACAGTAATTATGACAGCTTCTGGAGGATGTCCTCCAACCTATATGAGCTCCTGCAGCATGAACTGGCATGTTGTCCACCCAATCAAAAGATCAGAGAATGAATCTAGTACTGAGAGCGTAAGCTACAGCTAGCTAGCACTTCGGTGCATACCATATGGCGAGTAGTTGACTTAAAGAGAGAGAAAGATAACAGTTTAACAATTCTGATAGAGAGAGCGGGAGAAAGGGAGAGAGAGCTATATTTAGTTGTATTTTTTAAACTTTCACTTTCACTTAGATGGGAAATACAGCTAGCTAGTTTAGTCTACTCAAATACCCGGCTCACACAGAGAGTGGTGTTATGTTAGCTAGCTGGCTATGGCTATCCAACACTGGAACTCTTTCAAGTCAAGGTAAGCTTTTGATTTAATGATTTTTTTTGCCACCGGGCCCACCGGTGTAACTACTAAACTGCCTTCTGACTGTACCGATTGTAGCGAGTTTACTAACGCGTTAGTTCTAGTAGTTCTAGTTGACTATGATGTTACAACAATGTAGGCTGTGTGTAGCGGTTAGCGGTCATAATGAAGGTTTGGCTTGGAAAGGTTTTTTCGCCTGGTCACAGGCAGCTGATGTGTACTGAAGTCCACAAGTGAAGGGAAAAGGTGAGAGGAGGAGAGCGCATAGATAGTTGAAAGAAGGAATTAGTTATACAACGAGCAAAGTGATCATGCTGTTTCTATGTGGCTGCTGTGAAAGTGAACTGTTTGCGTGTGATCAGGGGTGTATTCATTCCGCCGATTCTGTTGAAAAACATTTCTTAAACAGAAAAAAGAAACGTAACGAAACGGGGACAAACATACCTGAATTTGTCCAATAGAAACTCATTTGCAACTGTTGGATTAATGATTACACCCTAGATCAGCTAAATGCAGCCAAGAGTGTGCAAGGCGGTATTGAATGTGTCACTGTCTGTCACATTGATTACTCAAAATTATTTCGACCTGTGCACTCACGCTGTAAACTTTCATTCATTGATAGGTTGTAGAAGCCTCATGATGGGTACAGGGAAAATTTGATTATTATGCAGTAGCCTAAACCTATCGATGATACATTGAGCTGGGTGAATGGAATATGAATGACAGTCATCCAACATGCTGTAATAGAAATAAGGCCATGCTCCTAAAAAAAAAAGAAGAAGAATCATCCTCCCTCATCTTAAATGGCTCCGACCGCCACTGTCCTCCAGGTATCTGAAGCGGTTTAAGGTGATGAAGCCTAAGGTTCTGAGGAGCTGGTGTAGACAGATCCTGAAGGGGCTCCACTTCCTCCACACCAGGGACCCTCCCATCATCCACAGGGACCTGAAGTGTGACAACATCTTCATCACCGGCCCCACCGGCTCCGTCAAGATCGGGGACCTGGGATTGGCTACCCTCAAGAGGGCCTCCTTTGCCAAGAGTGTCATTGGTGAGGAATTACACATGCTCTTTCATGCTCTGCTTGGAAGGGTCGTAAACACGTCATCTGTAAAAGGGTATGGAATCTATACTGTAACTGTGTACTTAATGGATTGTGACAGTACCTTAGCCTTGACTCTACTTGAGACCTGGAAGGCTGTTTCTGAATTCATTGATCCTCTTTTGGATGGGTATACATCATGTGAGATAGCTTAGCATGTTTATCATATTTGTGTGAGTGTGTGTCAGTGTGTTAGGGAGAGATCCTTGTTTCTTTCAAGAGGGAGCCCTGTAACTCTTGTGAACCTTTTGATGTTTGCTTTTGCCTTCTCCCCTGACCTCTGTCCTCCCAGGCACCCCAGAGTTTATGGCCCCTGAGATGTATGAGGAGCACTATGACGAGGCGGTGGACGTCTATGCCTTTGGCATGTGTATGTTGGAGATGGCCACCTCAGAATACCCTTACTCCGAGTGCCAGAACGCCGCTCAGATCTACCGCAAAGTCACCAGCGTGAGTTTAGCGAGTCCAGCACAATACTGTCTATCACCCACACCGTGCTGGCACCTATGTTTTCCCCCACCAGCACTAAGTCACCCATCTCATCGCGATCGCCAATGTTTACTTACTAGCACTCACAGCAAAGCCATGAAGATCTATAATTCAGTCTATACTCCAAAAGGTTACCACAGTGATGTGAGATGCTACTGCTTACAACAAAACTACTAAAAGCACAGGTACAGTCACTCAAATGAGTTAAAGTGAAATACCAAACGAGATGATCAAAATTCTCTCTCTGCTGCTTTAAAAAAGAAAGAAAGAGTTGTTGCAGTGTGCTTTTTGAGGTACAACAACAACCCAGAGGAATGTACAGTGCAGAGGTGTAAACGGAAGTGAACCATCACATTTTCAGAAATAGTTTGCAGTTCTTTCAACAAGGATAAATAAGATTTTTATGACTTATGGAGAGCATGCCTGTATTTCAAAATGCACCTTGTTCCCTACAGTGCACTACTTTTGATTGTCTTTTGGTCAAAAGTAGTGCACTGCATAGGGAATAGGGTGCCTTTTGGGACGTAGCCCCCCATTCATTTCTTCACATTTCATCATAAAACAAGAAAAGCTCCATTCGTCCCGCCACAACTTTCCTCTCTAGAGTAGAGTAACGGCAGCTGAGGCAGCTCATCACTTCTCATTGGAGTGGAGTAGACGACATGTCACCACGGGGAGTCTGTTCTTTAACGGGGTGGGACATTTGTTAGCCGTCTTACTCCCGTCACAAAGAACGAAGGTCACACACTCTGTGTGTTATTTTTGTGACACTCTGACTCAGTGAGAAATGGTATTTGTGGACTCCAGGACCAGTATCTGTCACACCTGGGGATCCAAATAAACACATTTGTTTTGTATTTGTCTTCAGGAAGATTGTTTTTGTTTTCCTTTCTGTGAGTGTCAGTGTCCGAATGTGTAATATATCCCATGACATTCTTCTTACGCCATACTGTGTGAGATGTCACGTAGAATATCCTTCCCATCCTGCATATTGTTGTTCTTTGTGTCTGGCACCTCCAGGGGGTGAAGCCTGCCAGCTATGATAAGATCAGTGACCCAGAGATTAAGGAGATCATCGGGGAGTGTATCTGCCATCGGCGGGAAGAGAGGTAAGTGGACCAAGTCAAGTCCATCTGTAAAGTCAAGTATGCCGGTAAAGTACTGAGCAGGTAGAGGGCATTAAATGGTCACAACCAACACATACACACGTGGGTATATCCATTTAAATTCAGTCACTTTTTGACAGCACCCCTTTTGATTTGAACAAAACCTTCCATACTATTTGCCCGTTGTAGAAGTGCTCAGAAAGTGACTTTTTGGGCCTGAATGCCAAAACATTCAAGAGATTAAGGTGCTCAAAGTTGAGGCATTTTGGATAACCCACCATGCTATGAGACGTCCATGTCATCATTACTGGAAAAGATCAACGGTTGAGATTGATATAACTTGAAAGCTTACAAACAGGATTGTCAAATTATTTCATAATTTCTTGAAAAAAACATGTGTTAATTCAAATGATAACATGTTTTCATCTTTAATGTCAATTATCAAAAAATGCGTGAAACTCCTATTTGTATTTCCTCCAACCGGTGGCGGGCACAAAGCGTATGATGATATAAAGAGGGTCTAAGCTACAACATATGCGAATATGAAAACAAATCTGAGTTTAGATAATTGACGTTAAAGGTACAAAATGACAGAATAAAAACATATAATAATCATTTATTTCAAAAAAGTTGAAAATGATTTGACAACCCTGCCTGTAATCTTTTAAACGATATCAATCTCAACCATTTATCTTTCCAGTGACGAAGACATGGACGTCTCATGGTATGGTGGGGTATGCAAAATGGGTCAACGTCGAGCACCTCCATCTCCCGAATGTTTAGGCATTCAGGTCCAAAATAATCATTCACATATCCTGTTGCTGCGGGATTATTGTCCTGCTGAAGCAGACTGGCTCAAATTAAGATCCTAGGTCTGCACTGTTGATGCTCCTATGTGTACTGACGTTTCGGATCAGTCATTCTGAGTGACACCGTAAACGTTCCACAGCACCGGCGTTGTGTGTGTGAACGTGCGTGTGTGTATACTTTTCTGTATGTTTGTTGTCTACAGGTACAGCATAAAGGACCTCTTGAACCATGCCTTCTTTGCCGAGGACACAGGCGTGAGGGTGGAGCTGGCCGAAGAGGACGATGGGAAAAAGAGTTCCATCGCCCTGAAGGTGTGGGTGGAGGATCCCAAGAAGCTGAAGGGGAAGTACAAAGATAGTGGTGCCATCGAGTTCACCTTTGACCTGGAGAAAGAGACCCCAGAGGGCGTGGCCCAGGAGATGGTGAGTAGCAGAGTAAAGGTCTTCACGGGTCCACCAGACCCGAAATTCCGAGATCCGACCCGGGCCCAAGCGGGTCGAAGTCCAAAATTCTGACCTTTGTCTCGGATCTAGGTTGGGTCTGATATAATTGCCATGGGACTCGGGTATGTGCAATTAAAATGGATTTACCAACTAGACCCGATTGGACCCGTCCTCTAGTAATTTAATCAGTGAGGTGATGAGAAAACGGTGCAAGCTTGTGATCTGTGTCACTCCATTTGCAATTTAAAACATAGCTTATGCCGGCCAGGTCCAGCTGAAACTTGTTCCGGCCGCTTACCTCGCGTACGTATGTTGCTGAGGAGAGAGAGAGAGCAAGAGAGAGTAGCCTTGGCCTAGGCTGCTGTTGATTGCGAAGATGGAGGCATTTTTCATTGAAGTAAAGCGAACGTTAGAGGAGAAAAGAGTACAGTGTAGAAGCTGAGAAAGGGAACGGACAGGTCGCTATTCAGGTTTGATGCAATTTTCTAACTTTTTATTTATTTTCGTTTATCATTATTTTATTATCATTATTATTATTATTATATCATTATTATTATTGTAGGCCTATTTATCCTAATCTAAACCAGTTCTTTAAGTATGCAAAAAGTTTTTTTTTTCATTATGTTGAGACATTTTCATTGGCTAAATTAAGTTCCAACTGTAGGCTAATCCTAATGTTCACCGCAATATAACAGCCTGTTCATATTTTCCCTATAAACACAGACTTTACTTACTTTTGATATTACTCTTATAAAGTTTAGAAACCTTTGTACAGGTTTGGTGGGGTGTGGCTATTATTAGGCTATAGCTGCAGGTCTATGAAGTTCAGTGAGCACCGATGCTCCCTCGGACGCCGACAGTTGAATTTGATATGACAGTTAAACTTGATATGTGACGAATGTTTTAGGACTACCAATGTTACTCCTATAATCTAACAATAGAATGCTTATCTTTATAAAAAAAACGATTGATTTAATCCTATCGGGTCAGGTAGGAAAGCCACGGATCCATTTCGGAACAAGTCCAACTGTTTGGACCCCGTGAAGACGTCTATAGCAGAGCCATATGTAGAGACTCTAAATGGCTGTGGTGAGCAGGGTTCACATTATCATGGCTCAGATCTGTCTTGCAGACACTGTTGGTGTATTTGCAGTACCAGTTGCAGAGTATGATATTTATGTTATGGAGTGAGAAATTATATGACTGTCCCCTAGATACCATTTATTTGATGAGCCTTAATCAATTTTTTTGTTTTATGATGAGTAAAATGTAGCATTTTACTTTAATCTAGCCATGTGGCATCCTCACGGAAAGCAACTCTGTCCTCTAGACTATGTATATATATATATGTGTATGTATATATATATGTATGTATATATATGTATATATATGTGTATATATATATGTATATGTGTATATATATGTATATGTATGTATATATATTTATATATATATGTATATGTATGTATGTGTATATATATGCATATATATGTATATATATATGTAAATATATATTCTAGAGGACAGAGTTGCTTATATATATATATATTTGGAGAACAGCAAAAACAAGCAAAAATGAACCCAACCATTATCACCTTGGCTGTTGTAGGTTCATTCACCTCAGTCGATCTACACTGAACAAAAATATAAACACAACATGTAAGGTGTTGGTCCCATGTTTCATGAGCTGAAACGCAAAAAAAACAACGTATTTCTCTCGAATTTTGTGCACAAATTTGTTTACATTCGTGTTAGTGAGCATTTCTCCTTTTCCAAGACAGGTGTGGCATATCAAAACGCTAATTAAACATAATGATCATTACACAGGTGCACTTTGTGCTGGGCACAATAATAAGCCACTCTAAAATGTGCAGGTTTGTCACACAACGCAATGCCACAGATGTCTCAAGTTTTGAGGGAGCGTGCAATTGGCATGCTGACTGCAGGAAGGTCCACCAGAGCTGTTGCCAGATCATTTTATGTTAATTTCTCTACCATAAGCCGCCTCCAACATCGTTTTAGAGAATTTGGCAGTACGTCCAAACAGCCTCACAACCGCAGACCATGTGTATGGCGTCGTGTGGGGGAGCGGTTTGCTCATGTCAATGTTGTGAACAGAGTGCCCCATGGTGGTGGTGGGGTTATGGTATGGGCAGGCATAAGCTATGGACAACGAACACAATTGCATTTTATCGATGGCAATTTGAATGCACAGAAATACTGTGACAAGTACCTGAGGCCCATTGTGAGGTCCATTTCTTATAAGGTATCTGTATTGCCAGTCATGTGAAATCCATAGATTAGGGCCTAATTAATATATTCCAATTTACTGATTTCCTCATATGAACTCAGTTAAATCTTAGACATTGTTGCATGTTGCGTTTATATTTTTGCTCAGTATACAAACACGTAGCCTATTAGCTATACAATTGTAATGTTATACCCCTGAAAGGGGGGAAATCTGAGAAATGATTCACACTGACACGTAGCATCAGCGGCTGTTCAATCAGTTGTAATGATGCAATGGATAAAATCATCAACTCTATACATAGATAGTTATTTTCTCAAATTACATAGTGTTCACATTTGTATTCCTAGGCATTACTAATCAAGCTCCACACAAACAGACATCAATGGAGCACACAGATGATCGTATTATCACATTCACATGAATTATTATGATATTACTTATGATTCTGTATTACTATCAGTGATGTAGTGGTAAAACGTGGGTAATGGGTAAACTATAACCTCCAGTGGGCGATTGAGATAAGACGAACAACCACAGATATAAACGAAAACGGATGACATTTTTAGAACTGTATCGCTTGCATTTTAATGCAGGTCTATGGGGATGATAGGCCATGTGGAGATGTTTCATATTGAAACATGTCTTCTTTTTTTAAGTTCCTAACTTGTTTGATAAGATTAGTACCAATTTTCTTAGGGGACTCCACATGGGGCCATGGCCCCAAGTTTGTGACCTACTGTAATAACCCCTCTCTCTGCTTGCTTCCGCTCGCTCTCTCTGTCTCCTCTACTTCCTCCTGAATGCGTTGCAGCCTGCCTCAGCCTCACCACTTAGTGCCACATCACCGTCTGTCTCAGTAGCCAACTCTCTGTAAAGCAAAGTTATTATGAGAACTTAATACCTTATTGTTTGCTCCTGCTGAAGTATGCTCCATTTAACACTAGCTTCTTACTTCATTCTTCTAGTTGGCTAAGTAATAGGTATACCTCCACTGTACTCACATCCTACCATACCCTTGTCTGTACATTATGCCTTGAATCTATTCTTCCGCGCCCAGAAATCTGCTCCTTTTACTCTCTGTTCCGAACGCACTAGACGACCAGTTCTTATAGCCTTTAGCCGTACCCTTATCCTACTCCTCCTCTGTTCCTCTGGTGATGTAGAGGTTAACCCAGGCCCTGCAGCCCCCAGCACCACTCCCATTCCCCAGGTGCTCTCATTTGTTGACTTCTGTAACTGTAAAAGCCTTGGTTTCATGCATGTTAACATTAGAAGCCTCCTCCCTAAGTTTGTTTTATTCACTGCTTTAGCACACTCCGCCAACCCTGATGTCCTAGCCGTGTCTGAATCATGGCTTAGGAAGGCCATCAAAAATCCTGAAATTTCCATCCCTAACTATAACATCTTCCGACAAGATAGAACTGCCAAAGGGGGCGGAGTTGCAATCTAGTGAAGAGATAGCCTGCGGAGTTCTGTCATACTATCCAGGTCTGTGCCCGAACAATTTGAGCTTCTACTTCTAAAAATCTACCTGTCCAGAAACACCGTTGTCGCTTGTTATAGACCCCTTCAGTCCCCAGCTGTGCCCTGGACACCATACTGTATGTGAATTGAGTGCTCCCCCATCTATCTTCAGTGTTTGTACTGTTAGGTGACCTAAACTGGGATATGCTTAACACCCCGGCCATCATACAATCTAAACAAGATGCCCTCAATCTCAACCAAATGATTAAGGAACCTACCAGGTACAACCCTAAATCCGTAACCATGGGCACCCTCTTAGATATCATCCTGACCAACTTGCCCTCTGAATACACCTCTGCTGTCTTCAACCAGGATTTCAGCGATCACTGCCTCATTGCTTGCATGCGTGATGGGTCCACGGTCAAACGACCACCCCTCATCACTGTCAAACGCTCCCTAAAACCCTTCAGCGAGCAGGCCTTTCTAATCGAAATGTCCCGGGTATCCTAGAAGGATATTGACCTCATCCCGTCAGTAGAAGATGCCTGGTTGCTCTTTAAAAGTGCTTTCCTCGCCATCTTAAATAAGCATGCCCCGTTCAAAAAATGTAGAACTAAGAACAGATATAGCCCTAGGTTCACCCCATACTTGACAGCCCTTGACCAGGACAAAAAAATCCTGTGGCTTTCTGAATTAGCGTCAAAGAGCCCCCTCGATATGCAACTTTTCAGGGAAGTCAGGAACTAATATACTCAATCAGTTAGGAAAGCTAAGGCTAGCTTTTTCAAACAGAAATTTGCATCATGTAGCACGAATAAATGTACGATAATCGATAATTTCAATAAGCATTTTTCTACGGCTGGCCATGCTTTCCACCTGGCTACCCCTACCCCGGCCAACAGCTCAGCACACCCCTGCAGCAACTGGTCCAAGCCCCCCCCCCCCCCCGCCGCTTCACCCAAATCCATACAGCTGATGTTCTGAAAGACCTGCAAAATCTGGATCCCTACAAATCAGCTAAGGCTAGCAATCTGGACCCTCTTTTTCTAAAATGACCCGCCGAAATTGTTGCAACCCCTATTACTAGCCTGCTCAACCTCTCTTTCGTATTGTCTGAGATCCCCAAAGATTGAAAGCTGCCGCGATCATCCCCCTCTTCAAATGGGGAGACACTCTAGACCCAAACTGTTATAGACCTATATCCATCCTGCCCTGCCTTTCTAAAATCTTCGAAAGCCAAGTTAACAAACAGATCACCGACCATTTCGAATCCCACCGTACCTTCGCCACTATGCAGTCTGGTTTCCGAGCTGGTCATGGGTGCATCTCAGCCACGCTCAAGGTCCTAAACGATATCATAACCGCCATCAATAAAAGACAATACTGTGCAGCCATCTTCATCGACCTGGCCAAGGCTTTTGACTCTGTCAATCACTGCATTATTTTCGGAAGACTCAATAGCATTGGTTTCTCAAATGACTGCCTCGCCTGGTTCACCAACTCTTTCTCAGATAGAGTTCAGTGTGTCAAATCGGAGGGCCTGTTGCCCGGACCTCTGTCGGTCTCTATGGGGGTGCCACAGGGTTCAAATCTCGGGCCGACTTTTTTCTCTGTATATATCAATGATGTTGCGCTTGCTGCGGGTGATTCTGTGATCCACCTCTACGCAGACGACACCATTCTGTATACTTCTGGCCCTTCTTTGGACACTGTGTTAACAAACCTGTTGTATGGCTTCAATGCCATACAACACTCCTTCCGTGGCCTCTAACTGCTTTTAAATGCTAGTAAAACTAAATGCATGCTCTTCAACCGATTGTTGCCCGCACCCGCCTGCCCGACTAGCATCACTACTCTGGACGGTTCTGACTTAGAATATGTGGACAAATACGTAGGTGTCTGGTTAGGCTGTAAACTCTCCATCCAGACTCACATTAAGCATCTGCAATCCAAAATTAAATCTAGAATCGGCTTCCTATTTCGCAACAAAGCCTCCTTCACTCATGCTGCCAAACATACCCTCGTAAAACTGACTATCCTACCGATCCTTGACTTCGGCGATGTCATTTACAAAATAGCCTCCAACACTCTACTCAGCAAACTGGATGTAGTCTATCACAGTGCCATCCATTTTGTCACCAAAGCCCCATATACTACCCACCATCACTGGTCACCATAGCAACACCCACCCGTAGCACGTGCTCCAGCAGGTATATTTCACTGGTCATCCCCAAAGCCAATACTTCCTTTGGCCGCCTTTCCTTCCAGTTCTCTGCTGCCAATGACTGGAACAAATTGCAAAAATCACTGAAGCTGGAGTCTTATATCTCCCTCTCTAACTTTAAGTTTCAGCTGTCAGAGCAGCTTACCGATCACTGTACCTGTACACAGCCAATCTGTAAATAGCACACCCAACTACCTCATCCCCATATTGTTATTTAACCTCTTGCTCTTTTGCACCCCAGTATCTCTACTTGCACATTTATCACACTTTTTATTATTTTGCCTCTATGGCCTATTTTTTGCCTTACCTCCTTACTCTTCTACATTTGCGCACACTGTACATAGATTTTTATATTGTTTTATTGACTGTACGTTTGTTTATGTGTAACTCTGTGTTGTTGTTTTTGTTTATTGACTGTACGTTTGTTTATGTGTAACTCTGTGTAGTTGTTTTTGTCGCACTGCTTTGCTTTATCTTGGCCAGGTTGCAGTTGTAAATGAGAGCTTGTTCTCAACTGGCCTACCTGGTTAAATTAAATAAAGGTTAAATAAAAATGTAATAATAATAATAGCCTACTAGCTTTGATCAACGCTGGGAGCAATATTTAGATGTTGACCTGTAATTGATTTTCTTTATTGTGTACAAAATATATATTTTCATTATTATTCTTTTCAAATTAGAAAAAATGACTGTAGTCCGGATCTCAGCATCCTCATATGTAGTTACGGCCTTGTCTGTACAGACTACATCTCCCAACATGCCTCTGGAGGCTGGGGCCTGCTGTGCATTTGGTGATAGTCATGAAATAGTGTGTTTTTGAGATTACAGTCAGACTGCACAGAATCACATACTGTATCTACAAATAACTTCTAATCCCATATAACAACTCATTATGTGATTACTGATCTTCCTCAAACACGCTGAAAGACTTGATATCGTGTTACAGTCCATTCCTGGACAGTAAAAAAAAAAAATCTCCACAAGCCAGTCCTGATATAATTACCCATCATGTAATCAGTAAATTCGAATTGGTCTTGTGGTCGGGCCAGTATCATCCAGAAAGGTATTGATTTAAACCAGTCAGTCTGGTAGACCCTGCGGCCCATCAGAGAGCTGTGGGCTAAGGAGGGGCAAGCTTTTATCTCGTTGGGTGACTGTGATACAAAGATAGGGACAACTGATGTCCCTGAAGTGCTGTCCGATCAATTCAAATTTCCACGTTAGCTCTTATGCGTCCCTGTTTGGTGATAACACCTCTGCTTTGCTGTCCTGTCTACTGTAGATGGAGTCAGGGTTCTTAGTGATAACCTCTGTCCTTCCTTGTCCTGTCCTGTCTGCACTGTCCTGTCTACTGTCCTGTCCTGTCTGCACTGTCCTGTCCTGTCTGCACTGTCCTGTCCTGTCTGCACTGTCCTGTCCTGTCTGCACTGTCCTGTCTACTGTACTGTCCTGTCCTGTCTGCACTGTCCTGTCTACTGTACTGTCCTGTCCTGTCTGCACTGTCCTGTCCTGTCTGCACTGTCCTGTCCTGTCTGCACTGTCCTGTCCTGTCTGCACTGTCTTGTCTGCACTGTCCTGTCCTGTCTGCACTGTCCTGTCTACTGTACTGTAGATGGAGTCAGGGTTCTTAGTGATAACCTTTATCCTGTCCTGCTCTGTCTGCACTGTCCTGTCTGCACTGTCCTGTCTACTGTACTGTAGATGCAGTCAGGGTTCTTAGTGATAACCTTTATCCTTTCCTGCTCTGTCTGCACTGTCCTGTCTACTCTACTGTAGATGGAGTCAGGGTTCTTAGTGATGACCTCTATCCTGTCTGCACTTTCCTGTTCTGTCCAGTCTGCTGTAGGTGACGTCAGGGCTCCTCCTGGTTTGTTTAGTGATGACAAAGACAATCTACTGAAAGACCCTAAACTGTAGGAAAGATTAATAGAGAAATGCCTAACGCTCTGAGCTTTCTTGACCAATCACATTGACATTGTCATGCTGTATCACACGGTTGCTAGGCCATTCATCACACACTCCCTTCTAGAAAGTCAGGGTATGAGTCGAGAAACGTATTTTTTTTTATTCGAAAGCATGTAATGTCACAATTTCAAAGCAGTAAAATGTTACGGAGAACATAATAATCTCACCTCTCGGAAAAGATCTGTACTATTGTGCGTCTTGTTCATGTAATTCACGCTATTTTTGGGATGTTGAGCTAGTGCCCAATTGACTCCCATTCACTCCTTGAAGGAGTGCACTCCTTGACCCAGAATGCACTGCACTGCTAATTGAAAAGAACTGGATTAGCATCTCGTCCTTAGAGTATTTCTGAGGATCACCTCTTTGCTGTCGGTGGAGTCAGGCTTCTTCCGGGTTTGTTTATGCTGAATTCATAAAAAGTGGGAAACTCTGAAAATACTATTTGGAAATTTAGAGCAAAGAGTTGTGTGCATTCACGTGCTTTCAACTAATTGAGGATGCCAATTGGCTCATGGCCAACAAGCTGCAGCAATCATAAAGTTAAAGTACCGATCATGCTCGTAAGCAAATTATAGTGGTCAAAAACCATATGAATTGTTTTTTTTATAAATAATGGTTTTTTGTAACGTTTATCTGCCGAAAATTCTGTTATCGAGGTCATTTTAAGTTTCAAGTTTTATTAGCCCGGATGTATGGGATACACATGTTATACACCGTCCAACGAAATGCTTACTTGCAGGTTCCTTCTTGACAATGCAACAGCAATAAGAAATAATACAATCTAAGAAGCATATAAGTAGCATACATTTTATAGTCTAATATTTACACATGTTTTGGGGATGAGGGGATTGGGGGCAAGTTTTTAAACATTGCGGCATTTAGCAGTCATAATGGTAGCAGCAGTTGTGATGTGTGTGTAGCATGAATGTACATTTGTGCGTGGGGGTGTGTGTGCTAAGGTGCGGAGAATCAGAGCAGGTGGTCAGTCCAGTTCAAGTGTTCAGCAGTCTGATGGATTGTAGACACCAACAGGATCAGAGACCGTTTCTATCAGACCTCATGCTCCGATACCATCTGCCCGACGGTAAGGGAGTGAGCAACTCGTGGCTGGGGTGTGTGCAGTGTCATTTCCTTAGTATGTGACATCAGAGTTGTGACATCAGCATGTGCTAGAAGTCGGAGAGAGACGATGGACAAGTTTCCTACTAGTAATTACCAGTTGGAGGGGCGTTCAAGTGGATTTTCCCCAGTCGTATGCTGGTATATACAATATGTTATGAACGCAGCATTGGTAATAACCTCTCTGTTATAGGTAGATTCAGGCTTCTTCCTGGACAGCGATGTGAAGATTGTAGGAAAGTCCATCAAGGATCGAGTGGCTCTCATCAAATGGAGGAGGGAGCGAACCGTCCCTGCAGTCGAGACCCAGACCCAGAATCTGCTACAGGTTTGTGCTTTTTAGGGGTTCACAGCAAAGCTATTGTTATTCTCTGAATTGTAATTGTTTTCTTGACATGGTCAAATAACTTAAGCATAGATTGGTAACTTTTTTTCTAATTTGGCACACAGAAACTAGAGGCCATGAGTGACTTGGTCAAAAAAAGAATGGCACCAAGTGGCCTATAGGTGGTGTTTTTACAAGCAGTTTCACTTAAACCTTCATATCTGCCCTGTTTGACTTAGAGACTTGAAACGTTGTATGTAGGTGTCTTTCCTCATGCTGAAATAATTTGCCTCAAGGACGCATAAGGTCCATCAGGATAGATTTTCCTCCATCTAAGGACATTTTGGAAAACCTTTGAAAAGCGTATTCTCATGTACCATAAGTCCAAATAACACCACATTCGACCATATGTGGGAACTCCTTCAAGACTGTTGGAAAAGCATTCCTCATGAAGCTGGTTGAGAGAATGCCAAGAGTGTGCAAAGCTGTCATCAAGGAAAAGGGTGACTACTTTGAAGAATATACTACATGATTCCATATGTGTTATTTCATAGTTTTGATGTCTTCACTATTACTCTACAATGTAGAAAATAGTCAACATAAAGAAAAACCCTTGAATGAGTAGGTGTCCAAACTTTTGACTTACTCATATATATATATATATATATATATATATATATATATATAAACTCAATACATTAAGTAATGACTTTAAGAGTGATAACCTGCTGCTTTCAAAGATAACCAACCTAAAGCACTAGAACAAACTTCACTTGCGTCATTCTTGATTTAACAAAAGGACGATAGGAAGATAGTTGTGGGTGCTTGCTTTGTTATCCAACTGATCTTTTGTCCTTTCTGTCATCCTCTGAAACCCGTTCATTGCTGTTCCCAGCTATATTTGTCGTTGTTGTTGGTGTTTAAATTGTCCCTTTATTTGGTCACCAAACCTTTCTGAGTCAAGATCACTTTCAGAGTCAAAATGCAACCTGAGATGTACCACTCAGATATTTGTTTTTAAACATGTAAGCCTATGGAACATTAACCTAATAAAAACAGGTCTGTAGGAATGAGTAGGCCTAATACAGTAGGCCTAATACATTATCGCAGCATATTGGCTATGCTTGGCCTGCCAATATTGTTCTTCTCGGACCATATTATATTTAAGAACTCAAGCTATGATCACAAAATAGATCAGTTATTGTATACTTGTGAGGCACAAAGAGCATACATTTGAATAATTCTCTTTTTTATTTTACTGGACTGATGGTACCTGAATCTGATGGTAGGTCTCAGCGGAGAGAAGGGAGAGAGCGGCATTGGGTCCGCCTCTCACTACCCCTGCTCTCTGCTTTTCTCCGGTGAGACTTACCATAGGGGACATCGTCTTCCACCTGATGGAGAAACTTGAGTCGTACCTCATTATTTCTGCCTCAAATTCATGTTGTTCCTACGGCCAGAGAAAGTAAAATATTCCTTGATTAACAAATAGACACGACGAGCCGCTAATAATAAAAAAAACAGGCCTATCGATACACTTAGCTACTCATTCATCGCAGCTAAGGTGCTGGTTGTACCGCGACTGTAAGTGAGAAGCGCGTTTAATGTTTTGTAAAAGTGTTGGAATAAAAACAGTGTTGACAGTTCTGAAGAAAAACTTAACCATGAATTCACTCATAAAAACAGCAGCTATTTGCTGTATTCTTTGACAGTGTCGCTCTAGTCATGGTTTCAAAAGCTGTGAAATCTCACGTAGGCTACTATCAAACTTTGCTGTGGGTTAGGAAGCTGCAGGCATGGTGATTTACGCGATCTGATTGGCCTGCGCAGTAGGCACACTTGATTTAGCTTTTCGGGTCTAGCGGGTAGGCAGAGTTTGTCCCTTCAGACAAATGAAATGGTTCAAAATGGAAACACTTTGCCTACGAAGTGCACCTACCGCCAAACAGTGCAAGACAAATGTCGTTGGCTTTTCTACAGAAATTTTTGGTGATCAACTAGGAATAATTTGAAGACCGAGTGGTTGGTGACCACTGGTCTATCTGAATCAATGTTTCATGTTATTGTTGACTGAATCTGTACATTGAACAACTCTGCTGCAGGTGCCCAGCATGGGGGTACCACGACAGGGGGCGCAACTGGCCCCAGCAGAGCCAGAGGAGGCAGAAGCCGACCAGCCCCTTACCCTGATCTGCAGCCTGCCCGCCCACGCCACCTCGACCACATGTAAGAACCTGACTGCAGCCTCTAAACACAAAGAGAGAGACCGAGGCAAACAACAAACAAACCAACAACAAACAAACACATAGATGAATGTGTATATAAGAAAACTTTAAGTAATTGAAACGCACACACACACACAGGCAGATCACCTTGTCTTGAGGAAGGGCCGATCAGTTCAAGGGCCGATCAGTTCAACGTAATGAAATGAAATGAAATTGTATTTGTCACATGCGCCGAATACAACAGGTGTTGACCTTATCTTACAGTGAAATGCTTACTTACAAGCCCTTAAACAACAATGCTTTAAGAAGTTAAGAAAAAACAAGTGTTAAATAGAAAATTAAAATGAATAAATAATTAAAGAGCAGTAGTAAAATAACAATAGCGAGGCTATATAGAGGGTGTACCGGTGCAGAGTCAATGTGTGGAGGCACCGGTTAGTCGAGGTAATTGAGGTAATATGTACATGTACAGTCGTGGCCAAAAGTTTTGAGAATGACACAGATATTAATTTCCACTTTTGAGGATCTAAGGACCCATGCCAAATCTTTTCAGTCTACTGAGGGGGAATAGGTTTTGTTGTGCCCTCTTGATGACTGTCTTAGTGTGTTTTGTTGGTGATGTGGACACCAAGGAACTTGAAACTCTCAACCTGCTCCACTGCAGCCCCATCGATGAGATTGGTGGTGTGCTCGTTCCTCCTTTTCCTTTAGTCCACAATCATCTCCTTTGTCTTGATCACGTTGAGGGAGAGGTTGTTGTCCTGGCACCACACGGCCAGGTTAAATAAAATCAAATGTATTTATAAAGCCCTTCTTACATCAGCTGATGTCACAAAGGGCTGTACAAAAACCCCGCCTAAAACCCCAAACAGAAAGCAGTGCAGGTGTAGAAGCACGGTGGTCAGGAAAAACTCCCTAGAAAGGTCTCTGACCTCCTCCTGATTGGCTGTCTCATCGTTGTCAGTGATCAGGCCTACCACTGTTGTCATCTACAAACTTGATGATGGTGTTGGAGTTGTGCCTGGTCATGCAGTCATGAGTGAACAAGGAGTACAGGAGGGGACTGAGCACGCACCAACGAGGGGCCCCTATGTTGATGATCAGCGTGGCAGATGTTTTGTAACCTACCCTTACCACCTGGGGGGCGGCCCGTCAGGAAGTCCAGAATCCAGTTGCAGAGGGATGTGTTTAGTCCCAGGGTCCTTAGCTTAGTGATTAGCTTTGAGGGCACTATGGTGTTGAACGCTAAGCTGTAGTCAATGAATAGCATTCTCACATAGGTGTTCCTTTTGTCCAGGTGGGAAAGGGCAGTGTGGCGTGCAATAGAGATTGCCTCATCTGTGGATCTGTTTGGGTGGTATGCAAATTGAGGTTGGTCTAAGGTTTCTGGGATAATGGTGTTGATGTGAGCCATGACCGGCATTTCAAAGCATTTCTTGACTGGAGACGTGAGTGCTACGGGTCGGTTGTCATTTAGGCAGGTTACCTTAGTGTTCTTGGGCACAGGGATAGGGACTATGGTGGTCTGCTTGAAACATGTTGGTATTCCAGACTCAGTCAGGGACAGGTTGAAAATCTCAGTGAAGACACTTGCCAGATGGTCAGCGCATGTTTGGAGTACACGTCCTTGTAATCCGTCTGGCCCTGCGGCCTTGTGAATGTTGACCTGTTTAAAGGTCTTACTCACATTGGCTACGTAGAGCATTATCACACAGTTGTTCGGAACAACTGATGCTCTGATGTATGTTTCAGTGTTACTTGCCTCGAAGCGAGCATGGAAGTAATTTAGCTCGTCTGGTAGGCTCGTGTCACTGGGCAGCTTGCGTCTTTGCTTCCCTTTGTAGTCTGTAGTAGTTTGCAAGCCCTGCCACATGCGAGGAGCGTCGGAGCCGGTGTAGTACGATTAGATTGTAGTCCTGTATTTACGCTTTGCCTGTTTGATGGTTTGTCGGAGGTTATAGCGGGATTTCTTATAAGCTTCCAGGTTAGAGTCCCGCTCCTTGAAAGCGGCAGCTCTACCCTTTAGCTCAGTGCGGATGTTGCCTGTAATCCATGGCTTCTGGTTTGGGTATGTAGGTATGGTCACTGTGGGGACGACGTCATCAATACACTTATTGATGAAGCCTGTGACTGATGTGGTGTACTCCTCAATGCCATCGGAAGAATCCTGGAACATGTTCCAGTCTGTGATAGCAAAACAGTCCTGTAGCTTAGCATCTGCTTCATCTGACCACTTTCTTATTGACCGAGTCACTGGTGCTTCCTGCATTAGTTTTTACTTTGAAGCAAGAATCAGGAGGATAGAATTATGGTCCGATTTGCCAAATGGAGGGCCAGAGAGAGCTTTGTACGTGTCTCTGTGTGTGGAGTAAAGGTGGTCTAGAGTTGTTTTCCCTCTGGTTGCATATTTAACATGCTGGTAGAAATTAGGTAAAATGGATTTAAGTTTCCCTGCATTAAAGTCCCTGGCCACTAGGAGCGCCGCCTCCGGATAAGCTTTTTTCTGTTTGCTAATGGCCGTATACAGCTCATTGGGTGCGGTCTTAGTGCTAGCATCGGTTTGTGGTGGTAAATAGATAGCTATGAAAAATAGAGAGGAAAATTATTTTTGGTAAATAGTGTGGTATACAGCTTATCATGAGATACTCTACCTCAGGCGAGCAAAACCTCGAGACTTCCTTAGATTTCATGCACCAGCTGTTGTTTACAAATATACATAGAGCACCACTCCTTGTCTTACCATAGGCCACTGTTCTATCCTGCCGAAAAAGCTTGAAACCCGCCAGATGTATGTTATTCATGCCGTCGTTTTGCCACGACTCGGTGAAACATAAGATTTTACGTTTTTTTTATTTTCCTGTTGGTAAGATATACATGATTGTAGTTCATCTATTTTATTTTCCATTGATTGTACGTTGGTTAATAGTACCGATGGTAAAGGGAGATTACCCGCTCCCCGCCGGATCCTTACAAGGCACCCGCACCTTCGCCCCCGATATCTTCGTCTCTTTCTCCTGCGTATGACGGGGATGTGGGCCTTGTCGGGCGTCTGAAAGAAATCCTTCCCGTCCGACTCATTAAAGAGAAAGTATTCCTCCAGTACGGGTTGAGTAATCGCTGTCCTGATACCTAGAAGCTCTTTTCAGTCATAAGACACGGTGGCAGAAACATTATATAGAAAAAAGGTTACAAATAACGAAAAAACACACACAATAGCACAATTGGTTAGGGGATTGTAAAACGCCAGCCATCTCCTCCGTCGCCATTATCTAATCCAGATGGGGGAAAAACTCCACAGGGCTTATAGATGACGGGTAGATAAATGGAGAGAGAGAGAAATGCAGGGAGAGAGAGAGAGAGATGCAGGGAGAGTAAGAGATATGCAGGGAGAGAGAGAGAGATGCAGGGAGAGAGAGAGAGAGATGCAGGGAGAAGAGAGAGAGATGCAGGGAGAAGAGAGAGAGATGCAGGGAGAGAGAGAGAGATGCAGGGAGAGTAAGAGATATGCAGGGAGAGAGGGAGATATGCAGGGAGAGAGAGAGATGCAGGGAGAGAGAGAGATGCAGGGAGAGAGAGAGATGCAGGGAGAGAGAGAGAGATGCAGGGAGAGAGAGAGAGATGCAGGGAGAGAGAGAGAGATGCAGAGAGAGAGAGAGAGATGCAGGGAGAGAGAGATGCAGGGAGAGAGAGAGAGAGATGCAGGGTGTGACTCAGCTCTGAGTCATCGCCCAGCTTTTGAATTCGAATGACAGTTAATCTCTCCATCCCTCTGTTTCTTTCTTAATCTCTCTCTTTCTCTCTCCGTCTCCCTCCAGGTTGACACAATGTTTTCTCCCCTCTGTTTCCTGTTATTATAGCTGATGGTGCAGTGGGCCTTATGGTGCTGTCAAATGTTAAAAACGGTCAGCCCAGTGCCCCATACCAGTCCATCCCAGAGCCCATCTCTACACCCCAGGTGGTCTACAGCCCCCCTGTGCAGCCCCAGGCCCAGCTGCACCAGGGAGCCTACCAGAAGCCCACTGCACAGCCTCCCCAAGTGGCCTACCCCTTAGCTACTACCACACAGCTTCATCAGGTACCCTACCAGCAAGCCACCACTCAGCTGCACCACGGGGCCTACCAGCAACCTAAAGCACAGCTTCACCAGGGGGACTACCAGTCTTCACCTGTAAGTTTTCTCATACAAAATTCCCCATTGCCTCTAACTCAAATTACAAAACTCATTATTCTAAACGTATTCTCACTGCAAGTCTCAGACATTCCCTTTTTATGTCTCTTTAGCTCCTTGTTAATGTTTTCTTTTCGGTATTATCTGTCTTTTGTAAAGACAAACTGAACTAAAATCTGTTTTCTTTTGTCCTGTCGATGCCACCTGAGCAGCGACACTTCAGTGAGCCCTTTGCATTCCAGAATGCTCTTCTCTCCCCAGAGATGGCAGGAGAGTTCTTGGTTGGTTGTGGGACCAATGAGAGTACAGTGTGTTGTGGTGGGAGCAATCAGTGCGCTAGACGTGGAAGCACCTCCTTGATTGACATGTGCAGGACCCACTCCCTCCCTAAGCCTCTGTGTCGTTCTCCCTGCCACCTCTGTCCCAAACGAGACAAGGTCACACATCGGAGCCCGGGGGGTAACAAAAACTCAGAGGAGCACGCAGCAGCCACGGTCCCCCCTTTAGACTCTCCTCCCCCTCAGTATTCTGTCCTCTCCCCTCACCTGTCCCAGCACCATCAGTGTTCCTACCATGACTCAATCAATCAATCAGTCAATCCCCCCCATCCTGCCATCCTGGTTACAAATCCTGTACGACGCTCCTCAGACCTCCCTCTACCCCACTCCCGCAGGGCCTGTGTGAGCTTTGACCTTCTACTAAGAACTAGGATGGAGGCTGGGGGGTCTCTAGGCCACCTTTACACGCCTCCCCTCCCTCCCTCCGCCCAGCGCTCATCAGTACACACCCCCTCCCTAGTCTCCCCCCAGCTTCTCTCACTGCTCAATCGCCCTCTAATCACCTCCCCCCTGTCGGCTCCTCCATCTCCCTCACATCTTTCCCCGCCTCCTTCCCTATTGGTCCGCTCCTCCAGTGGAGATCTCTCCCTGCTCGACCACTGTCTCAGCCACATCGTCAGTCGCAGGAGAAGCTCCCCAACACCCCTACACGCCCCGTACCGGCCCAGCCAAAGCTATGGAGAGGCTAGGGTTCGCGGGACCAGCTCCCCTACTTCCCCAGACAGCGGGGCCTATTGGCCAAGCCAAAGCCAGCCCACCTCTCCAGTGCCTGAGCATTCTGACCAAGGCCTGGGTTTGGAAAAGTCCCTGCTTCTATCACCAAATGGTTCAATGGTAGGTCAGGGATACTACCGGCTTGATTGAACTTTGACCCTTCTGAGCCATTGCCATAGCAACACCACACTTAGCTGCAGCACCTCAGCTTTCTCTTAGCCTCGCAAGCTGCCAGATCCCGCGAGCTTCGCTTTCTGTCCCTCCCATGATGACCAAGTGCAACATTACTTCCCAATCCCAAATCAACCCCTAGGGATGCAACATTTCCGGTAACTCCCAAATTTCCCAGGTTTTCCATAAGTCCTCATTGGAGGATTTTCTGCTTATTCCCTCCTGAAAAATCTCCCAACTGGGATTTCTGGAAAACCTTGGATTTTTAGGAAAGTTACTGTAATTTCCTGACCATAACACCGATCCTCAAGCGCAACAGTGATGTTCTATCTGCCTCTGTTCACTCCTCAGCATATAAACACCACATGGCTCGATTACTACTTCTTCTTTGGGATGATGGACCAGCTGTGTAGATTCCCTTACTATTGCAGCAGCCATTCCTCAATTACTTTTATCCGGCAGTTTCCAGCAACAATATCAACCCTGCTCAACAATGATTCGTCCCGTCTTTGCTCCTGTGAAGAAAAATTATGATTCTATATGATGTGTTCTTGATAATCTTTGTCATAAACTGAAAGACTGCATTTTCCCTTGTGTGTTCCAGCCCAGTGCAGGGTGGATCCAGGCCCAGGCCCAGGCCCAGGCACAGCCAGCCTCTGCTCCAGCCACCCCAGGGCCTCCGATACATCAGAACGGCCCCACGGCCCCACAGAGCTTCCCAGCTGCTGCCCCTCTCACCACTGTACAGGCACAGGCGCAGCCTGCTGTTACAGCCCAGCCTAGCCACGAGGTAAGGATCTGTTCTGAATCTAACACTTGGGTGTTAAGATGGCGTCGTTGTACATGCCCGTAACCAATTGTGCTATTTTGTTCATTTTTGTTGTTGCTTTGTTTGTAACTTATTTTGTACATAATGTTGCTGCTACCGTCTCTTATGACCGAAAATAACATCAGAACTGGGATTACTCACTGGAAAAAGCTTTTTCCTTTAACGAGTCCGACGAGAAAGATATACTGCTCTCCCGGGAACAGGCCCAGATCCCCGTCATTTGCAAGAAGAAAAGACGGAGGAAAAGAGGACGCAGATCGGGCTGCCTTTTGAGAATCCGTAGGCGAGCGAGTAAACTCCCACTGCTATCAATTCTACTTGCTAACATGCAATCATTGGAAAATAAAATTGATGACTTACGATTATCCTACCAACAGGCTATTAAGAACTGTAATATCTTATGTTTCACCGAGTCGCGGCTCAACCACTCAACCAACTCTATAAGGCCATAAGCAAACAAGAAAATGCTCACCCAGATGCAGCGCTCCTAGTTGCCGGGGACTTTAATGCATGCAAACTTAAATCAGTTTTACCAAATTTTCACCAGCATGTCACATGCCTTTACTCCACACATAGAGATGCATACAAAGCTCTCCCTTGCCCTCCATTTGGCTCCTGATTCCTGCTTACAAGCAAAAACTAAAGCAGGAAGTACCAGTGAATCGCTCAATACGGAAGTGGTCAGATGACGCGGATGCTACGCTACAGGACTGTTTTGCTACCACAGACTGGAATATGTTCCGGGATTCATCCAATGGCATTGAGGAGTATACCACCTCAGTTATCGGCTTCATCAATAAGTGCATTGACGACGTTGTCCCCACAGTGACCGTACGTACATATCCCAACCAGAAGCCATGGATTACAGGCAACATTGTATCAAGCTAAAGGCTAGAGCTGCCGCTTTCAAGGAGCGGGATACTAATCCGGACGCCTTTAAGAAATCCTGCTATGCCCTCAGACGAACCATCAAACAAGCAAAGCATCAATACAGGATTAAGATTGAATCCTACTACACTGGCTCTGACGCTCGTCAGATGTGGCAGGGCTTGAAAAATATTACGGACTACAAAGGGAAACCCAGACGCGAGCTGCCCAGTGACGCGAGCCTATCAGACGAGCTAAATGTCTTTTATGCTCGCTTCGAGGCAAGCAACACTGAAGCATGCACGAGAGCACCAGATGTTCTGGATGACTGTGTGATAACGCTCTCGGTAGTCGATGAGAGCAAGACCTTTAAACAGGTCAACATTCACAAAGCCACAGGGCCAGATGGATCATCAGGACGTGTACTCAAAGCACGCGCTGACCAACTGGCAAGTGTCTTCATTGACATTTTCAACCTCTCCCTGACTGAGTCTGTAATACCTACATGTTTCAAGCAGACCACCATAGTCCCTGTGCCCAAGGAAGTGAAGGTAACCTGCCTAAAGGATTTCCGCCCCGTAGCACTCACAACGGTAGCCATGAAGTGCTTTGAAAGGCTGGTTAGGGCTCACATCAACAACATCCTTCGGATACCCTAGACCCACTCCAATTCTCATAACGCCCCAACAGATTTACAGATGACGCAATCTCAATCATACTGCGCTTTCCCACCTGGACAAAAGGAACACCTATGTGAGAATGCTGTTCATTGACTACAGCTCAGAGTTCAACACCATAGTGCCCACGAAGCTCATCACTCAGCTAAGTACCCGGGGACTAAACACCTCCCTCTGCAACTGTATCCTGTACTCCCTGTTCGCCCACGACTGCGTGGCCAAACACGACTCCAACACCATCATTAAGTTTGCTGACGATACAACAGTGGTAGGACTGATCACTGACAATGATGAGACAGCCTATAGGGAGGAGGTCAGAGAACTGGCAGCGTGGTGCCAGGACAACAACCTCTCCCTCAATATGAACAAGACAAAGGAGCTGATCGTGGACTACAGGAAAAGGTGGGCCGAACAGGCCTCCATTAACATTGATGGGGCTGTAGTGGAGCGGGTCGAGAGTTTCAAGTTCCTTGGTGTACACATGACCAACGATCTTTCAAGGTCCAAACACACCAAGACAGTCTTGAAGAGGGCACGATGAAACCTTTTCCCCTTCAGAAGACTGAAAATATTTGGTATGTGTCCCCAGATCCTCCAAAAGTTCTTCAGCTTTGCCATCGAGAGCATCTTGACCGGTTGCATCACCGCCTGGTATGGCAACTGCTCGCCATCTGACTCTAAGGCCCTATAGAGGGTAGTGCGTGCTTGCCCAGTACATCACCAAGGCCAAACTTCCTGCAATCCAGAACCTGTATAATAGGCAGTGTCAGAGGAAAGCCCATAAAATTGTCAGAGACTCCAGCCACTTGTCATAGACTGTTTCTCTGCTACCTCACAGCACGCGGTACCGGAGCGCCAAGTCTAGGACCAAAAGGCTCCTTAACAGCTTCTACCCCCAAGCCATCAGACTGCTGAGCAATTAATCAAATGGCCACTGGACTGTTACATTGAACCCCCCCAATTTGTTCTGTACACTGCTGCTACTCGCTGTTTATTATCTATGCGTAGCCACTTCACCTGACCCCTACCTGCATGTACAAATTACCTCAACTAACCTGTTGAACCTCAGCACACTGACTCGGTACCGGTAACCCCTGTATATATCCTCGTAATTGTTATGTTATTGTGTTGCTTTTTATAATTTACTTTACTTTAGTTTATTTGGTAAATATTTTCTTAACTCTTCTTTAACTGCACTAAGGGCTTGTAAGTAAGCATTTCACGGTAAGGTTTACACTTATTGTATTCGGTGCATGGGACAAATAAAGTTTGATTTGACTTTTTGATTTAAATCTGAGTGTAAATATGAGATGTTTCAGTCAGATGCTGTCTGTCCCCAGGCTTCTGTTTAATAAGCAGAGATGATAGTGGATGTGATTTTTGTTGTTCTCAGCTGTGTGTGTGTGTGTGTGTGTATGTGTGAGCCCAGAGCTTTGTGTATGTTTATGTTTGTGTCCCAAGTCAGACGCTGTGATCGAGGGTGTGTGTTCCAGTCAGACAGACTGTTTGGCAACTAGGCGACTGGACAGGCAGAGTGTATGAGATGCACTATATTATGCTTGTGGAACAGGACAGATATAGATGTTCAATTAACTTCGTCATGATTTTTACTCACCCTGCCTGTCCTCTCTCTCTCTCTCTATCTCTTTCCCTCCCTCTCTCCCTACCACAGTTGGCTGCCAGCCAGCCTCTACCTCAGCAGTGCTCTGACATCACCATCAGTCTTGCCCAATCAGCTGCCTGCCTGGGCAGCAATGCTTCTAACCCTCTACAGCAGCCTTCCCAGGCCACGCCCCCTCTCCAGCCACTGCAGATCAACACACAGGTGGGCAGGAGATTTGTTAGATTCTTCGGGGATTTCATTAGAATCTCTTTAAGACCTTGTTCAGACTAAGTCCTTAAACATTTAAGTACAATTTATAATACAATCACATGTTCACATAGAACACACTGTTACAAACAACAGACGTAATACATTGACAGGTAAGAAAAACATAATGTATACAAAGTTAATATATGTAAAAAAAAATCCTGATGATAAGTACTCTGACAGTTTGAAAAGATAGCTTGGTTCCTTCATCTGCCCTAGTCCTGTACAACCTTCCAAATGATTATGTTCAACTGGTTCTAAACTATTGTTTGAATTTATATTTTTTAAAGGAAAAGGTGCAACACTCGCTCACCATAAAATTATTAATATTATTCTTTCTTTCAAGGTTAAAAGATTAACGTTTCGGCCTGCAATGGCCTTCGTCAGAATCAGAATATATATTGAAAGGTTTCTAGTTTGCTCAGATAAATTATTCCAATTCTTCATTGCTCTGAAACAAAACGTTAATTTGACAGTATACCTTCTCTGCCGGGATAACACATAGATGGTGGACAATCTATTCCTAGAATTGACTTACCAACTGAACCCTGCTGTGAATGCAGTTCGGCCATTTTTCAATGGTGTACTCTGAAACAAAATAAGCATTTCTTTTTATTTTGTATTATCTTACTGATTGATGACCACCCAAGAGCATTGTGCATAACTACAACAAAGGAATCGTATCCCCACCTCGAACTTGCTGCATTTTTCTTTGCATTCTGCAGCCTCCTAATGTCACTTGCTGTTGCATTTCCCCACACCACAGAACAGCAGATCACCTGACTCTCAATATTAATGCTTGGGTTGTTTGCTTAAGAATCTTTCCCTGTAAATATTTTTGCTATCCTTCTGACCATGCATGCAGTTCTAATTCTTTTCTTACATAGATGAGTTATTTGAGACGACAATGACAAGCAGTTGTCTAGCTGTAACCCCTAGTCGTTTGGTTTCCACTTCCTTAAGTTGTACTCCCGCCATGCTTAATCGCATCCCATTTGGTGTCTGCTTTTTCCAGACCAACATAACAATTGGTTTTCTTAGCGTTCATAACACGTTTGTTCCCGGCAGACCCACTCCCTGATATTTCCCTGATCTACTTGTAGAGCTCGCTGTACCTGTTGAACAGATAGTCTTGATGTGTAGATTGTAGTATGATCCGCAAATATAGTACCTTGAGTTTCAGGTACGGACACAGCTTCGCATGCTTCAGTACATTTGGAAATTGTCCCTTTTCCAATTAGATATGTATTTCAGTGGAGCTGCAATCTGGGGAGCAGCATAGCGAAGTGTAAAATTGTCTAAGATCATAACCTGTAGATTTACCATTGGGCAATGACTTCAATAGGTTTAACACCTCTACTGACACCAGCAGTTTTTTAGCTCATGATATGATCATCATTTCATTGGACAATAGCTTGTTTGGAAGAATGGATGTTTACATGATCTCTCAGTAAATTTGTTTTCTTTGTAAAAAAAAAAAATGTTTTTTACATCAGCAAAATGACTGGCAATGTCAGCTGGTTTTGTTATTGTTCTCTCGCCAACCTCCACAGTAGATGAGCGTAATGAGAGAGATGGTGGTCCATTACCCCCAGTGAGAAATTCAATAAAAACATTCTGTAGCCTGATTTAAATCGTCCTCCAGATGCAGTGCCTTTAGAACGTATTCATACCCCTTGACTTATTCCAAATTGTGTTGTTACAGCCTGAATTCAAAATGGATTAAATATACATTTTTCCCACCCATCTATACAGAATACCCCAAAAATGACAAAGTCCAAAAATATATATAATGAAATACAGAAATATCTCATGTACATAAGCATTCACAACCCTGAGTCAGTACTTTGTAGAAGCACCTTTGGTGGCGATTACAGCTTTGAGTCGTCTTGGGTATGTCTATCAGCTTTGCGTATCTGGATTTGGGGATTTTCTCCCGTTCTTTCTCGCAGGTTCTCTCAAGCTCTGTTAAGTTAGATTCGGAGCAGCGTTCAACAGCAATCTTCAAGTCTTCCCACAGTTTTTCAATGGGATTGAAGTCTGGGGTTTGGCTGGGCCACTCAAGGACTTTCACATTCTTGTTCCAGCGATGCTTTGGCTGTATGCTTGGGGTCATTGTCCTTTTGGAACGTGAATCTTCACCCCAGTCTGAGGTTGTTTGTGCCCTGAAGCAGGTTCTAATTTGCCTGCATTGGTCTCCATTCATTGTCCCCTCTATCCTTACCAGTCTCCCAGTCCCTGCCACTGAAAAGCATCCCCATTTCATGATGCTTCACCACCACGCTTCACAGTAGGGATGGTGTTAGACGGATGATGGGCTGTGCCTGGTTTTCTCCAGACATAGCGCTTTGCATTCAAGCCAAAGAATTCAGTTTTTGTCTCATCAGACCACAGAATCGTTTGCCTTATTATCTCAGAGTCTTTCACATGCCTTTTTGCAAACTTCAGGCGTGCTGTCATGTGCCTTTTTCTCAGGAATGGCTTCCGTCTGGCCACTCTCCCATAAAGCCCAAATTGGTGAAGTGCTGTATTGACCATTGTCCTTCCAGCAGGTTCTCCCATCTCAGCCAAGGAACTCTGTAGTTCTGCCAGAGTGGTCATTGGGGTCTTGATCACTTTCCTCACCAAGGTCCTTCTTGCCCAGTTGCTCAGTTTTGTCAGGTGTGTTTCTTTCTAAGTCATGGCCTAGCAATTAAATTGTCCACAGGTAGACACCAATTAAGTTGTAATGACATCTCAAAGATGATAAAAGCAAATTGGATGCACCTGAGCTCAGTTTGGAATTTCATAGCATAGGGGTGTTTATACTTGGAGTACCAGTCAAAAGTTTGAAGACACATATTAATTCCAGGGTTTTTCTTCATTTTTACTGTTTTCTACATTGTAGAATAGTAGTGAAACATCAAAACTATGAGAACACATAAGGAATCATGCAGTAACAAAAAATGTGTTAAATCAAATCAAAATATATTTTAAATTTGAGGTTCTTCAAAGTAGCCACCCTTTGCCTTGATGACAGCTTTGCACACTTTTGGCATTCTCTCAACCAGCTTCATGAGGTAGTCACCTGGAATGCATTTCAATTAACAGGTGTGCCTTGTTAAAAGTTAATTTGTGGTATTTATTTATTTCTTAATGTGTTTGAGCCAATTCGTTCTGTTGTGACAAGGTAGGGGGTATACAGAAGATAGCCCTATTTGGTAAAAGAACAAGTCCATATTATGGCAAGAACAGCTCAAATAAGCAGAGAAACGACAGTCCATCATTACTTTATGACCTGAAGGTCAGTCAATCTGGAAAATATCAAGAACTTTGAAAGTTTCTTCAAGTGCAGTCGCAAAAACCATCAAGCGCTACGATAAAACTGGCTCTCATGAGGACTGCCACAGGAAAGGAAGACCCAGAGTTACCTCTGCTGCAGAGGATTAAGTTCATTAGAGTTACCAGACTCTGCAGCCCAAATAAATGCTTCACCGAGTTCAAGTAACAGGCACATCTCAACATCAACTGTTCAGAGGAGACTGCTGCATGGTCGATTTGCTGCAAAGAAACCACTACTAAAGGACACCAATAAGAAGAAGAGACTTGCTTGGGCCAATAAACACGAGCAATGGACATTAGACCGGTGGAAATCTGTCCTATGGTCTGATGAGTCCAAATTAGAGATTTTTGGAGACGCAGGGTAGGTGAACAGATGATCTCCACATGTGTTATTCCCACCGTGAAGTATGGAGGAGGTTTGATGGTGTGGGGGTGCTTTGCTGGTGACACTGTCTGTGATTTATTTAGAATTCATGGCACACTTAACCAGCATGGCTACCAGAGCATTCTGCAGCGATACGCTATTCCATCTGGTTTGTGGGACTATCATTTGTTTTTCAACAGGACAATGACCCAACCCACCTCCAGGCTGTGTAAGGGCTATTTGACCAAGAAGGAGAGTGATGGAGTGCTGCATCAGATGACCTGGCCTCCACAATCTCCTGACCTCAACCCAATTGAAATGGTTTGGGATGAGTTGGACTGCAGAGTGAAGGAAAAGCAGCCAACAAGTGCTCTTCGTATGTGGGAACTCCAAGACTGTTGAAAAAGCATTCCAGGTGAAGTTGGTTGAGAGAATGCCAAGAGTGTGCAAAGCTGTCATCAAGGCAAAGGGTGGATATTTGGAAGAATATAAAATATATTTTGATTTGGTTAACACTTTTTTGGTTTCTACATGATTCCTAATGTGTTATTTCATGGTTTTGATGTCTTCAATGGCCTCTGAAGCATCCAGTGTGTTTGCAGGCAGAGTAAAGAAAATAAACAAAACAACGGATGTATCTTTCCTGGAACTATACAGGCTGTCAGTAGATACACCCAAGACAAAAATGTAATTAACGATTGTTTACTCCTGGCAGTTATATTTAACTCTTTGCCACAAACAATTAACTTTAGATTGCACTACTTGCTCACAGAGGGGTTGTTTCTCCATAATGTGTAGATTCTCGCTTGACAGACTCATGGCGTTTATGCAAAACAGATCTATCATGTATATTTGATCATAACTGTAGAGGCACAATCCATAAGCAAGTAGTACCTTATGAGAGTAACCAGTAAGAAAAGTGCCCTGGAGGACTGACAGCTAAGGAACCGGGTGCAATCAATGGTGAAAATCAAACAACTTGTTTTTTTGGTGGTTTTTTTTAATTTCTGGTCGATTGTGTTTGTACTTTGTTTTGCTACCGCTGGGGACACATCATTTATGGATTGGGCCTTTAAGTAATGGATAAAGATCAGGAGTTGTGTTCACTTCTAATCTAAACTGATATCTTTGGAGAAACATAGAGATTAAAGCTGTGTGTTTACTACGTTCTCGTTATGTTGCTCTGTTTATTTAGCTATTTCCATTTTTTTTTTTTTTTGCACTACCCTGTCATGCCAACAGGTTGGAGGGGGAGTGTCGCTGCACAGTTATTTTCAGATCTCTCCAGAGATGGTCGATCAGGTTCAAGTCCAGGCTCTGGCTGAGCCACTCAAGGACATTCAGAAACTTGTCCCGAAGCCACGCCTGCGTTGTCTTGGCTGTGTGCTTAGGGCGTTTCTCCTGTTGGAAGGTGACCCTTCGCCCCAGTCTGAGCGCTCTGGAGCAGTTTTTCATCAAGGATCTCTCTGCACTTTGCTCCGTTCATCTTTTCCTCAGTCCTGACTAGTCTCCCAGTCCCTGCCGCTGAAAAACATCCCCACAGCATGATGCTGCCACCACCATGCTTCACCATAGGGATGGTGCCAGATTTCCTCCAGACTTGTCACCTGGCATTCAGGCCAAAGAGTTCAATCTTGATTTCATCAGACCATGGTCTGAGAGTCCTTTAGGTGCCTTTTGGCAAACTGCAAGTGGGCTGTCATGTGCCTTTTACTGAGGAATGTCTTCTGTCTGGCCACTCTACCATAAAGGCTTGATTGGTGGAGTGCAGCAGAGATGGTTGTCCTTCTGGAAGGTTATCAGAGTGACAATCGGGTTCTTGGTCACCTCCCTGACCAAGACCCTCTTCACCGACTCCAATCAAGTTGTAGAAACATCTCAAGGAGTCTCGTAGCAAAGGGTCTGAATACTTATGTAATAAGGTATCTGTTTTTTATTTTAAATGTTTAATACATGTCTAAAAAACTGATTTTGCTTTAGAATTGTGGGGTATTGTGTGTAGATTGATGAGGATTTGTATGTATTTAATACATTTTAGAACAAGGTTGTAACATAACATTTGGAAAAAGGTCTGAATACTTTCCTAATGCACTGTAAGCTGGCTTTACAAAACCTTCCAAATACGTTGGCTTTACATTTTGACTATGTTGGAATATGGATAGTAACTGTAGCACAGCACATAACATACATTTGGATAAACAAGTAGGTTGTACTGTGTCTTTAGCAGCAGTGGCAAAGAAGGTTCTGTAATACCTGAGTCATTCCTCCTTCCAGGTCCAGTCTGGTGCCCCTCAGGACCCCCATGGAGAGGCTCAGGTGTCGGCCCCTGCTCCGCTCCACCCCGTCCAGCCTGCCATCCTCTCCCCACCCTGGAGGGCCGAGGTGGTGGACCCCGAACCTGCTGCTGCAGCCGGGTCTGACCAGACTGTCCCTGAGAGCCCAGCCCGGGTCCCACGCCTGGCTCCGGTTCCAGCTGCAGCCCTGAAGCCCGCTGGCATCCAGATAGCAGCCCCAGTGCCTGACGGTTTCAGCTTGTCCATGACTCAGCAGAACCTGGACACTGCATCTATGTCCACCTCTTACCAACCTGAGACCAGCCAAGAGGTAGCTATTCACCACACAGTTATCAACCGTTTCTACAGTACAGTACACTCTTAGAATTAGTGGTGACTCGAGGAACCATGGAGTTCCTCAAGGAACCGTTGCTAGTTAATGGTTCATATTTGCATCTTCCGTTTCTTGAGGGATTCTTGGAGGAACCTTTAATGGTTCAATGTAGCAACGGGTTCCTGGAGGAACCCTGGAGTGGAGGCATGGCTTTACGATCGATCGTAACGGCTACCCGTTAGAGTAAATCTAATCAGCAATGTTAATGTGATGAATATTATATTAGAATATAATATGCATGAATATTCAAGGAACATTTTCATTTGCAGTGTAGAAACTTAACACGATAAACAGGAATGACGACGCTAACAAGTGACCAAAAATAACGATTTGAAAGTCACACCTCCAACAAGCCACGCCTCCAATCTCATAGGCTGCCACCTTTGCAATATATTATTAGCAATATATTATTAAAAGGTTTAAAATTGAACCCCTCCCATCACAAAACACAGGGGTTCCTCGAAGAACCTTTTTCAACTGGAAAGGTTCTTCTCGGCGCCTTGACTTCCAAGAGAGTCCAGATGCAACTCTTACTCTACTACAACGCACAGCACATACTGTGTACAGTACTCGTACATGCATCAGTGCACTCTTTTCTTGTGTGTCGGCTATGCACTGCCCATATTGTAAATGCAGGTCTGCGTCCCAAATGGCACTCTATTCCCTACGTAGGCGCTGGTCAAAAGTGGTGCACCATATAGGGAAGGAGTGGAGTGCCATTTGAGACCCAGCCATACTCTAAGCCCTGTGACATGTTCTTGTGAATCCAACAACCCCATTGTTTTGCCTTCAGGAGCCACTGCAAGAGAAACCCATGGCGTTTCACAGTTACCCAGGCTATGACAGGTGTGTGGCCATACCTTCTGAGCTTCACTCCTGTTGTTGAAATGTTCTTCCCCAACAATGGCTATAGTGGGTACTGTGTACGGTATAGGGGCTGTAGTGTGTGACCGTGGTGTGGACACCTGGCCTTGTCAATAGTGAATACTTTCTCACTGAAATCTTAAAGGGATAGTTCACCCAAGTTATAAAATGACATATTGGTTTCCTTGCCATGTAAGCAGTCTATGGACAAGGTCAGACAGCAATCCATCCTTAGGTTCAGGGTAACTATATTTTTAACCTTAACACCAGTTACTACACCAGAGTCCCGTCTTAATGACACACAGAGAGACAGAGAGAGAGAATGTGTTAAAAGTATTGTTTAACTCTTTCACATCCCTGCCTTTAGCTTCAACTCAGACGTGGCGTCGGGTAAGGAGATGAGTGATGGCTGCGATGGCTCGGCCAGCGGCGGGAAGGGGGACGGGAAGACCCGGAAACACCACCGCAAATCGGCCCGCACACGCTCCCGCCAGGAGAAGACCAACAAGCCCAAACTGAGCATGCTCAATGTAAGTCTGTCCGTCCACACGGACCGCAGCTCCGAACTGGCCAGTGCACAATAATCTTATTGTGTTACTTTTTATAATAACTTTTTTATTTTAGTCTACTTGGTAAATATTTTCTTAACTCTTCTTGAACTGAACTGTTGGTTAAGGGCTTGCAAGTAAGCATTTCACGGTAAAGTCTACACTTGTTGTTTTCGGCGCGTGGGAAAAATAAAGTTTGATTTGATTTGCTCAACGTTTTAGCCGTTCATAAGCTATTCGATTAGCCCAAAGGGCAGAAGTTTGAAACTGAAATGACAATTTATACTGTATATTCAAAATATATGCATATTCATACTTTCACATTCAAAGTGTTTCCTCCTTCCCCTCAGGTGTGCAACACAGGCGATAAGATGGTGGAATGCCAGCTGGAGACTCACAATCACAAAATGGTGACCTTCAAGTTCGACCTGGACGGAGATGCTCCGGAGGAGATAGCCATTTACATGGTGAGGTCATAACCTTGGCAGACCGGCTTCATCCCAAATTACACCCTATTCCCTTTAGAGTGCACTACTTTTGACCAGGCTCCATAGGGCTCTGGTCCAAGTAGTGCACCATGTAGGGCATAGGGTGCCGTTTGGGACGTAGACCCGGGTGCAAAAAAACGACTTGAAGTCATTTCAAATTCTTTATCTGTGCTTGAGTGAGCTTTCCTGGCTTAATGGATGAATTAGAATAGTCACAAAACTGCGAAGCCCGCCCATCTGGCGCTCCGGGACGGCTAGAGCAAATGCTCAAAAGATTTGAAGGATTTCAAATAGTATTTGACCCCAGGTCTAGACAGAGGTCCTCTGTCTGTCTGGGATGTCCTGGGGAAAGCTATTTTGAGAGCTTCAAATAGATCTTTTAATATTTAAATAGGGCCACCAAGCTCAAATGCGCTACAGCAGAAGATCTTATAAATGAGTATTCTGTTCGGTCATCCAGTTCATTATCAATCCCCTTGTAATCGTACCTTTCCAGTATTGAAATGGTATACTTACATTATGATTGTTCCTAAAGTGCTATCACTTCTTCAGTATTCTTGTTTTGGCATTACTATATTGCTTGTAGTTACATTGTGTGTGTCTGTGTGTATGTGTGTATGTGTGTATGTGTATGTGTATATGTGTATGTCTGTGTCGGTGTGTATGTGTATGTAGGTGGAGAATGGCTTCATCCTGCCCATAGAGAAGGAGATGTTCATTGACCAGCTGAAAGACATCGTGGACAAGGCTGAGGACATGCTGAGTGAGAACATGGAGGGAGAGATGGCCTCCGCCCTGGGGGGCAGTCCCCAACTGGGACACAGCTCTGGGGGGCTGGGGGGAGAGGTGAGGGGGGGCATCCCAAACACAAGTCCCTCACACACAGACGCTAATATACTCACATGGATGTTTATCCAGAAGCCACACGCATGAAATGCACGCACGCACACACACACACACATTTAATGCATCTCTCACATGTCTGTTTTATGTCTTCCTCTCTATCTCTCTGAAGATTCAGCAGCCCGGAGCACACCATCCTGTTTATCAGCAGAATGGTAATGTCTCTCTCTCTCTCTCTCTCTCTCTCTCTCTCTCTCTCTCTCTCTCTCTCTCTCTCTCTCTCTCTCTCTCTCTCTCTCTCTCTCTCTCTCTCTCTCTCTCTCTCTCTCTCTCTCTCTCTCTCTCTCTCTCTCTCTCTCTCTCTCTCTCTCTCTCCTCTCCCTCTCCCTCTCCCTCTCCCTCTCTCTCTCCCTCTCCCTCTCCCTCTCCCTCTCCCTCTCCCTCTCCCTCTCCCTCCCCCTCCCCTGTATCTATTCTATAGTGGATACTATTCAACTTGTTACAAATTGTGTAATAATTTTATATATAGTAATGGAACTTAGCCTTTTGAGCCTGGGACACGGTTCACGACTAAACTGTTGTCATCAGCCTACAGTTCTAAGATCAGTAAAGCTTGTGGTCGATGTGTATTGTCCAATCACTGGTGTACCCTTTTCGCACCTTCTGATATTTCATGGTTTGAACAATTGAAAATGTGAATTTTCAGGATGACTCAAACCACTGTATTTTTGATTTACCAATATATTTAGTGCGTAAAAGCTCTCCATACCGTTTTTTTAATGATTCATAAACACTTTTCTAATCCTAAATCATCTACAAGGTCAGAGTGTTTTTAAATCAATTGGTGCTAAAAAGGAGACGAATATATATGTATTTCGATGGCTTTCTTAAATTTTTCGTTAATGTTCATAACCCTTTTTCTCTCGATAGCCTATATTCTAATTAATTCCGTTGTTAAAATTAAAAGGTACAACGTATTTAAAACCTTTAAGATGTAAAGACCTGCGTGTTTCTGGTACCGGTTCGGACTGACATATTCGCTGTAGATCGATTTAGACCACCGAAATGGCTTGCATTGAGTGGTAGCCCTGATTCTCACGGACAGAGGAGTATGTCCACAGTTAGAATAATGAGACAGATATTTCACCGGATGTGTAAATGTGAAGCATCCAAATATGGTAGTGAGAGGAAGCCCAGTGGCCAGCATTGGGAGAAGATGGATTTTGGCTGACATTCTGCAAGTTTTCTCATCGATTAAACATTTTATCTCAATACAGTTTTCAATTCCCAAAACTACTATCTGTTTTGAACAGAGCGGATTACGTTTTTTAGACTTTACCCTTTGCCAAAGTTTCTTTTAAATCATGTAATTTAGAAGGAGTGCGTGCACTGCCAAATTTAGTTATTGCACACGCGCACTTCACAGAGTATGCGTTCCCAAACATAAATAGGCAGATACATGCTAGAACAAGAAAATAGGATCTCGCTGGCTTGTGCTTGGCTCTGCCCACCTCCTTGCTTGTTCTGCCCTCTATGACTCTTTTGTTTCCATTGGAAACGACTGGCGGTGGTCTATCTTGGTTTAGTTAAAAAAATCTTTGGTATGTCTTTTTTGCCTCTGTGAAGCAGGATGTGAATCTGACACCACTTGAAGCTGGGATGTCCCTCCTATCATTTCATTCGCTCTTCCGACTGTCCATCAACTCCTGGCTGAACCATAATTCACAGCCACCAACATGCAAGGAATCCTTACATCGTAGCGCAAGTGGTTTTGTCATCTACCACATTCAGAAATTGATGTATAGCCAGTATTCAAAAATAATTAATACAAAACACACTTTCTGTTCGTCATAGACGGACAAGAATAATATGAGATGAAAGGCGAGTTCCTAACGAGTTCAGGAAGCCGAGTTCCTAACGAGTTCAGGAAGCCAAGTTAGGGCTCTGAGACGTTCACAGTGATCGGGGCAGACGTTTTGATCAAGCGAGACCTTAAGAAAATATGCACATTTTCTCTGACACTAAACATACAAATACGTTTTTTTTTACAGTTATAAGGAAGGTGAAATCTTATAGTTAGTCATTTTATAATTTGATAATACTGTATTTAGAAAGCATGTACGTCATTTCAAGCCTTATTCATACAGTTTTGTTGAATAGGAAATGCATCATATATAATATTATATTCATATGTTTATTATATTTGTACTGTGTACATGAGCTCTTGTCTTCAAAGTGATAACACATCAGCAACTTCATTTGTTAACCAGAAAGGTGAGGTGCAGTATTACTAGTTATTGTTTATTGTCCCTCTCATGATAAATAATACTTTTTGGGGAGTACTTAGATTACATTTTCAATTACATTTAGTTACATTTCGCTGTTTTTTAAAGACCTGCTCTGAAACTCGGGGACTAGTAAGTATTTTTTAAACCTCCAATTTGGGCTGGATGTGTAGATGTGTAGTTCTACATGCATAATATATGAGCAAAATTACTGTTTTACCCCAATTAGCCACAAAATCCCTAATTTGGGCCAGCCCCCTAGCAATTTGTGTTTCAGCCAATTACCTTCAGCCCCTCACCATTTGAGTGACAGCTAGCAAGATGCACACATAGCAAAGCGAGAGAGAGAGAGAGCAATGATGTGGTGCACATATAGTATGTGTGGTAGTATGCAATTTTCGGGGACCACTTTTGGCTTTTGAGTACTACTTTCAGAACTACTGGCTAAAAAGTGTATACAAAAAGTATGGTTGAATTAAATGTATTCAGAGGGAGCAACTCCTCCAAAACCAGTTATGCACCTTGGTTATTCCATGTCGTTTCAGCAAGCCACAACACCCACCAACCTCAAATTCTTCAGAAAACTTTTTTGTAATTAGAAACAGAATTCCTGTAACATAACTTTGTTGATTTTTTGTTCTTCGATTTTTGATAAATTATGCTAATTGATTGCACCCAAATTGGCCCTTTTTAATTTATAGGATTGACATAATAGTCAATAAATAACCACCCACAGACCCCCACACCAATCCCACCCCAACAACCAGTATATATTATCAGTTCTCTGTCTGTAATATAGAGCTGCGGCTTGGAGTATTGCTTCTTCATCCCTTGTAATGTATTCTGTGTGAATCTGGTGATGTTTTGTCCCTGTTTGGAGAAATTAGCCATTGAAACTTGTACTAACTTTCGCGACTTCGCTTGCATTATTTACCATAAATTTGTGTGAACGTTTCAGATTTTGCCCACTAGGTGCCGCTGTTCCTGCTACTGCCAGCACAACTTGCTGTCCATTTTGCTGGTCTCTTGTGTTTAATAAATGGATCAACTTTGGGTAGGAAACCAATAGCTTTTACTCATGATGAAAATCAATTGTGTGGTCAAGCCATTCCTCCATGAAAGCAATTACGTTTGTCCTTCTCTTAGCAACCTTTTGCTTCAACCCAACACTCCTGGAATAATCCTACAAATGGCAGCTCTCTGAGCTTTGGTGCAATTCTCATTAAAAGTCCAAAACTTTGATGGAGAAATGGGCTAGTGTATAAAATGTTGTGACAACCGTAATAAAATAATACAATTATAAACAATTATTTGCCCACTAGATGCATGGCAGGTGTATGTTTGTCAGTATAATTATTAGAAAACATCTATATATGTAGTGTGATTAGTGACATGTACCATTAAATCCAACTCAAAACCATTACCATTGCAAAACACTGTGTGTTTGGGACTTTTACCATTGAAGCCCGTCAGAGACTATAACATTGAAACCATTAGAACTACTTTAGCCTAATGGTTGCTTGTTCGCCAGGAATTGTCTAACTAATCCAGACCTTTTTGAAGGGAGTAAACCACACACAGAGGGGCCATTTCCTGGACACAAATCAAGCCTAAGAGATGGACAAACGGAATTGCTTTCATGAAAGACTGGCTTGAATTGTAAAGATGACCATACCATTTGTTTTTCATCATGAGCAAAAGCTATTGGTGGTTTTTTGGCTAAAGTTGGAAAAAAACATTTGTGAATAATTTAATTAACAAAAGAGACCAGCAAAATTGATAAAAGTGTGTGCTGCCAGTGTAACGGATGTTAAATGGCTAGCTAGTTAGCGGTGGTTCGCGCTAATAGCCTTTCAATCGGTGACGTCACTTGCTCTGAGACCTTGAAGTAGTGGTTCCCCTTGCTCTGCAAGGGCCGCGGCTTTTGTGGTGTGATGGGTAACGACGCTTCGTGGGTGTCAGTTGTTGATGTGTGCAGAGGGTCCCTGGTTCGCTCCCGGGTCGGGGCGAGGGGACGGACTAAAGTTAAACTGTTACATTGATGCTGTTGACCTGGATCACTGGTTGCTGCGGAAAAGGAGGAGGTCGAAAGAGGGGTGAGTGTAACGGATGTGAAATGGCTAGCTAGTTAGCAGTGGTGCGCGCTAATAGCCTTTCAATCGGTGACATCACTTGCTCTGAGACCTTGAAGTAGTGGTTCCCCTTGCTCTGCAAGGGCCGGGCCTTTTGTGGAGCGATGGGTAACGATGCTTCGTGGGTGACTGTTGTTGATGTGTGCAGAGGGTCCCTAGTTCGCGCCCGGGTCGGGGCGAGGGGACGGACTAAAGTTATACTGTTACACCAGTAGCAGGAACATCGGACAAAACTTGGTACTACCATACTCTTTTATGGTAAATAATGCTAGCGACTTCAATGGCTAATTTCTCTGAACAGCGGAAAAAACCCATCACCAGATCCACAGGGAATACATTACAAAGGATGAAGAAGCAATACTCCAAGCAGCAGCTCCATACTACTTGTCAGACATAGAGAACTGATACTGTTTACTGGTTGTTGGGTGCTGGGATTGGCGTGGAGTGTGGGGGGTCCGTGAGTGGCTTTTGATCATTGTATTGGATTCCTCATGTCTTACTCATTGTTATGAAGAATCATGGTCCAAATCGGATGATAGGTACTATATTTATGGACGATTAATTGAATCATATAAATTAAAATAGCCAATTTGGGCACCATCAATTAGCTTCATTTAGCAGATATGAAATAATATTTTAGGAATGTTAAACTTATCCGTTTCTAACTACAGAAATTATTTCAGAACAATCTGAGATGGTGGGTGTCAAAATCCTCTTTCTTGTGTTTTTTTGAGATGGAATGACTCACCTGCAAAAGGTACGTCTGAACTACGGAGAAGTGCTTAAATCAAAACGATTAAAAAAGGCATAGAATTTCTAAGTCTGAATCGGCCCCATAGTGAGTGGGATGTCTGTGGGGGAAGGTTTTTAAAGGAGATGGTACTAAGGGCTGTGTGGGTGGGCTGAGTAAATTTTGGATGTTTTGGTTGCTATATCTGTTTGACTGGCCTTTCTCTTCCACTCTCTTTCTCTATCTCTCCCTATCTTTCTCTCAGTGCTCCACACAGGGAAGAGATGGTTCATCATCTGCCCAGTGGAGGAGCCTCCCACCTCCAGCCAGGATGGAACTACAAACATAACTGCTGATGGGACTACAACTGCTCAGCCTGACAGGACTACAATTGCACAGCCTGATGGGATTACGGTGCCTGGCCAGTCTGCTGAAGGTGGCACTGCAGGGACTGCTTCAGGCAGAGGTGACTTTGTTTCCATGTGACCATTTGAACATGAAGCCATCCTGGTCGAGCCATGCTACCATGCTGCCCTCTAGTGCTCAATGAATGAACAACGTTCTGTCAACATCTGTAGTCAGCCATGGGTACAATTGTAAAAGAAGGTTCAGGACAGCAGCTTAGAGAGTGTTGTTTTTTCGCTGTTGCATTTCTGTGCAAGCTCCTTTGTCAAACCACTTTTGCCTGTCAGAATGCCACAAATACAATATTGAGTTGTTAAGTTGAAATATTTACATGTCTTTGGATGTGGTCCTGTTGTAGAATGGTTGATTAAGAGGATGCTAGTCCTATTGCCTTTCTGTTTATAATCTTCTGTCTTTTGCTTTTCTCCTGCAGTATCAGCGTCGTCCTCCATAGCTAACTCAGTTTCTGGGGGGAGTGGAGGCTTTGCCTACGAGGGCTATGGACTCTGTAGCCCTCCCATACTGTCCTCCACAGACCCTCTCCTCCTGGCCATGTCCCATGTCCCAGCCCCCTCTGGCCCCCCATCTGTCCACCCAGGACCTCCTCCAGAGGGCCAGACCCACAGTTCTACCCTTCCCAGGGTGCATCACACCCAGCCAGCCTCGGCTCCTCCAGTGGCCCCCTCTGGAGGTCGCCGCAGCTTCCTGTCCGGAGAGGAGCACCAGGGAGGAGGGCGTCTGGGTGCCATCTCTCCCATCCACGCTGCCCAGCAGATGGCAGAGATGGCGTGCACTGCCTCCATGGTGGAGGAGGTGCCCTGTTGCCCGCTGGTCATGCCCCTGTCCCTGAACGTGAGTTGTGATGCCCAAGGGAGCTCAACTCCCCTCACCCCTCTGCCCCCCCAGGACCCCCCTACTTCCTCAGCCAGAGAGTCCCTACAACTCTCCTACCCCTCTGTTTCCCGCGGCGACCGCTCCCAGCAGCCCGTGGTGCTCCATCAGCCTTTCTCTTCAGTGGGCGGAGCCAAGGCCCCCTCGTTACCCCAGAGCCCGGCTCCCCACCAGCACACGGCAGGGGGGCCCAGTGAGTCGGACGGGGAGGGTCGAGGGGTGGGGGGTCGGGGGGGCTTTGTGGACAGCACCATCAAGACTCTGGATGAGAAGCTGAGGAACCTGCTGTACCAGGAGTACGCTCCCATGTACCCATCAGGCACTGCTGCGGAGACACCCGGCTCGGGGACAGAGTACGTCCAGTCCCCTCCTGGGCCCGACAGTGCCACCCTGGGGTCAGGAAACAGCACACCTGGACCCATGGGGGAAGGGCGCTACCGGACAGGGGAACAGCTGGTAAACATAGAACATGTTATCCATAGAACTCATAGAAAGCATCCCAAATGGCACCATATTTCCTGAATTAGTGCAGTACTTTTGACCAGAGCCCTAAGGGCACCATTTGGGACTCAAACATACTTTCCTTTCTGAGATTATAATTGTTTTCTTTACCCACACCCCAGACTACATGTAAAGTACACGCAATCTACCTATACCATTCATCCTTACATGTTGGCCATTCTCCCTTTAACAACGACTGCATTAAATTACCCTCATACATTATATTACCCTCATGCCCTCTCTTTCTCGGCTTCAATCTTTTACCGTCTCTCTTTTCTCAACCCTCCCTCACCACTTTGTCTTTCAGCCTCAGATCCCAGAGAGGATGGACAGTTTAAGCGCGTTGAGTGATTCTGCCATGTGTGGTATGTACACTACTGTGTTGTATGTAGGCTACAAAATTACAGTTGCAATTATTTTCCTTTAACTTATAGGTCAGCTGTCAGCTGTCACTGTTGTGGAAGTGCAAGACCAAAATCAAGTTATTGTAGTTATTTAGATAACCTAGATAATCTCTCTCATTCTCTCTGTCTGCAGCCCCCATGTCTAGGAGAAAGAACATACTCCACTCTACCTCCTGCTCTGGTTCGGGCGCCAGTGGCCGGTCTAAGGTACTTTACTGTGTTACATGCTACACAGATCATACACGTGACGTTAGCTAGCGAGCTAACGTTTGATAGCTAATCAACAGTGTGCTTTAACTTGCAATAAAAGGGACTTTCTGACTAAATTAGAAACTTATATCTGAAAATGGAGCTAGACTCTTACCCGTATACATGGATGAACGCTTCACGGCAGACTGGAACCATTTAACTCGTGGTGTGTGCAGAATGTAGCCCTAAACTTTTTCGATAGCGCCTGCTAAATTCAGGGCATCAATGTTGAGAAAAGTAGCAAAACTTTTGTAGATCGATGGCTAACGTTATATATTTCAACAACAACGCGGTAGAAACGACTGTTAACACATAATGAGCAGCTCACGTTATAAACAGAAGCATGCTACATTGCAGACCAATCCAAACTCATCTCCCGGCATGTCCAGCCCATCCGTTATCTCAGCCAATCATGGCTAAAAGGAAGATTCCTGTCTTTTCCGTAGCTAAACCAGCTTCCTAGTTTACTGAAACAAGTCACATATTTGTTCCCAATAGTCAGTATCCACTACTACCTCTAGAGGTGCAATACCTCTTAGTTACGCCTACATACAATACCTGACTAATGGAAGCTTTCAAATATAACGTCTTATAAAGTTAGTTTTGTAGAGGAAACGGTGAATGCGGTATTTTAGACCGATATCATAATTACCTGCAAAGGTATTAACTTAGAAGTGGCTTTTTAAACAATAACTGTATCATTGCTGTTGTCATCCGTGTCTTTAGATAATCATAGGCCCTCCTGACATGGTGACGCGAGGAGAGCTGAAGCAGAGGAGTTGGAGCAGCGCTGCCTCCCCAGCACATCCTGCTGGCCACTCAGACCACCGCATCAGTGCCCAGGCAATGGCCATGGCCCCCTCCACCACCATCGGACGCTTCTCCGTGGTCAGCACCGAGGACGACGTCACCCTGAGGACCCGCAGCAGCCGCTACTCTGCGCCGCCCGACTTCTACCTGGATACACCCCCCTCCATGGCCAAACGGGGGTCACTGCCGCGCGCCTCCACTACCACTTCCATGTCTGTTGATGTTACGGTCCACGCACACCCACGCTTCCTGTCGTCAGACTCGGGGGCGGAGAGTAGTCCCGCCAAGCTGGCCCCGGCCACACCTTCACGGCACGGCCACTCGGGGGAGCGAAGAGGAAGTGACCTCATGAAGAGGGCGGTGGCCTTCCTGCGCCGTTCGGGCCGTCGCAGTAGTAGTGTGCAGAGCTCTGATTCGCCGAGCCGGCAGGGGGGCGTGCACGGCTCGGCCTATGTCAGTAGTGACAACGACTCCGAGATGGAGGACTCGGATATGAAGAGAGAGCTGACCAGACTCAAGGAGAAGTAAGTTGTGTGTGTTTAGAACAGGGGTTCTCAAACTGTTTTGCTTCGTGACCCACCAATTGTCTTTTGATTCGCAAACCACCATAAGGGTAGAAGAAAAATACACAGACCAAATAATACATTTTTTTTAAAGCAGTTTGAAAGCTAATCTCTTGCAATTCCACACAATTCTATAAAAACATTTTTTAAGCAAATGTTGCATTTTGACATGGCTAATGCTATGTTCTTATTCTTAAACATTATAATAAAATCAATGAGGGACTGATTGTCTAGCTGTTACTTTCTTGATTGTAAATTCTCAAAGAATAGGTCCATTATCTTTTCTACAGACTTTCTATTTGATTATAGTCATTTATGTTTACACTGAAAGTGTTTTTCTTTCACTTATTTTAATTACATTTTTTGGGGCAATTTCATCTCGCGACCCACTTGGACATCTGCCGTGACCCAGAAGTGCATCCCGACCCATAGTTTGGGAACCACTGGTCTAGAAGACCATTATCTGGAGGAATCAGGCACCTTACCCTTTATCTAAACCTATCTCTCCTCCCCCTCCCCTCCAACCAGGCATTTGAAGGAGATTTCGGAGCTGCAGGCCCACCAGAGAGGTGAAATAGAGCTGCTGTACCGAAGGCTGGGTAAAGCCACTCCACCCCCACTAGGTTTCTCCCACACAGCTCCCCCCAAGCGGAAGAGCAAGCACAAGCACAAACTGAAGGCTGGCAAACTCCTCAGTCCTCTGGTACAACAGCTGAGGAACGTCACCACCAAAACCAGTGATTCTAGCAAAACCAGTGAGTATGAGGGCACTGACACCAGTCACTCCACTGATGGTGTTGAACAGCGAGATACACCTGGGATTGAACTTGGCTTGAACCCAGCTTGTCTGCGCAACTTAAGATTGCATCAGCCCACTAAAGCCTGGGCAGGTCCTCAGGTCTGAGGCAAGGTAACTCTCATCATGTGAATATAGTAGCAGGTTTAAATTGTAATATATGGGCCGGGGTCAAAATAATTGAACTAAATAGGGAACAGTGTGCCATTTGTGATGCACTTTGTCTATCTGTCCAGGTTTCTGTGTGTAATATTTACAGTTGAAATCGGAAGTTGACATACACCTTAGCCAAATACATTTGAACTCAGTTTTTCACAATTCCTGACATTTAATCCTAGTAAAAATTCCCTGTCTTAGGTCAGTTAGGATCACCACTTTATTGTAAGAATGTGAAATGTCAGAATAATAGTAGAGCGAATGATTTCTTTCGGCTTTTATTTCTTTTATCGCATTCCCAGTGGGTCAGAAGTTTGCATACACTCAATGAGTATTTGGTAGCATTGCCTTTAAATTGCTTAACTTGGGTCAAACGGTTCGGGTAGCCTTCCACAAGCTTCCCACAACAAGTTGGGTGAATTTTGGCCCATTCCTCCTGACATAGCTCGTGTAACTGAGTCAGTTTTGTTGGCCTCCTTGCTCGCACACGCATTTTCAGTTTTGCAAATCTTCTATAGGATTGAGGTCAGGGCTTGGCCACTCCAATACCTTGACTTTGTTGTCCTTAAGCCATTTTGCCACAACTTTGGAAGTGTGTTTGGGGTCATTGTCCATTTGGAAGACCCATTTGCGACCAAGCTTTAACTTCCTGACTGATGTCTTGAGATGTTGCTTCAATATTTCCACATAATTTTCCTGCCTCATGATGCCATCTATTTTGTGAAGTGCACCAGTCCCTTCTGCAGCAAAACACCCCACAACATGATGCTGCCACCCCCGTGCTTCACGGTTGGGATGGTGTTCTTCGGCTTGCAAGCCTCCCCCTTTTTTCTCCAAACATAACGATGGTCTTTATGGCCAATCAGTTCTATTTTTGTTTCATCAGACCAGAGGACATTTCTCCAAAAAGTACGATCTTTGTCCCCATGTGCAGTTGCAAACCGTAGTCTGGCTTTTTTATGGCGGTTTTGGAGAAGTGGCTTCTTCATTGGTGAGTGGTCTTTCAGGTTATGTCGATATAGGACTCGTTTTACTGTGGATATAGATACTTTTGTAGCTGTTTCCTCCAGCATCTTCACAAGGTCCTTTGCTGTTGTTCTGGGATTGATTTGCACTTTTCGCACCAAAGTACGTTCATCTCTAGGAGACAGAACACGTCTCCTTCCTGAGTGTTATGACAACTGTGTGGTCCCATGGTGTCTATGTAACGGATGTGAAATGGCTAGCTAGTTAGCGGTGGTGCGCGCTAATAGCCTTTCAATCGGTGACATCACTTGCTCTGAGACCTTGAAGTAGTGATCCCCCTTGCTCTGCAAGGGCCGCGGCTTTTGTGGAGCGATGGGTAACGACGCTTCGTGGGTGTCAGTTGTTGATGTGTGCAGAGGGCCCCTGGTTCGAGCCCTGGTATGGGCGAGGGGACGGACGTAAAGTTATACTGTTACATCTATACTTGCGTACTATTGTTTGTACAGATGAACGTGGTACCTTCAGGCGTTTGGAAAGGATGAACCAGACTTGTGGAGGTCTACAATCCCTTTTCTGGGGTTGTGGCTGATTTCTTTTGATTTTCCCATGATGTCAAGCGAAGAGGTACTGACTTTGAAGGTAGGCCTTGAAATACATCCACAGGTACAACTCCAATTGACTCAAATTATGTCAATTAGCCTATCAAAAGCTTCTAAATCCAAGACATAACACAGAAATGTTCCAATCTGTTTAAAGGCACAGTCAACATAGTGTATGTAAACTTCTGACCCACTGGAATTGTGATACAGTGAAATAATCCGTCTGTAAACAATTGTTGGGAAAATTACTTGTGTCATGCACAAAGTAGATGTCCTAACCAACTTGCCCAAACTATAGTTTGTTAACAAGAAATTTGTGGAGTGGTTGAAAAACGAGTTTTAATGACTCCAACCTAAGTGTATGTAAACTTCCGACTTCAACTGTATATTGGTCTGTGTAGGTGAGCCTACAGTGAGTCTGAACGGGTCTCCAGCAAAAGCTCCAGTTCAGTCAGACAGCAAAGCCCATTCAGGTACCAGTCACCTGGCTACCTCCATCTCTGAGCCCGTCCAGACCCAGCAGCCCTGCTCCCTCAAGGGTTCCCTCTCCTCAGACAACATTTACGCTGGAGCTGGACTACACGGAGAGGGGACAGGTCCACAGACTCCACCAAGCCAAGGTGACCCACAAACTACATGTCCCAACATGCAAAAGGAGACACTATCAGAGTTTCCAAAATCCGGTAACTTTCCATACATTTCCAGGTTTTCCAGAAATCCTGATTTGAGGATATCAGTTTTCCTGCTTTTCCCTCCTGATTCTGTGAATATTCCGACTTGGAATTCTGGAAAACCTGGGAATTTGGGGAATGTGATTGGAATTTTGCAACCCTAACTATCTGTTTTATTACATTCATTTCACCCAAATGACAAGCAACAGATACAGATAAATATTGTGGGTCATACTCATAGAGGAAGTGCTGCAATAGGATGCCTTAGAAATATGTTTTATATGATGGAACACAAAGTTACATTGACCTTTATCAGGCATCTGTAGCCTTTAACATATGGTTCTGACATAGGTTGCTGTTCAAACTCATTTTTCAAGCGGGTTCTGGTCAGAGTTGTGTGCTCTTCTTACCCTGGTGTTCTGTGTCTCCTCTCCTCCTTTCCTCTCCTCCTCTCCACAGGCTGGCCCGCTTACCCTCCACCACCTGAGAGAGTGACCTATAAATCCAGTAGCAAACCACGCGCTAGATTCCTCAGTGGGCCTGTGTCTCTGTCTATCTGTTTGTATCTCCTCCTCTCCTCCATTGCTCTACCACTCCCCACTCACTCTGCTTCTCGTCCTCCTCCACTGCTCTCCTTCCTCCTCTTTTCATGTCTTCCTCTTCTCCTCTCCTCCTCGCCTCTCCTCCTCTTTACCCAGTGAGCCAAATTACTTTGAAAAGATGTAAAGATGACATTGAGATGACGTTCATTTTCTGTTCTGAACGAAAGTTGAAAAGACGTATTTTCGGGATGTTGAAAATACATTTATCCAGACATAAAAAATACATATTTTTGGGGTTATTGTTTCTATGGTCATATTTCAACCCTACATAATTTAACTTACCGGTATATTTAAATGTTAATGAAGAAAGAATTATCTCACATTACAGGAAAATGGAGCAAAATGAAGATTGCAGAATATTTATTATTGCTCCCATCTGTCACCTTTTCAAAAGCTTCAGAACTGGAAGTGATCATGTTTTCTGACAAGCAACAGAAAGAACACTTCAACCACAACGACATTATCAGTAACCGTTATGGAAACTCTTTACTTTCTATGACTGTGATATGTTTATCTACCTTTGTTGAATAGACTGACTGTGAGTTGCTCTGGACAAGAGTGTCTGCTCAATGAACTAAATGTAAAAATGAACACAAAACTGGGCATTATTCAAATGAGCTCTGGTCGGTCCGGACTGTAATGTGCAGTCCAAATTTGTGAAACATATACGTCTATGATTGGTTCAGATTTGGTACGGTATGGACTAAAAATCAACGTCTATGGATGTTGAAATCAAGGCTGGTTCTGGGCCGGATCAAAAAACGACGTCTGTAGATGTTGAAGTACTGACCATCTTTTAACTATGGATGTCCGGATATCCTCATCCTCTAGCTCTTTTCTTTTTTTTCTCCCCCTCTTTTTCCTTCCTCCATCCCATCCTCTCCCCTCTGTCTCTCTGATTCTCTGAACTACAGTGAAATGTCTCTCTCTGTCTGTTGTGCTTGGCTGATGAGTAGTGGATGTACAGTATAGTAGTAATGCACTGCAGCAGTACTGTGTACTCGGCTCACTCTCACTCTCTGCTCCTGTCTGTCTGTCTGTCTATCTCTGCCCCTGCAGTCCTGCCTAGTGGACCCCGTCTGCATGGCTACACACAGCCACTGTTATTTTGCGCCCTGTTGGTTACGAGCTCTCTCGCTCTCTCTCTCTCTCTCTCACTCGTTTTCTCTCTCTCTCTCAGACCTCTCACAGTTCTGTGGCTCACTTCTAGAGGGACTGCATGATTGGCCTGTCCAGCCGTGTTCAGATAGTTGTCTAAACCGTGCTTTCCCACAGTGTTATGTGTGTGATGATGTTGCATCTGGCTTTTGAGCAGATCTTTGTAGCAGTGTGACTGTATGTTTTTAGACGTACGTCTATGTGTGTTTATGTTTTCGTGTTGCTTGGAGTCCTAACTCTGTTTATCTCCTAGGGTCAACTCTGAAACGGCTCTGCCTTGGTAAAGAGCGTGGTAGGGGTAAGTATAATTTGCAGCAAAGACATTAGCCATTTGGAGAATCCCAAACTATTCATTGTATTTATTTATTCAATGAATTCATTTATTTATTATTGTATCTACTCATGTACCTTGTTTTCTTTCCCCAAAGTTCCTCTCGTAAGTAAGAGTAGAAGTACATTTCATTAGATTAGAATGCATTTTATAAACAAGAGGGGCCATCTAGTGTTCATTTTAGCTACCTTTACTTAGATAACATGTTTCAGCAACAGAGCTAGTTGGAAGCAGAGTACGTAAGCGGAGTTCAGAGGTCGGAAATCACACTCATTCCTCACGCTCCACATCCTTTCCAACCACTTGCAACCAGTTCGCTAAAAAACGCTCCTTCCTCACAGGGGGAAAAAAAACCAGTTGTTCCAAATTCGCTCCATTCATTAAAATCCCCATTTAACCAACACCCATCTGTTTCTGTGACTACCTAGACCCACCATTTGGTTTTGAAGTACTGAAACCAAACCATATGATTTGAATGAAAATTATTTTAATAAACAACATGAAAAGGTGACTGTAAGAAGCGCTAATCATTTGAATTAGGCTACATGTCGTATTAAACGGCATATACACACTCTAAATAGGTCAGGAGCCAGACAGGTAGCCTAAGTATTGTATTATTTAGGCCAAATTATTAGCCATTTATTTCAATTATTTCAAGGCTATACCCTACAAAGAAATACATTTTGTTGTATTAAATCATTATAGTCAATTAATTGCCCATATAGGCTGACTTAGAATTAAATACAAATGAAACTAAAAATGCCTTATTAGGCTTAGTCTACAGTGCCTTTGAATTCATTTTTAGAAACATGAAGCCAGAGTCTGGCTTCAGGCTCATGTGATGGTGCCTGGAGAGGAGGCCAGCAGTGGAGAATACCCTCTCTGCGTTTGCAGAACCACTAGGGATGCTAAACACCCCTCAGGCTACTCTTGCTAGGCAGGGATGCAGAGTTTTTATTTTTCTATAGGTAGGTCTAAAGGTTTTTAGGCAAAATAGCCCTATTAAAACAGAAAGCTCCTTGAAAGGGGTAATGTAATATGTCTGGCCTATTGGGCAAAAATCTATTAGAACCCATTGTATAGATAATATAACTTTTAAGAGATCACATTTTTTGTTTATAAATCATTTGCTACAATGACACACTTAGCTCGCTACCCACCTCATTCCTTTCTGTTATCATGTGCACGTAGTAAGTACACCATCATGCTTTTGGGATAGGTGTCTTTTCAGATTCCACAATGATTATTTAGTTGTGGACACTACATCACTGCATTCCCTCTCTTGCTCTTGGTATCTTTATGAAAATATTCAGCCAACTCCATGACAGTAGCTAAAGCAATGGGCAGTAGCAGCACACAAGTAGCCTACAAATGCATGCTGGGCCGGGCATTTCCTGAGCTCCTGAAGTGAGCGGTACTGGAGCGAAATTGAAGCAGGTGAGAAGGCTGATGCTCCAGCCTTTGGGAATCTCACTCCACACTCCAGTCAAATTGGGCACTCCTCGCTCTGCTCCAGCTCCGCTCCGCTCACATACTCTGTTTGGAACTTGAGGCAGGGTCTGAACAGTATGTCCATCTCCCAGGGACTGGATCAGGCTCAGGTGCATCCAACCAGCCGTCCCAGCAACAGACAGCCAGCTCCACCCCTCCTCCCCACCAGCCAATAGCAGGGTTGGCCCAAGCCCAGGCCAACAACAGCAACAACAAGACAGGCACCTTCACTGGCGCTTACCCTGGCGCCTACATAGGCTCCTATGCAGGGTCCTTCACAGACGACCTCCACAGACTGGTGGATGACTGGGCCATGGAGGCCCTGGCTGTCTCCTGGCGGCCACGGCCCAGTTCCCTCAGCTTCAGTGGGCAGCCTCGTTGGAACGACGACCCCATGGGGCCCAGAACCAGAGCCAGACTGGCCAGCGCTCCAGATGTGAGTAGTTGTTGGATACGGTATGTATCTGCGTTTAACTGTTTATGTACTATGCATTATTTATTAGTAGGGGTGTAGCTAAATGAGTTCAACTAGTATTTGTTTTCTTTAAAATTATATATTGATTTTTCTTTACTTGATTGATCATTTCTGGCACAATAGAACCAGGGTGGGAAATTGACTTTTTGGTCCACCAGCCACTGTGGTAGGTAGATAAAAAAAATCTACCAGCCAATCAGATTTTTCACCAGCCAAAATATTTTCCTTTACTTACACACAGAAATATTTTCCTTTTCTTACACAAAAAAAAATCACAAATAACTGATGACCATTTGTAAAATTGTTAAAACAAGAAATATATTACTAGTAATAAGTCATGTGGTATATTGATCAATTTAATTAAATGTGTGTGGCCTGAATCTTTTATCCAATGAACAGTATGTTAAAATAAATAATTTAGATAAAATAGTAAAGACAGATTCACAGTTCTGTAACTGAGCATTAAGCATCAACAAAGTGCCTTCCCTACCACACAATGCTGAGTCATGCAGTTTATTTATTATTATAAACTGGGTGGTTCGAGCCCTGAATTCTGATTAGCTGGCAGTATTGGTATTTCAGACTGTATACCACAAGTACGACAAAACACATATTTTTACTGCTCTAATTACGTTGGTAACCAGTTTATAATAGCAATGAGGCACCTCAGGGGTTTGTGGTAAATGGCCAATAACCACACCCCCTCAGTCCTTATTGCTTAATTATAGTCCAGGGCTCTAAACTGACATTTGTTACAAGGAGTAAATAAATAGATATTTAGAAGCACACAAATAAGTGTAGGAGCACAATAAAAGTATTTGGGTGTTTTAATGATAAGAATTAATAAGAGTTTATGAATACGTTTTTTGGAGTCTTCAATGCTCAGTCAAGCACAATGTACCCCCAAATATTTGAGTCACTAGGGGTGTGTTCGTAAATTCACTCTGGAGTGCCAGAGACTGCTCTGGGCGTTTGTAATTCAGAGTTTTGTCAGATTGTCCATTAGTAAATAATGCGTTTCGTAGGGCCGGTCTTTGCTGTTCTGCAAGCCAAAAACTGTCGCCCCTCCCCAGTAGAATAGTCACAGTAAGCAAAATTATGTTGAAGATACATTTAAAATACGTATTTTCCAGACGTTGAAGTTAGGTTCAATTTAGATTCTTAATGAAAGGTGAAAATGTATTTTCCGTATGTTTAAAATAAAATTTTCCAGAACATTGAAAAGGCATCTTTTCCAGACATTAATAAATATTTATTTTCCAGACGTTGAAATCAGGTTCATTTTCAGTTCTGAAGGAAAGATGAAAACTGATTTTCTGGATGTTGAAAATAAGTATTTTACAGACATGGAAAATGTATTTTCCAGATGTTGAAATCAGGCACATTTTTGGTTCTAAATGAAAATTGAAAATAAGTAATTTATTGGTGTCTATGTTTGGGTCAAGTCAAGGCTGGTCCAGACCGTACAAAATCCGAATCAAACATATGATTGGTTCAGATTTGGTCCGGACCATAAAACCAATGTCCGTGGATGTGGAAATCAAGGCCAGTCTGGAACGGCACCAAAAAAAGACATCCAAAAGTCCGTGTTTAATGAGGTGTAGCCATTTCAAGTGTTGCTTGAAATTGAATTTTCTGAATGCCCATCTATGTGGCAAGCTTACCATTTGTAAAACACCAAAAATCTACTTCTGGACAGGACCAAAACAAGATGTCCAAAAGACGTCAGCTCATGCTTACTGGGGTGTAGCCTAACATGTCGGCCCACTATGGAATTTTATGAATGCCCATCCATTTGTAAAACAGGCCATTGCATTGGCTTAGTTAGTCTTGATTCCTGTGACTAATCAGTTTGGCTATTCAAGTTCTGAATATCAGCTACCCAACTTGATCAGCAGTTATCGCGAGCCTATTTGCAATGTGTTTACACAGCGGGAAATGCAGAAGTATTTTCTTTTTAAATAGGATCAGCTTGTCAAAAATGTATGGATACAAACTTGAAACCACCGATCATGACAATGGTGTGCAACTCCTGGACAACAGTTGTGATTGTCCATTCCATATTGTCCATTTTACTTTCACTGCATGATGTAAAAAGTGTCCTTAGGCTACAGAAAAGACAACATAGTCGTTCTACCATATCCTATATCTTCTACATGTTCTTACCCGCCAATGCCAAAATTTCCCTGCATTTGGCAGCTGGCGGGTGTTCATTTCCCATCCAGAATAGAAACAATGGACTAGTCCCAAGTGCAAAATTTACCAGCTGGCACTCCAGACAGACTTAATCATACATTGAATTAATTTGAAAGAAAACAATTACTATTTGAAGCCAGGTCTGGAATAGTTAAGATGAAAGCCTGTGGTGACTGAAAGCTCACCTCTATATCTTTCTCCTCAGGCACCTGCCAGGACAGTCCCTGGCTGTGAAGGCCCCCAGCTCTCCCTGTCATGGCCGATGATTGACAGCCAGGCCCAGGGGTCAGTGATGAGGACCAGCTCCCCGGGACAGGCAGGGTTCCATCCTAGCTATATGGTGGCCCATCCAGCCCCAGACCTGTTTGGGGGGCTGCCACCTTCGCCTCTCTCACCCTTCTGTGTAAGCCAGTGGCCTGAGCTGCTGTCCTCCTTGGGTTCAGGGGTGTTTGCTTTCTCGATCGTGCCCCCAGCCTGGGGCACCCCGACTTCCGCCCCTGCTCCACCCTACGAGCCCCCCGACCCCAAAACCAGGACCCTCTAATCCTCTAACCCCTGTAGCATCATGTCTTCCAACTATGTTACCAAAAAATAAGTCATATGTAGTTAGAGCTGTGGTCAACTCTACGCACAGTATGTAAACTGTATATATTTAACCAGCATGTATGTATATAGTAAGCATTTGTATATATAGCCCATATATGTTATCAATGTGCGTGACATTATCAACCTCAATTTACATACCTCATATGTATGTACATAAGGGACATATGTATATTTTATCACCTGTGTGAATGTGCTGTAGTGTATATAAGGTGTGTAATACATTCATTATATTTGCATAATCCATTCATTTGTTTGTGCATATAAGCTTTCTGTGTATTGAAATGATCTATTTCTATATCATTCATTCCTACTGTAAGTCTTTGTACATAAACTGTTCATGTTTGTGTGTTTATCACCCATATGTGTGTATGTGTACCCCTGTGTGTGTGTGTGTTTTTGTGAGACATGTTGGACACACACTGTTATCCATATGTATAGTAGGGGCTGCAGGGCTCTGTCCTAACCCAGAAGAGAGCCATTCACCATCTTGCCGTCACTGTGAAGCCTTGTCATCCTGGTTACCAGCCTGGTCACAAGCCTTGTTACCCAGGTCACCAGCTGTGTCACCCTGGCTAACAGCCTGGTCACACTGTTGGTTTCCCTGGTTACTAGCCGTGTCACCCTGGTTACCAGGACCGTCTGCTTTATTACTCTGATATTTATGTTGTAATATACTTCCTTCATTCTCATTGAAACTCTTACAACGCTAGTGCTTGAAATAGTCCTAAGAAATGTGGAAGAACTTGAACTTACCTGCAGGAGAAATATCCTGCAAGAGTGCCTTGAACAGTAGTTTCAGTTAATCCTAACACAAGCATGAGGCCGTTTGACTTAAGTTAGGATAATGGGGTCATATTATGTTTGTGGTTTTGTCTTTAAAAAGGTACTAGGTATATTTGTGTGAATGTTATATTTAGGGGGGGAAAAAACAGGTTGGTTATATTCAGGTTGCCAATTTAGAATGTTGGCAGTATGACCAAGTTATTGGTTGTTTTGTGAATATTATAATAACATTATCTAATGTAGTACTGTAAGATTCACACAGTGCACTGAGTCTATGTGTTGGCCTCTTTGTACAGAGGCTTCTACAAAGCAGTAGCGATACGATTCTGCTCCACTGACCACGGCCTGCATGAACACACACGAAAGCTTGCACAGGATAAGTGCAAGAGTTAGGGGCATTCTCCGAGGGAAAGGTAGTGTTACTTGGCGGTCACAAAACAGTAGATATTTCATACTGTACTGTATGTGTAGAACTAAAGGGTTTCTCGGTATGGACATTCCTACAGTATGCCTTATTGTAGGTTTCGATCATTCACCTGTGTGGTTTCAGTATTAAGGGGGTCATTCCACGAATAGTGCCTTTCATGACATTGTGTGTGTGTACATTTTTATAAAACACGGAATTTAACAGTTGGTTCACATACTTCTCCGCTCCTACTAAGCTAAACACGCAATTTAACAGTTGGTTCACACAAGTCCAATAGTAGCATGTTTTCATGAAAGTAAATACGTTTTTTCCTCTGAAAATTCCCATTTTGGCATGTCCCACGTTTGACAATTTTAACCCACTTCACCACAAAACAGTCCCAAAGTTTTCACCATCATTGTAAAGCCGTAGTTATTTTCTTGCTTTGACCAAGTACCAATGGGTCCCTCAGGTTTAAGGTCAGCCCTGTTACATGAACTGAACACTCCTTTCAAAAGAAAAATGTAACATCTAATAGTCAAAGCATAGTGTAAAAGCAGGTGAGCTGGTTCCCCTCTTTTTGTCCATTTCCAGTGTTTTGTGGTGGAAAACTGAGCGAGTCGATCACACGTCAGCCTCGTTACCCCTAGACAGATAGGCTACACATTAGTTAACAAGTTCACATTTTTGGTTAACCTTGCATTGAATTGCGCCTCTCTGTTCCATACCTCCTGAGTTCTGGCTTAATTAAGATGAAATCGCCGACGCTTTTACTTTAATTGGCACTTTTACAGCCATTTCTTCTCTGTGATTGGAAAACGTGTTTTTATGTAGTTTAACATTTACTCTTTATGACAGAAATAAATTTATATATTTCTTGTATTATTACACTACCGACAAGGCACTCTATTCGTGGAATGACACAAGTATGGGTTTTGTTCATTTTTTTTTAGGGTTAATGCACAGTACCGTATGACATATATGAATGTTAGAGGCCGGTATGATATATAATGATTTGTAATCTATTGTATGACCTAAACAATTTGACTCGTCTAAAGCCCATGTAGTAACCAACGGATAAAATGTGCATTTCATACGGTGTCTGTGGAGGTTGTTGGTTAAAAAAGTCAAAAGTTCAATAAGGAGTTTGAATATTGATGTAAGATCAGTCATAAGCTGTATTATAAGGATAACAAGTATACCGTTATACAGTAACTAATGTAGTGCTGTGTGTTGATGACAGAGAAGGGGCTATGTCTTCTAACTGCACAGTTCTTCCACTTTAGTCTTCTGAGATGATCAGAATCACAAGACCAGCCTAGTGTGTATCAATCAATACTTCTTTCATTTTGGTTTTGTGTTGTATGACGCAATCATTTAAATCCAGTATAACACACATCATCTTGTACAATAATATCTATCAACAAAGTTCAGAAATCACATGACCCAAACAATCCCAGCAAACGCTCCATACCCGGAATGTGAGATAAATAGTGTCTGTCACTACTACACGCATTCAGCCAATAGCTTCCTTTGCCAACCAGTTGGCAATTCTTGGATATAAATCATTTACTTGTTATGGTTTGAAGCCCTTTCCTAACTGTACAGTCGTTCAGTCAGTTCAGTTTGAATTGAACTTTTGTAGACGAATAGTGCAGAATGTTCTGCTCTGAATCCAATCTTCCATCCCATGCAAAGCGAGACTTGTGTTCTCTGTAAACAGCATCTGGCCTATGCAGCTATTGACAGGACTCATCATGCGCTCACTATACACAGCAAGGCTTTCTCTGAACTCTGATCTGTGACGCGTGCACTAGAAGCTCTGCTCTCTGTACGATTGCTTTTGCCTAGCTTATACTCTCCCTGCACTTTCCTGACACACTGGTCAGTAAGCGCTCATCTCGCTCACAAAGATTGTACATATTTGAAGACAGAAATAAATAATAAACTTGTTTTTGCTTGACAACATGTTTTCTCTGCGTCTGTTATATTCAGTAGTGGTGCGTGGGTAAAATCACCGGGGAAGGTTCTGATTTCTGTGTGTGTGTGTGTGTGTGTGTGTGTGTGTGTGTGTGTGTTTGTGATAGCAGAAAAACATGTTGACTCACCCTACTTGTGGAGAAACGCCGATGCCATCCTCCTCTCATGTTGACAAAAATGGTATATCACTATGTTATACACTCTAAAAGAAAAGGTTCCTGGAGTATCCTTTAGGGCAGTGGTTCCCAAAATGTTTATAGTCCCGTACCCCTTCAAACATTCAACCTCCAGCTGTGTACCCCCTCTAGCACCAGGGTCAGCACACTCAAATGTTTTTTTGCCATTATTATAAGCCTGCATTTATTAAACACAAGAATGAGTGAGTGGGAAGTGACAAAGAGCTCTTATAGGACAAGGGCACAAATAATAATATAATAATAATCAATCATTTTGCTCTTTATTTAGCCATCTTACATATAAAACCTTATTTGTTCATCAAAAATTGTGAATAACTCACCACAGCTTAATGAGAAGAGTGTGCTTGAAAGGATGCACATAACTCTGCAATGTTGGGTTGTATTGGAGAGAGTCTCAGTCTTAAATCATTTTCCACCCAGTTTGTGCCTGTATTTAGTTTTCATGCTAGTGAGGGCCGTGAATCCACTCTCACATAGGTAAGTGGTTGCAAATGGCATCAGTGTCTTAACAGCCCGATTTGCCAAGGCAGGATACTCTGAGCGCAGCCCTATCTAGAAATCTGGTAGTGGCTTCTGATTAAATATAAATTTCATAGAATCTCTTGTTGCAATTTCGATGAGGCTCTCTTGTTCAGATATCGGTAATTGGGCTTGAGGCAGGGGATGAAAGGGATAAAGAATCCAGTTGTTTGTGTCGTCCGTTTCGGGAAAGTAACTGCGTAATTGCACACCCAGCTCACTCAGGTGTTTCGCTATATCACATTTGACATTGTCTGTAAGCTTGAGTTTATTTGCACACAAAAATCACACAACAATGGAAAGACCTGTGTGTTGTCCTTGTTAATGCAGACAGAGAAGAGCTCCAACTTCTTAATCATAGCCTCAATTTTGTCCCACACATTGAATGTAGTTGCAGAGAGTCCCTGTAATCCTAGATTCAGATCATTCATGCGAGGAAAAAACATCACCCAGATAGGCCAGTCGTGTGAGAAACTCGTCATCATGCAAGCGGTCAGACAAGTGAAAATTATGGTCAGTAAAGAAAACTTTAAGCTCGTCTCTCAATTTAAAAAGACGTGTCAATACTTTGCCCCTTGATAACCAGCGCACTTCTGTATGTTGTAAATGCGTTACATGGTTGCTGCCCATATCATTGCATAATACAGAAAATACACAAGAGTTCAGGGGCCTTGCTTTAAAAAAGTTAACCATTTTCTCTGTAGTGTCCAAAAAGTATTTCAAGCTGTCAGGCATTCCCTTGGCAGCAAGAAGCTCTGTGGATTCTGCAGTGTACCCAAGTGACGTCGGGAGCAACTACTTGCACGTGCGTTACCACTCCACTATGTCTCCCTGTCATGGCTTTTGCGCCATCAGTACAGATACCAACACATCTTGACCACCAAAGTCCATTTGATGTCACACAGCTGTCTAGTACTTTAAAAATATCCTCTCATGTTATCCTGGTTTCCAGTGGTTTGCAGAAGAGCATGTCTTCCTTAATTGACCCCCAATAAACGTAATGGACATATACCAGGACATATACCCGCCACGTCTGTTGACTCATCCAGCTGTAACGCATAGAATTCACTGGCTTGTATGCGAAGCAGTAATTGTTTCAAAACATCTCCTGCCATGTCACTGATGCATGGTGAAACAGTGTTGTTTGATGAAGGCATTGTCTGTATAGTTTTTTAGGCCTTTTCTCTCAGCATTGTTCCAGCCATATCCGCAGCAGCAGCAGGAAGAAATATTTCCTCCACAATAGTCTGGGGCTTGCCTGTCCTAACCACTTGGTAGCTCACCATATAAGACGCTTCTAGCCCCTTCTTATTAATGGTATCTGTTGCTTTTATACATGTCTTACTACTCGAAAGTCATCTTTATTCTCGCTCCAAAAACCCCTGTGGCTTATTTTTCAAATTGTCATATTTCATTTCTAAATGTCTGCGCAAGAGTGAAGGTTTCCTGTGAGAGAGTAACGGTTAATGTGATTGGATGTTAATTATTTGACTAGGCTACCTGTGGGGCGGCAGGGTAGCGTAGTGGTTAGAGAGTTGGACTAGTAACTGAAAGGTTGCAAGTTCGAATCCCCGAGCTGACAAGGTACAAATCTGTCATTCTGCCCCTGAACAATTCTTATTTTCTGCCCCTGAACAATTCTTTTTTTCAACGACGACGCCGTCGTTGGAAATAAGAATTTGTTCTTAACTGACTTGCCTAGTTAAATAAATTTGACATTGTGTTGTTATTTTGCTTAACACTAGATGGTTTAATTAAATTTTTGGCAGTGAAACGAGGCTACTCAGGCAAGAGAAAACCCTCACCCAAATGAATAACCCCGTTGGAAAATATAAATGTACGGTTTGAAAACCATCTAGTGGACGGAATTGCAGAATCTCCACCTGAGACCTGGACGGAGTCTGGGGACAAAGTGAGGGAAATTATCTTTGAGAAATTGAAGTTAGACCACAGGAAGATTGAGGTGGAGCGTGCTCACAGGCCTGGAAAACCCACCACTGGCCCAGGTGATAGGCCAAGAGTGGTCAAGTTCCTGAGGTTCAAGGGCAAGGTAGCTGTTCTGGAAAGAGCCAAGAACTTGAGAGCAACGTATATCTTCCTCAACGAGGACTATCCTGAAGCTGTGTGCCGGAAGAGAAAAGAACTGATCCCAGCCGTGAAAGCTGCCAGAGCGGGTGGGGACATTGCTTACATCTGCTATGACAGGCTCATTGTCCATCCTCCCTCGCAGAAGCCTGGAAGGGATGAGAGAGCCACGCCTATGGGTTCGTAGCTTCAACCCCGCAGCACACGCACACAAATTGATTAACGGACTGCTGAATGTATATTTTTTTATCTTGCTTTTTTGCTCTTTTCAGTATTATGTCTTTCTCTGTTAAGCTACCCAGGAAAGGGCTGAAAATAGCCCATATTAATATATGTAGCCTTAGAAATGAGGTTCATGAAATCAATAACTTGCTAACATCAGATAACATTCATGTATTAGCCATTTCTGAGACTCACTTAGATAATTCATTTGATGATACAGCAGTAGCAATACAAGGTTATAACATCTATAGAAGACACAGAAACGCATATGGGGGAGGTGTTGCTGCATATATTCAGAGCCATATCCCTGTAATGCTTAGAGAAGATCTTATGTCAAGTGTTATGGTTGCAGGTTCACTTGGCACATCTAAAGCCTTTTCTTTTGGGGTGTTGCTATAGTCCACCAAGTGCTAACAATCAGTATCTAAATAATATGTGTGAAATGCTTGATAGTGTATGTGATGTAAACAGAGAGGTCTACTTTCTTGGGTACCTGAATATTGACTGGTTTTCATCAAACTGTCCTCTCATGAGGAAGCTTCTTACTGTAAGCAGTGCCTGTAATCTGGTTCAGGATATTAATCAACCTACCAGGGAGTTAACAAACACTACAGGAACAAGACCATCCACATGTATCGATCACATTTTTACTAATGCTGGAGAACTTTGTTCTAAAGCTGTATCCGTACCCATTGGATGCAGTGATCACAAAATAGTGGCTATATCCAGGAAAGCCAAAGTTCCAACAGCTGGGCTTAAAATAGGGTATAAGAGATCATACAAAAGCTGTGACTTATGTGGATGATGTTAAAAATATTTGTTCATCTGATGTGATTAAAGAGGAGCATCCAGATGCTGCACTTGATGAATATATTAAATTGCTTCTTCCAATTATTGATAAACATGCACCTGTTATTAAGAAACTGACTGTTAGAACTGTTAAGGCTCCATGGATTGACGAGGTATTGAAAAACTGTATGGTTGAAAGAGATGGGGCAAAAGGAGTGGCTAATAAGTCTGGCTGCACATCTGACTGGCTTACTTACTGCAAATTGAGAAATTATGTAACTAAACTCAACAAAAAGAATAAATCTTATTATGAAGCCAAGATCAATGATATAAAGAATGATGGAAAAAACTTGAGTACTTTAAATGAAATTATGGGCAGAAAGACAAATTCTTCTCCATCTCATCAAATCAGAGGGCTTATTCATCACAAAACGATTTGATGTTGGCAATTATTTTAATGATTATTTCATTGGCAAGTGGGCAAACTTAGGCAGGAAATGCCAACAATGAACAGTGAACAATTGTATTCATGCGTAACAAAAACAAGTAATGAAAGAAAAGCATTGCAAGTTGGAATTTTATAAAGTTAATGTGGGAGAAGGTACCGAGATGAGATCCTTAGACCCCTTGTGAGACCATATGCTGACACATGCACATTTGTGGCCTGCTGGAGGTCATTTTGCAGGGCGCTGGCAGTGCACCTCCTTGCACAAAGGCGGAGGTAGCGGTCCTGCTGCTGGGTTGTTGCCCTCCTACGGCCTCCTCCATGTCTCCTGATGTACTGGCCTGTCTCCTGGTAGCGCCTGCATGCTCTGGACACTACGCTGACAGACACAGCAAACCTTTTTGCCACAGTTCGCATTGATGTGCCATCCTGGATGAACTGCACTACCTGAGCCACTTGTGTGGGTTGTAGACTCCGTCTCATGCTACCACTAGAGTGAGAGCACCGCCAGCATTCAAAAGTGACCAAAACATCAGCCAGGAAGCATAGGAACTGAGAAGTGGTCTGTGGTCACCACCTGCAGAATCACTCCTGTTTTGGGGGGTGTCTTGCTAATTGCCTATAATTTCCACCTTTTGTCTATTCCATTTGCACAACAGCATGTGAAATTTATTGTCAATCAGTGTTGCTTCCTAAGTGGACAGTTTGATTTCACAGAAGTGTGATTGACTTGGAGTTACATTGTGTTGTTTAAGTGTTCCCTTTATTTTTTTGAGCAGTGTACAATGCTATTTCTCTGTAAACAAATTAACAGACTTTCAGCATGCTTATAGAGAAGGGCACTCAACATGTACTGCACTGACACAAATGACTGATGATTGGTTGAAAGAAATCGATAATAAGATTGTGGGAGGTGTACTGTTAGATTTCAGTGCAGCCTTTGATATTATTGACCATAACCTCTTGTTGAAAAAACGTATGTGCAATGGCTTTTCAACCTCAGCTCTAAATCCACAATATGGCAATCTATCTAATAGAACTCAAAGGGTTTTATTAAATGGAAGCTTCTCTAATGTCAAACATGTAAAGTGTGGTGTACCGCAGGGCGGCTCTTTAGGCCCTCTACTCTTTTCTATTTTTTACCAATGACCTGCCACTGGCATTAACTTGTCTAGGATCAGCGTGCCGCTAGCGGCACCCCCCCCCCCCCCCCCCACTGAAAAACCAGTGCCGCGAAATTCAAAAAAAATATTTTTTGAAAATATTTAACTTTCACACATTAAAGTCCAATACAGCTAATGAAAGACACAGATCTTGTGAATCCAGTCAACATGTCCGATTTTTAAAATGTTTTACAGGGAAGACACAATATGTAAAGATGTACATCTATTACCTAAAAACACATTAGCATAATCCACCATCTTTTATTTGTCCACCAACACCAGTAGCCATCACCAATTCGGCTAAACTAAGATATTTATAGCCCCTAACCAACAAAAAAACTCATCAGATGACAGTCTGATAACATATTTATGGTATGGGATAGGTTTTGTTAGAAAAAAGTGCATATTTCAGGTAGATGGCATAGGTTACAATTGCACCCACCGTCACAAATGGAATAGAAAACTACTTAGAGCAACGTGTTTACCTACTTACTAATCATCAAACATTTCGTAAAAATACACAGCATACACGAATCGAAAGACACAGATCCTGTGAATACAGACAATATTTCAGATTTTCTAAGTGTCTTACAGCGAAAACACAATAAATCGTTATATTAGCATAGCACATAGCACATAGCAGCCCAGCATTGATTCTAGCCAAAGTGAGCGATAACGTCAACATCGCCAAAAATATATTAATTTTTTCACTAACCTTCTCAGAATTCTTCAGATGACACTCCTGTAACATCATATTACACAATCCATATAGAGTTTGATCGAAAACGTTTATATTTAGCCACCAAAATCATGGTTAGACAATGTGAAATGTAGCTCAGCTGGTCAGAAAATGTCCTTGCGCCACTTAGACAGTGATCTACTCTTATACATAAATACTCATAAACGTGACTAAACAATATAGGGTGGACAGGGATTGATAGACAATTTAATTCTTAATACAATTGCGGAATTACATTTTTTAATTTATCCTTACTTTTCAATACAGTTTGCGCCAAGCGAAGCTACGTCAAAAAACATGGCGTCCTAAGCCACTAAAATGTTTCGACAGAAACACGATTTATCATAATAAAAATGTCCTACTATGAGCTGTTCTTCCATCAGTATCTTGGGCAAAGGATCCTTTCTTGGGAGTAATCGTCTTTTGGTGGAAAGCTGTCCTCTTGCCATGTGGAAATGCCAACTGCGTTCGGGATGAACTGAAAAGCGTGCCCGGCTATTCACATCGTTTCAAAAATAAATGTCCCAAAATCGCACTAAACGGATATAAATTGCTATAAAACGCTTTAAATTAACTACCTTATGATGTTTTTAACTCCTATAACGAGTGAAAAGATGACCGGAGAAATATAACAGGCTAAACTAACGCTTGGAACAGGAGCGGCTCGGTGTCCTCCACGCGCGTTACGCACCAAGAAAAGACTTGCTAGCTACAGGGTTTTTTCATTTGTAGTGCCTGTGAACGCGCAATCGACCCCATTGGAATCGTCATCACGTAAAGGCATCCAGGGGAAGACGTAAGAAGTGTCCGTATAGTCATAGCAATAACAGTGCCCTTTTAACTGACTTCAGAACAGTGGCCAACATTTCTGAAATCTGACTCCATGTCAGGGAAATTGCTGTAGAATGGGCTCTGTTCCACTTAGAGACAAAATTTCAACTCCTATAGAAACTATAGACTGTTTTCTATCCAATAATAATAATAATATGCATATTGTACGATCAAGGATTTTGTGGGAAGCCGTTTCAAAAATTACCCAATTAGCATAAATAGTCTCAACAGCGCCCCCATCCTCAACAGGTTAAACAAAGCATGTGTGTCCATGTATGCTGATGATTCAATTATATTCGCATCAGCAACCACAGCTAATGAAGTCACTGAAATCCTTAAAAGACTTGCAGTCTGTTTTGGAATGGGTGGCCAGTAATACACTGGACCTGAACATCTCTAAAACTAAGAGCATTGTATTTGGTACAAATCATTAGCCTTCTATATCTAGGTACGTATTCAAACTTCCATCCTCTCAGGCCAGGAGCACAACAATGTATGAATTAATGGTTGGATCAGAATCGCCGTTAAAATCATTAGCCAGTACAGAGAATTAAGTTAAACCACAAGTCCAAATCCTTATCTCCACCCATGGTTCATTTAGTAAAGAGCCAATTTTAGCTAGCTAGCTAGGATGGAGATAGGGATTTGGACTTGTGGTTTTACTTAATTCTGGCGAGCTCTGGGGGACAACAATGCAAGAGGCAATAATTCAAGTTGTTTCCATTAATGATGTATACTTCACTCGATTTGATAGGAGAGACGCCAAATCTAAGCTGGCTTCGCTTGACACTTTTTTTTGGTGCGCCAGTACCATTCATATTTGAGCTCGCTCAGTTTAGCCTGTTTGGGGTGCAAGCCCGACCTCGGACCGAAAATGACACCCCCGCAGGGCGCGAAATTCAAAATCTATTTTTTAAAAATATTTAACTTTTACACATTAACAAGTCCAATACAGCATTTGAAAGATAAACATCTTGTCAATCCAGCCAACATGTCCGATTTTTTAAATGTTTTACAGAGAAAACACCACATATATTTATGTTAGCTCACCACCAAATACAAAAGTGGACAGACACGTATGAATTATGATTATGAAGTATGAATTATGATTGAAGTAGCATGCACAACCAACCGAAATAAACTAAAACCAACCTAAAGAGCCCAGAAAAAACGACCTCAGATGACAGTCATATAACATGTTACACAATAAATCTATGTTTTGTTCATAAAAAGTGCATATTTTAGCTATAAATCAGTTTTACATTGATGCTACCCAAAAATGCTAATACATAGCTACAGTCTGAATCCAGCCGGGAGTAGCCAGAGAAAATACATACACCAACGTCGGCTACTAATTACACCTCATAAAACATTTCAGAAAAACACATGGTGGATAACTAATGAAAGACAGATATCTTGTGAATACAGACAACATTTCCGATTTTTGAAGTGTTTTACAGCGAAAACACAATATATCGTTATATTAGCTAACATCATAAGATAGCATAAGGCAGCATTGATTCTAGTCAAGCGCTAGCCTAGCACAGTTAGCAGAGTTAGCATTCAACAGTTCGACATATATATGAAAAAGCATCCCAAATTGGGTCTTATCTTTCTTGGTACTCCATCAGAATGTTGTAACGGGGTCCAATGTCCAGTAGAGTCTTTAGTTGGGTTCCAGAACGAATTATTTCCCTCTTTGGTTAGCTAGCACGATAGCATTGCTGCGCCAGAAAGCGTTTCTTCAAAAAATTCTTCCGTCGTTTCACATCTAAAGTCCAGAATAAATTGCAATAATATAATTAAAGTATATTGAAAAAACATACTTTAGGATGATTTTGTGACATGTAGCAAATAATATCGTAGTCAGGCATCATATTCAACGTTATCTACCTTGTTCCAGAAGCCGAGATCAAATTATCCTTCGCGCCCGGATTTTTATTTTAACTGCGCAGGTCTCACAAGAAGTTGTGTTATTCAGTCCAGGGACGAGATATTCGACTCCTTTCAATTCTCACTTCCGCATTACAGTCTGGCGAACGCCTCTGACGTGTCCCTATGGTCACAAGTCAAATGGCCTTTTATAGAGAAGGTCTTAAAGAGACACATCGCATTTTGGGAAACTCAATTCGGCTGGGAAAATGGCTGTAAAAATATTTCTGTTCGACTTAGAGAAACAATTCAAACCTTTTTAGAAACTACAGACTGTTATCTATCCAACAGTAGTAAATATATGCATATTGGAAAATAAAAAGTTTCTTAGGAGGCCGTTTGAAAATGTGCACACATTTTCCAGTTTTTTCAATATTCAGCGTGCAGCCATAACAGGTTAGCTTAAAGCTGATTGGGTAATGTTTTATACTTTTTTTTGTCAAGGGATGGCAAATGGTCTATGGCTTCTCTCGTATTAAATGCAATGGGCGGCAACAATGTCATACTCATTTGGACCAGACAGCCTCAGATAATTGGCGTACACGTAGAGAGACAGAGGGGCTCTGTTTCGCTCACTCGGATGTTCTCTCCTGTGAGATACATTCAGCCTCTTGCGAATTGAAGGACAATTATGAAACACAGAGAGATGAAAGATGAATGATTTTATGTTTTCATTTCATTTTTCTTGGTACATTTTTTTGAGGAAACCTGGCTTCCCTTGGCATCCATGAAAACAAACCACTGGTTGTATTACTTCTGTAGTCCAAGTTTACACTCCAAATGGCACCCTATTACCTAAAGTAGAGCACTATATGGGTCATTTTACAGAAGTTGTTCAAATTGGGGTTTGCAAAAAAATCATATTGTGTTCGATTTTTAGCAAACTTTCAGCACGTCCTACCACATATGTCAGATAGACATATCTACTACTCACACACTTTTTTTGTATTGCATATTTTATTTTTATTTGACTGAATTCCTTACCAGGCACAAAATGTGTCACTACCGAAAAAATTGTCAAGAAGTTGCATTAAAGGGTGAAGCATGTACATATATAAGCATGTACATACTTATATTACAAATTCATTTGGGACATTTTATCTGCTTTCAAAATGTACAACAAACATTACATTTAAAAACATGACTTCTTTACCTGATTATCAAAACCTGAATTTAGAGAAATATAATCTTTATAGTTCTCTGTAAAATTGATTGTAGGATTCTGAAATGTATTGATTGATGGAATTTCTTATGCATGTAATAAATTGTTGTTTGTTAGATGTTTAAATTCTCTTTTCCTATCTTTATATTGGCAAAATAAGAGGTGTTTCCGTAGTGACTTGGTATACTGTATAAATTGTGAACTTAGTAGCTTACTTAATTGATACCGTAACTAATGCGGCACATGTGATTGACAAATTATTATCACAATCAATAGGATCCAAAATATAAATACTTATCTATGCGTTTAATGTAGATTATCATTTCAGATGTTTTTTTTCTCAAGAAATGTAAAGAAAGTCAATTAACAATCAAGTGTCAATAGCAAAACAAAG